>NC_045546.1:26201013-26801013 GCF_009769535.1 Thamnophis elegans
CACACCAGTGGTAGTTTTCAATTTTTTTTAGAACCTCTTCTGTAGGTGTGGCCTGCTTTGTGGAGTGGCTTGCCAGCCATGTGACTGGGTGGGTGTGGCCAACTTGTAAAATGTGGTGAAACTCACTTAATAATTCTCTTGCTTAGCAACCAAAATGTTGGCTCAGAAACTTCAGGGGTGTTCAAACTTGACAGCTTTAAGACTTGTGGACTTCGACTCCCAGAATTCCTCTTCTCACTCTTCATCTTGATGATATGCAGACGGGCAAAGGGAGGGAGCTGGAACTGGTTCTGAATGGCACTGTAGATTTGTGGAACCTCTTCTATAGAACTGGCAGGAACCCACCCCTGGACCACTCCTGGAATACTACAACCAGTTCTGGTCACCACAATATATATATATATGGAAAGAGTGCAAAGAACAACAAAGATGATTATGGAGTTGGAGGCTAAAACATATGAAGAACAGTTGCAGAAATTAGGTATGTATACTAAAAAGAAAAACTAGGGGTGACGTGATAGCAGTGTTCCAATATTTGAGGGGCTAACACAAAGAAGAGTTAACTTATTTTTCAAAGGAGCAGAAGGCAATGGATGGAAACTAATGAAGGAGAGAAGCACTCTAGAACTAAGGAGAAATTTCCTGACAATGAGAACAAACAACCAATGGAACAGCTTGCCTTCAAAAGTTGTGGGTGTGCCATCACTGGAAGCTTTTAAGGAGAGGCTGGGCAGTCATTTGTCTGCAATGGTATAGTGTCTCCTGCTTGAGCACGGGGGTTGGACTAGAAGACCTCCAAGGCCCCTACTAACTCTGATGATGCTCTATCTTCCATGTATACATAGAATAAATAACCCTTGAATAGTTCTCCAGTTTATCAGAAACTCTCCTTTAAATCACAGTACATTTAATTAATATCTAACATTAATGCTTCATAAACTTTTTTTGCATATATAAAAGATTAATATTGAAGAGGTTAACAGAAGTTTGGCAGGGAAGAGAGACGAGCAAGAGAGAGAGAGAGAGAGAAACCTAAAACTCTGTGTTTAAGTAACCAGGGACAAAAGGTAATGTCCTAAAAAGTTGTTGACGAAAAAGGGTATGTTGTGAGAGACACTATTCTGTGAGTAATCTGAATAATTGCTTCCTAAAAATAGGAGCAATAAATGGCAGCCAGTATCCAAGGAGCAAGCTCACAACAAAAATAAGCAGGGAAGGGTAATTGCAGTCTACCAGTGCAGAGAGGAGGGGGGTGTCTCAGTGTTTAAACATTTTTTACTCTCAGTAAACAATGTAAATTTAGCTAATCTGAGAAGGATACAAAAAGAAATAAACTCTTGCCTGCTTAAACAGAGGTTAATAGACCACAAGGATGGATGTATGGGTGGATGGATGGATGGATGGATGGATGGAAAGAGACAGAGACAGAGACAGACAACTATACAAGCGAGTATTCATAACTAGCTTTCAAGAAGGCAAAAAGAAATCACAATAGTAGTGATTCACTATTATAAAGAACAAAAACAAATGTATATTAGCCAGATCTGCCAGCTCATGCAGATTATTGGCTGATACAAACATGGATTGAGGGTGTAACAAAAGTATTTCCAATTCGGATTAAATCCATTGTTAATTGCCACCTCCTGCTAATCTCTGTGGGAACTAATGATATTGCTGACAACAGCTACAACATATATCATTTGAAAGTCTAGTAAGTTCTAGAATCATGATGTTTTAATTTATTTTTGCAAACCATAGAACAGCTTTGCTGAGATAATATATAATACTACAGATGACTGATTGACTTAAAAAATGTTATAGATGAGATATTTGGTTTCTGAAATCAAGGTCTGAATTACACAGCTCATTAGTAGACTGCTGGTAAAAATATATTTGGCACTTATTAAGCATGGTGAGCTGGATCAGAAGGGCTTAAACTGAATTTGTGAAGTTGGAGTCAAAAATTCTGAAGAATAAACCTTGGATACAAGACTGCAGATAGGAAGAAAATGGAAATATCGTTATAATAACAAATTTCTGAACCACATACTGAAAGATCATAAGGTTCATTGGCTGTGGTTTTGCGCCCTCCTAATCTTTGGAGTATGGAAAATAAAGGTGAACATGAACTGTTGGTACAAGAACACAAACATGATTTAAAGACAAAACAGAATCGCATTTCACCGTTGAATATAAGTAACAGCAAACATTTATAGCAAGAGAGTTGTTCCAATGTCTCCTGTAATCTGAGTCTAGAAATCAAATCAAAGGTGGATTTGAAGCCTATGAACATTACAAATTCATGTTTATGAATTTTTATCACATTTTTCCACAAATGGCCTGGTCCAGAGTTGCCTGACTCAAATATCTTCTTGTTGCTCACTCTATCAAACCACTCTAATAATTTCCAAGTCTTGTACAGGGCTTATTGATAATACCTAGTAACATATTTGGTGTATAACTAGATCAGTTTGTCCATTTTTTTTAAAAAAAAGGGACTGGAAAATGGAATATTACATGCTCACCTATTTATAGATATTAACAACCATAAGCTCTATATGTTCAAAAAGAAATAGAAAAGTTGGGAGCACACCATTTAATATTAAGCTCAAGAGGTATAAACTCTCAAATGATTCTTTCCCTGTATTTTGACAGTATTGTGAAGTTAGTAGTTTCTGAGTAACTAGGAAGCAATGGAATATTTAAAATGGCTCCATTGAGAGTGGAGCCAATGACTGTGTTAGAACAAGGAGATAGAAAACAAATAAGCTCCTCAGAATTCTTCTCTGGAGCAAGGAGATGATCTGGGATTGCTCAGAAGTGCTCTGTACTATGGAGCTCATCAGGAGACTGTAAGTCAATGGTCTGCTACATATTTTAGAGCCATGGGAGCCAAAGGAACGCCATCTTTGCCCAGACTGTAGTTTGGAGCCTTCAAAAGAACATTTTGTTTGCATACTTTCTTTCTTAATCACTGCTTGAAATAGCTTATTAGTGAAATTTTGTATATTAGGAATCTTAAAAAAAAAGCAATTTCATTATACTAGATAAATTTCCTTCTATCTTTGGTGAAATAAATGTATGTAAATTTAAGGAATTTTAAAAAATTCTTATTTTGGAATAAACAGCAAAAGTATGCTTAAAACATTGGTTTTGGAAAGTTATAAACAGAATAAAGTGCCTTATTTTTGAGAAATAGTATCTCAAAATTAATTACAAGATACATTCATGTGGTTTGTTTAAAATTCTATAAAAAATAGATGAAGATTTTGAAACTAAGTGTAAGAAATCTTCCCATGTGAAAATGTTGAGTAGGAAAAAAAAACATTAGAAGGAATTCTGAATTTGAACACTTTAATCAGAAAAATACTAAAGATACTAAAGATTATTGTTAAAGGAAAAGAGACTAATATACAATGAAGCAAAATATGGAAGAATTTATGGAAATAATGCAATCAGAAGTTATTTTTAAGGTTACCTATTATAAAAATGTGGAATTAAAAATGCTAATTTACAATTATATAAAAAAAGACACAGCAATGGATTTAAAAATGAAACTGGCTGATGTCCTAGTAATTAAAAGGGACATATAATCAGAAGAATGATGTGAATGTCTTTCTTACCTTACAGAAAATGTGTTAAACAAATGAAAAGATTTTTTGAGAAGTGAAAAAAATCAACTGAGATATTTTAAACAGATTAAATATCAAGATTCTTAAAAACAAAAGGAAAGAATGTAAAATTGGCTTATTTGATCAAGGTTAAAATATATGTGTTGCTGTTTTTGTAGCTCTTAGTAGACTTCTGCTTACTAGGATTGAATGACATTTATTAGTTTATGAATAAGAGTTAAAATATAGGAACAGATTTTTTTGTGGGAACATCAGAGAAAATGAAAAGTTATTGAAATTGTTTCTACTTGTCCAGTTGAAAGGTAAAGTCATTTCACTATACAACTTTATTTTTCCTACATTTGTATTAGTTTATCTCTGTATCTGTAAACTTTTATTAAAATATTATTTTTAAAATGCGGTTAGTGCTTTATGAAAGTAGAACTGAATCTAGCAGGACATCTGGATAAGACATAGATTCTGATATACAATGCAGTACAGTTAACTGCAAAAATGTAGCAGAAACATGACTCCTAAACAGCAGCTGATAACTTGATTTATCAAAGTATCTGAATCATTTTAGACTGCTTCTAATGGGTACTAGAAAGCCATAGAATTTTTCCATCTAGCACCTATGATTTGACCTTGCAAAATCTCTGTTTTTTTAATCCTTGCCAGTATTTTAAACTGTTTTTGCCCCTGCAGAAAAAATATTAATGTACAGGGATGCCCACTACTTAGTTTTATTACTTGTAACCCTTACACATTCACAGTTAAACCCTTATTTTGATTTAATTAATGAAATTCAGGCTTTGCTATGAAAGTGTTAATAGATCCTGCAAAAAGTAGACTACTAAATTGCTAAAATATTGGAGACAGATTAATTGCCTCTTAGGATATGAAAAGAAATTAGGGAATTATTAGCGAAATCCTTAAGAAAGGTTCATCATTAGTTTTTCACCAAACTGGAAGAAAAATCTAAATTCAGTCTTGAAACTCTAATCTGAATTGGATGAAAAGGTGGAGGAAGTTCTTAACAAACATGTAGATGGGTACAAAAGTGGGTACAGTAACTATCTTAGAAAACAAATACAATTTAAAACATCCTTGCTATGCAAAACAAAATAACTAAATAAAATTTAACGTAATCAGATGTAACGCTCTTGACTTAAGGAACAAAATAACCACAGTATAGGAAAATGGCTATCTAGCTTGCTAATAGTTTTTGTGAAAAAGATTTTGGAATGCCAAATGCTTAGAAACTGAGTATTGTGAAAAAGGACAAATGAAATATTAGATTAAATAAAAAGAATACTTTTTCCAAATCCCAGAAAATAATGCTGCCACTTCGTTTTGCTTTGGTCATTCCATAGAATAGATTCAGAGAAAAACATGAGGATGATTAATGACTAGAATCAAAGTTCCAAGAAAAAAAATGTAAAAATCTGAAATGTTAAACCTTGAAAAGAGAAGCTTTAAACCAATGATAACTTTATTTACTTGTTCAGGAATGATAACTGACAAAAAATATCCATCAATGTCCACTGATTAAATATATGAGTTTAGATAGAATTTGGTTTACAAGATCTATACAAATCAGAAATAAAGATATTGCATGCTTTTGCTTTGCCATGAGATTTTTTTTTACAAAATCAGGTAAGTAGCCAGATAAATATAACAGCTTAATGAAACCAACAATTGGGCAAAAAAATTGCCATTAAAACCTGTGAAGGTTCCACCTGTTTTAAAATATACAACTAGACAAACAAAAATCTTATATCAACTTAGAAATAAGTTGCTACTTCTACTGTTTAAAACTTTATTCTCAACTGCTTTATGTAAGCAGTTTAGAAATTGCATATGCAATAAGAAAAATCTGCAAATAACTTCTGTAAAACCAAAATAGGAGAGGCTTCTGTTGTGTTCTGAGCATGCGCTGACTAAGAGTTTAAGCGGGAAGCGCTCGACAGCTGATTGGCTGATCGTTTGACAGCTCCTGTATAAATAGGGAGCTGTCCAAACGAGCAGCGCGCGTTCCTATCTAAGCCGGTTCTGAAATGTTAGCTTGTACTTTAAGGGAATAAACTTGTTAGCCTTTTATTCCTGTCTCCGCCTCAGTTCTTCTGGCTACCCACAGGTCCTTGGTACACACCACTGGCGACGAGGGTGGGATCGCCAAACTGAGGTGCGAGAAGCTGAAGTCACTTACTGCTGAAGTCACTCGCTGAGTCACTAGAACCGCACTTAATTCTACCGCGACGAGACGTCGCTGGCTCTGACAGGAATGGCCATGTTAAATTTCGCGCCATTCAACTATGGAGCTGAGACATGGGAGTCTTACACGGCTCGGTTTGAATGTTTTTTGGTCGCACACGACCTCACCGAGCTGACGGACGAGCGAAAATGCGCGTTTTTCCTGTCCGTGTGTGGCTCAGACGTTTTCCACACAGCCAGCGCTCTCACAGCTCCTGAGCCCATCAAGGCCGTTCCGTGGCCTGTGCTGATGGCAAAGCTGACGAGCCATTATGCTCCGTCCCCGTCCAAAATAGCCCGCCGGCACGCGTTCCATCAGCGCAGCCAAGCTGAGGGGGAGTCCGTGAGCGCATACGTTGCTGCCCTACGATTGGCCGCCCTCCACTGCGAGTTCCGGGATTTGGATGAAGCTCTCCTCGACCGCCTTGTGTGTGGCCTCCGAGACCTCAAGCTACAGAAGCGGCTACTAACAAAAACAGATCTGTCGTTCCAAACCGCATTTGACGAAGTTCGGGCTTCTGAGATGGCTGCTGCTTCCCTAGCCACCATCGCGAAGGCCCGGTCCGCCAATACCGCGCAGGCTGCCAATGCCTTTAACACGGTGACCGGTCAGCCAGACTCGGAAAGTGAAGATTCCAATGCTGAAACCTTTAATGAGGACATTAACCGCCTTGATGAGGCGAACAGAAAGAGCTGGCAACGGCAGAGGGGCAAACCTAAATCTGCATGTAGTGGGTGCGGAGGCAACCACGAAAGAGCTGAGTGCAGATTCAGGCAAGCCCTCTGCCAGCAGTGTGGCAGGAAGGGCCACATCGCTCGGGTGTGCCGAGCAGCGCAGCCCATGTCCTCTTCCGAGTCCCAAGCCGAGCGGTCGTGGCAATATCGAACCCGGACAGAGGACCCCAAGAAAGCCAAAATTGACTGCCATGCCATTCTCCGAAACTCTCAACAGGGTCTCTCTTGCCACCAACTTCAAAAGAAAATCCAACTGACGGTTACGTTAGAAGGGAAGCCCTGCGTGATGGAGCTCGACACCGGCTCCGCAACGTCCATAGTGTCGTGGAGCACAATCAAACGCCTCTTGCCGCAGCTTTCCAAACGTCAGCTACAAGACTGTCATCTCACATTAAGAGACTATCAGGGCAACCTGATTCCAATAATTGGCACCCGTAAAGTCAGAGTGCAGTTCAAGGGGTTTGACGGCCGGCTACCCCTCATCATAGTCGAGGGACGGCTGCCCAGCCTTCTTGGTCTTGACTGGTTCCAGTCCCTAGGGTTGCAGATCAGCGGAATCCACCACCTCAGCGCAACTGCACTCGATTGCCTGGTTAACGAGTTTCCAGCTGTATTTGACGGCACCCTAGGCAAGTACACAGGCACACCAGTTTCTTTTAACCTCGACCCGTCAGTCCAGCCGGTGCGAATGAAGCCTCGCCGAGTGCCCATCGCACTCAAACCAAAAGTGGACGCTGAATTAGACAGACTGGTGGCTCAAGGCGTTTTGGAGCCAGTGGACCATGCCCTGTGGGAAACACCCATTGTGTTACCCATCAAGCCAGATGGCAGCGTAAGGATTTGCGCTGACTACCGCTGCTCCATCAACCGTGCCTTGCCGTCCAACGCATACCCGGTGCCAGTGGTTCAACATTTACTGCACACCTTGGGCGAGGGGACTGTTTTCGCGAAGCTCGACCTCGCCAAAGCTTATCAACATCTGGTGGTGGATGATGAGGCAGCGGAAGCCCAGACAATCATCACACACCGGGGTGCTTTCCGTTGCCGCAGATTGCAGTTTGGGGTCAGCATTGCCCCAAGACTGTTCCAGAGTTTGATGGAGCGGTTGCTCCAAGGACTCCGAGGCGTCGTCCCCTATTTTGACGACGTCCTCGTGTCAGCCACCTCCATGGACGAACTCATGGCCCGTTTGCGCTTGGTTCTCCAACGATTCCAACAAGTGGGACTGAAGGTTAAGAGAGACAAGTGCCAGGTTGCGGTATCCCAGATAGAATTCCTTGGTTTCCTTATCGATGGCAGTGGCATCCACCCCATGGCTGCCTAAACCAAAGCCATCGTGGAGGCCCCTGCTCCAACTAATAGAGCTGAATTACAGGCCTTTTTAGGCCTACTTAATTTTTACGCTATCTTCCTTCCCCACAAGGCAACGGTCGCTGAGCCACTTCATCGCCTCCTAGACTCGGGTGCCCCCTGGGTGTGGGGCCGCCGAGAGGCCTCTGCGTTCCTAGCTGTCAAACACCTGCTCATCTCTAACGATGTCCTAGTGCAGTACAGCGAACACTTGCCCCTCGTGCTCGCTTGCGACGCTTCACCCTATGGGGTGGGCGCCGTTCTCTGTCACCAGCTACCCAGTGGGGCAGAGGTGCCAGTCGCCTATTTTTCCCGCACGCTCTCTGCCTCTGAACGCAACTACGCGCAAATTGACAAAGAGGCGCTAGCCATTGTGGCCGGGGTGCGCCGGTTCCATCACTATTTGTATGGCCGCCCCTTCCAAATTGTCACTGATCATAAGCCCCTACTGGGTTTGCTGGCAGGAGATCGGCCTGCCCCACAGGTCCTATCTCCACGCATGACTCGTTGGTTTGTGTTCCTGGCTTCATAAGACTATCAATTACACCACCGACCAGGGAAGCAGATCGCTCATGCCAACGCACTCAGCCGTTGCCCCCTGCCAGAAGCTGATGAGGATCCTGCTGCTGTGGCCCCAGTGTTCCTTATCGACGACCTCAACCTTCCAATCTCTGCCGCCGACATCGCCCGGTCGTCCGCAAGGGATCAGGTAATATCCCGAGTGCTAGATTGGGCTAGGTGAGGGTGGCCGAAAGACCCCGTAGACCCCATTTTCCTGCCCTTCAAAGCTCGCCTGGCGGAGCTCTCCGTCCAACGCGGCTGTTTACTATGGGGCCATAGAGTAGTCGTGCCGGCCTCACTGAGGACTACTGTCCTGCGGCAGCTGCATTACGCACATCCCGGAATTGTCCGGATGAAAGCCCTAGGCAGAAGCTACGTCTGGTGGCCCAAGCTTGACCAAGACATAGCCGACCATGTCGCCGGGTGCTCGCAATGCCAGAGCGCCCAAGCGTTGCCGCCAAAAGCCGAGCCGCATACATGGGAGCCCCCATCCACTCCCTGGTCCCGGGTTCATATTGATTTCGCAGGCCCCATTCAGGGCCGTATGCTGTTCATTGCTGTGGACGCCTTCTCGAAATGGGTCGAGGTCGTCCACATGTCCTCCTGTTCGGTTGCGAACAACCCTTGACCGTTTGCACCCTGCCTATTCAACCCCAATACCTCTGGATTCCCAGGGGGGGTCTCGCTCCTTCGTCCAGGGCGAGGCAGTGTACGCCCGGAATTATGGAGGGCATCCCTTGTGGCTACCGGGCGTAATAACTGACCAGACTGGGCCCTGCTCCTACAGGGTCAGGCTCCTCGACGGCAGAGTCTGGAAACGACACTGCGACCAGTTGCGGAGCAGGCGCCAACCACCAACAAGCCAGCAGCCGTCAACCGACCTACCCATTCTGACAGCTCCGACGGACAACGAAGGGCCCAGAAACGAGGAGGCCAACGGAGGACAAGCAGCAGGAGCCCAAAACCGAAGCGGCGACTTACTTGGTGGGCCAGCTCCGTCCTTCGCTCTTCAACGGCCCGGGCGATCTCCGTCCTCCGATGCAGAATCCTCGGGCGAACAATCAGAGCCTCCAAGCGGTGCAGAAGGGCCTAGGGCATCCGGCCGTATCAGGCGGCGTCCAGCATACTTACAAGACTACGCCTGCGCAAACTTAGGGGGGAGGAGTGTTGTGTTCTGAGCATGCGCTGACTAAGAGTTTAAGCGGGAAGCGCTCGACAGCTGATTGGCTGATCGTTTGACGATCAAACGAGCAGCGCGCGTTCCTATCTAAGCCAGTTCTGAAATGTTAGCTTGTACTTTAAGGGAATAAACTTGTTAGCCTTTTATTCCTGTCTCCGCCTCAGTTCTTCTGGCTACCCACAGGTCCTTGGTACACACCAGCTTCCTTGTTAAATGTAATTATAGAAACTGCCATACACCCGGGATCTGAATTCTTTATGTTTAAAAAAGAGGAAGGTAACACAGGGTGTTAAAAAATAGCTATCATGGAAGAATCAACTATTCACAAAATTAATAATGGTGGTTTCAATCATTCACCAGAAGACAAAGTGCTTCCTTCCTGATCCCTCAAATTATTAATTTGTGTTTGTGTGTGTAAGCAAGAGAGCATTTTTCCATACAAAGCATTCACAGCATTTTCATTTCCGAACAGTTTCCATGGGAATTATTTTGAAAATAATAAAGTTGAAAGCCAGAGCTTACTTGTGTGGCTGCTACCCATCTATTTATTCTTTTGAAGAAGGAGAGAATCAGGTGGGACAGGAAACTGAGCCAGTGTTAGACGTGTTCATAAGTATCATTTTATGTGGAAAAACTCCTGGCACTATGACTCATTTGCTGCTGTTTCTTCCAATATAGAACAAAACAAGGCCCCAAAGGGTAGAGGAGCTGTACATGTAATACTCATTACTATACCATCATTTCTCTTATATCTGTTATAAGCACATAAATGTTCTCATCAATGTGGCTAAAACAATACCTTCCATATAAAGGCATAAAGGTTCAGCAAGCCTAGGAACCCTTAGGTGTGTTGAACCTTCTCCCATGTGAAGGAATATTAAAAAAAAACAAAATGGAGTATGACACTCAGTAACCCCAAAAGATTGCTGTTCTGAGGCAAAAGGAGCGATGAAAAGGAGAATCATAAAAGAGATCATGAGCAGAAGAATGAACAATTTACACAGGAACATTGCATCCCTTGCTTAGAAACTGACCTTCCACAAGTTGGTCTAAAGTGGTGATCTTCTTTGCTCCATCAATAGTGTAGATGGTTCTCACCCCCTGGGGCAGATTGACGTTATCAGACAAAGTTCGGGTCAGGTCAGCCAGCAAGGCTTCATAAGATCTAAAGCGATCAGGAGATATGGCATATACAATCCCTTTGAAATATCGGTCCCCATTGCGATAGAAACTGACTTTTTTGGCTTTCTTCTCAGAGCTGAGGGTTTGTAGGGTGCGGGTTCGATAGAAACTGCAATGGGCACTATGAGTCGGGCTAGGAAGCCCATTCACCCGTGACCCCCGGCTGTACCGCTGTGCTTTGTCACGCTCATCAAAGTGTTCCAGCTCCATATCTCTCCCAAAGGACATTTTTAGAGTTAATCTGCAAAAGGGGGGAAAGAACAAAGGAGAAGCTTATCAATACAGCTATAATGAAATAATTGCTTTATTAACATAGGATAGCAAGGACTTTTCTATAGCCACAGAATCTGTCCAATTCTTTTAAGAACGCTAGCTAAGAAAACCAGTGGCCAACATTAACTACTTTAGTTTTTGGATGATCTTTTTTTTTCTCCATATATGAGATAAAGGCAACAATTTTCTTTTTTAAATAAGCTATTTTCCTCCCTCCATACAACCTAATCTTTTCTCCATTACCTTTTATATTAGCATCTGAGATTATTAAATAGGATTTAATAATAAAACCTAATTGAAGGATATAAATTCCTCATTCTGTTGAGCTAAAGACTTATCCAGCTAATGTTATCTTGTAACATAATCGATGCAGATTTAATTCCAGTGATGCAGTGACTGGGTTTTTTTAAGGTAATTATTTGGTTAGTAGGAATATTATATAGGATGTCACTTTTTTGGACTTCAAAGTAAACTTTCATAACCAAAAAAATGAAAGTTGCTACAGCCAATTGCGCTCTACAGGGGGCTACCCTTGAAAAGCGTTCGGAGACAACAGCTAGTCCAGAATGTAGCCGCGCGAGCGATACTAAATGTACCAAGGTACACCCATGTTACACCTATCCTCCGCGAGCTGCACTGGCTACCAATTGGTCTCCAGACTCAATTCAAGGTGTTGGTTATTACCTTTAAAGCCCTACATGGCTTAGGACCAGCGTACCTGCGAGACCGCCTACTGCCACATACCTCCCAACAGCCGATAAGATCCCACAGATTGGGCCTCCTTCGGATGCGGTCAGCCAGTCAGTGTCAGCTGGCGGCCCCCCAGAGAAGAGCCTTCTCTGTGGCAACTCCGACCCTTTGGAATCAGCTAGCCCCAGAGGTCCGGACCCTGCCCACTCTCATGGCCTTCAGGAAAGCCGTTAATAGCAATAGCAATTGCAATAGCAATAGCAGTTAGACTTATATACCGCTTCATAGGGCTTTCAGCCCTCACTAAGCGGTTTACAGAGTCAGCATATCGCTCCCACAGTCTGGGTCCTCATTTCACCCACCTCGGAAGGATGGAAGGCTGTGTCAACCTTGAGCCGGTGAGATTAGAACCGCTGAACTGCAGATAACAGTCAGCTGAAGTGGCCTGCAGTACTGCACCCTAACCACTGTGCCACCTCGGCTCAGTGTTAAAACCTGGCTGTTCCAGCAGGCCTGGGGCTGTTGACCTTATTGCTAAGGTCCAGCCCCGACTAGAACGAATGTGTGTTGTGAATTTTAAAATTATTTTTTTATTTTTATTTTTATTTTTTCTTCTCTTTGTAAGCCGCCCGGAGTCCTTCGGGATTGGGCGGCCTATAAATTTAATTAATAATAATAATAATAATAATAATAATAATAATAATAATAATAATAATGAAAAAAATTGCAAGATACCAGGACTTAAAAATTGAAATTCAACGACTATGGCACAAACCAGCAGTGATAATTCCAGTGGTAATTGGCACACTGGGTGCTATTCCAAAAGCACTGGAATTACATTTAAAACAGTTAAAAATTGACAAAATCACCATCAGTCAAATGCAAAAAGCCTCACTGCTTGGATCTGCACGCATATTACGAAAATACGTTACGACGTCCTAGGCCCCTGGGTGGGGCCCGACTAGTAACCAATGCCAAATCCTGCGAAACAACTGGCCGCTGTGATACAATTGTATAATAATAATAATAATAACAATCATCATCATCATCATCATCACTGTTGTCAGTTAAGTCTTGTGTAGCAAAACATTAGTGCAGAGGTCTTCAAACTTGGCAACTTTAAGACTTGTGGACTTCAACTCCCAGAATTCAGGTGACTGGAGAATTCTGGGAGTTGAAGTCCACAAGTCTTAAAGTTGTCAAGTTTGAAGATCTCTGAATTAAGGTTAGCAACGAGCCAACACCAGCAAGAGAGCAAAAAGGTTAGGACCATTTTGAGGACTCTCAAAATTTCCCAGTCAGCATGGCTGTTGCTGAGAACTATGAGAACTAAACTCCAAATATCTATAGGGAACAGAACTTGGGTTATCCTACTCTATACAATGTGTAGTTTTAAAATGTTACAGTATTAATTCCTATATCACTAATACCCAGAAGTACAATTTAGCTCTAAAAGATATCAACAACACACACTCAAGTCTCAAAATAATCTACTGCACTAGTGTTCCATTCTTTTCTAAGACTTCTTTTTAAATCTGTGTTCTCTTACCCACCCTATTACACTCCATTTCTACGACAAAATAATTTTCCTTCTCCATTGAGAAGGCTACACTGCCTAATCTATTATGCATGGATAAATTTATCATGCCAAGCTTCTGCCACTTGATCAGAATAAACATACCGAATTACAATACTGTTATTTAAATGCTGACTTTCCTGTTAGTATAGTAGTCAGTTAAAATGAATATCATTTTTTCCTATACAAACCCAACTGGACAAAGCAAGGTGCCTAACACTGTCTACCATCAACTTAATAGAAGCAATCATTTGCTTTCCCTTTACTGTAATTCTATTACATTGGGATTGCATTGAAGCCAAAACATGTCTTACTCAAAAATAAATTCCATGAATGAGACTTATTCATTCCCAGAATAGTATATAAAGAACTAGCTCTATATTAGATTATTGAGGCTTAATATAGATAACCTCTAGGGACATTTTTATTTAGTTGTCTTAGAGCAGTAGGAGGGCTAGGTACACACATCAATTTGAGTGGCTACTCATTCAACAGGCTTCCAATGGAGAATTGGCAACTTGGGAGTTTTCCTGGAGTCACAGTTCCTGACTGAACAACAGGTGGAATCTGTGACAGCACCAGCCCAGATTCAGTTGCTAGTCTAGTTGTGGCATTTACCAGAACAAAAATTTTTGAAGGTAGCCAAACCTTGTCTATGTTCATCCTCCTGAACATGGATTTCTGTAATTCACTTTTGCAGGCTGCTAATTTTAAAAACCCATCTGCAGATGCAAAATATCCCGATTGGAGAATTGTGATATTGTCACATGATACCACATTTCAAAGAAGTTGATTAAATCAGGTTATTACCCATATGGCTTGGAACTGGAGTATCTCTCAGACCATCACCCACCCAGAAAAAGCAATTTCTGCTTGCCTAACTTGGGTGAATACACAGTACTTTCTCCCACTTATCAAGAGGTGAATTGCAAAGGGTGTTCTCTGTAGGGCATCCTCAGAATAACCAATCCAAGGCAAAGGCATATATTTTATATGTTATAGATTATACCTTTCATGATATTCTGGACATCTGTACAAAACCATTTTTTGGAGGGCCCTCGTGCCTTTGGTGAAATTTTAGTCCCCTGGATTTGGCACAATATTTTCATTATTTTGTGATGTCAATCTCTCACTATATTAATGTATTACCACTTTTATTTGTACTCAGCTTACAGCCTTCAGGGTTAAGTAGCATATCACAATTACATACACACACACATACATACATACATACATACATACACACACACTTCCTATACAGGGAGCTGTCTTTGTGCTATTGGTCAATCTCATTTAGTAGCTAGGTTCAAACAATACATGAGCTATGATTTATTGAATAAAACATATAATTGTTTGTCAAAGCTACGCAAACTCTATTATGACTTAGCACGTTGTCTGCATCAGGACATCATGATCTTATTCTAGCTGAGTGCGTCCCTCCTGATTCCAGACAAGAGTCTTCAATATGCAAGAGTTCAGACTGGGAAGTGTTTATGCAAAGCGTCACACTATGACCCTGAACAACAGTGAGAAAATATTGACAAGCAAACATATCCTGCAGCATTGTGTCTATTCTTAGTTCACTGCAGAATGATTAATACGACAAGACTACAATTCTAAACATATTTACTAAGAAAGAACAGTTTCATAAGAATACGCATATAATGTCAATGTTACTTTTGGAAAAAATAGAAAAGGCAATAGCACTTAGACTTATACAGGATACCCCTCCACAGCACTCTCGGAATGGTTTACAATGTCAGCCTATTGCCCCCCGCAATCTAAGTCTTCATTTTACCAAGCTCAAAAGGATGGAAGGCTGAGTCAACATTGAGCCTGTCAGGATCAAACTCCTGGCTGTAGGCAGGGTTTGCCTGCAATACTATTTTCGAACCCCTGCACCACCATATCATTTATTTATTTATTTATGTCAAATTTTAAAAGGAGTATGGTGGCTCGTGTGGCTAGGATTCTGGGCAAGAGACTAGAAAGCCCACATTTGAGACCAAGTGCTGCCATGGGGTGCCGCTCCTATCCTTCGCTCTAGCTGCTACCATGAAAGGAGTCCCCAATTCGGCATCTCCCAGGCAATAGTGATGTCACCAGCTAATCCTTTCAACCCGGAAGCACCTCGGTGCTCCTGACATGAATGCTATGGTATCAAATTTAGAGACCGCCCATCTCACTCACTCAGTGACTCACACCATGCTTATCTACTTGTATGAATTTTTATATCATGCTTAAATTAATTGTTCAAACTCACATTTTTCTTCTTATTGAATAGAAAAGCATGCATGTTATGAAATGTTATAGAATATGCATATTCAGCATGGCAGTATCATGAAGAAAAAGCTTAGAACTCAATTCTATTCTATGAGTAAATTGGCCTTGGACCAGTGGTGGGTTTCAAAAATTTTTAGAACCTCTTCTATATGTGTGGCCTGCTTTGTGGGAGTGGCTTGCCAGCCATGTGACCGGGTGGGCATGGCCAACTTGTAAAATGTGCTGAAACTCAATTAACAACACTCTTGCTTAGCAACCAAAATGTTGGCTCAAGAACTCTGGCATTGAAGTGTGCTTAAAGCTGTCAAGTTACAAGAAGACCCTTGCACCCCTAACCCTTTAGAAAAAAAACCCCAGGGGTGTTCAAACTTCACAGCTTTGAGACTTGTGGACTTCACCTCCCAGAATTCCTCCTCCAGTCATGTTGGCTCAGGAACTCTGGCATTGAAGCACGCAAGTCTTAAAGCTGTTAAGTTACAAGTCCCTTGCACCCCTAACCCTTTAGAAAAAAAAATCCCAGGGGTGTTCAAACTTGACAGCTTTAAGACCTATGGACTTCAACTCCCAGAATTCCTCCTCTCGCTTTTCATCTTGATGATGTGCAGATGAGCATGGGGGAGGGAGCTGGAACCAGTTCTAAAAGGCACTGTAGATTTGTGGAGCCTCTTCTATAGAAGAGATTAGAACTGGCAGGAACCCACCCCTGCCTTGGACTCATTACAGCCTATTTCCAAATCAACAGGTAGAAAGTGAGGCTAGTAAATGCAAAAATTGCACCAAAGATCTGTAATATATACGTCTAGTTTGAAAGTGGTTTATCATTCTACTTTGCAATCAAAATAAGAAAAAAAATAGCAGATGCCTCCTACTAATAATTAAGCAACAGTTAAATGGATGATCAGAAAAGGCAGAAAAATAGAACATAGGGTAGTAAAAATTTCAAAATATTTGTCCGAAAAATCTCATTTCAGCAACATCTATTTTGAGGCACTTTATAATTATAGTTAAAACTATAGGTTTTCCTATCTTCCACAAATAGAAATTATCATCCAGTTTTACTTTTAACTTTAGATGAGAACCCAATTTAAACCCAATCACACCTTTTTTCCCAGCCTTAATTGGGTATCATACATTAAAAATATAGCAGAAATATACCATTAGATAAAATCATGACATAATTTGCTTTAGCTTAGCATTATATGAAGCTAGACATTGTAATTTATAAAGCATGGTTTATGGCTTAGTGCTGTGTTAAATCAGCCAGTTGTGACTTATTCAAATGGACGAAAGCTACAAAAAATATAAGTAACTTAATACAATGTGCAAATGATGCACATAAACTGGGCATACCAAGATCTGGATGTGCAGAGTTATTTGTTACTGTGTAGATCTATAGTCCACTTCTGAAGAGTGAACAAAGCTATCATTGCACCAAACTGGCTCTTTTGACAATTACTCCTTGAAAATGTATCAATAGGAACTAAAGTGGAAACATTCCCTGTTGCCGATTTCCAATATAATGAATATAAAGAGCATTTTTAGCCACCAGGATACTATTCCAGATATTACACTACGGAATGCCCATCTCTTATTCTCAATCCATTGCCCTAGAAAAACAGGCAATCTGGAGTTCCTGCTAGGCTCATGAGTAGAACCTTTGACTAGCTTTGGTGTATTTACCAGTTCTCGCCATTCTTGGAGCAGACGGGACTGAAGACACTGGCTCATGCCCTTGTCATCTTTCAGACTATGCAATTTGCTCTATTTTGTGATGCTCTTAAAATTTAACCAGAACCTTCAATTGGCACAGAATATATCTACTTACTTGCTGGCCAACGCTAACTGGTTCAGCAGAATTTAACACCTATTCTGCAAGAGCTGCACTGGTTTTATTGGGCTTTCGGGCCTTCCATACTGTAGTGCTGGCTGTTACTTATAAGACTGGTATTCTTGCTACCTTTGGGATCATCTTCTCCAAGTAGAATATGTTCACCTTACATTATCTAGCTAGGAGACAATGCTATAGGCAGTTGTCCCTCAAAAGAAGGGTTAGAATATGTCATTGGCCTTCCCTGTGAAAGAGCTTACACTTTGAGGTAAGGCTAATATACAATTTTTATAGGAAGCAATGGAAGATCATCCTTTTTTGCTGGACTTTGTGGGATAGGGAGTTTGGAGGAGAGCACCAGATTTTTAAAGATTCTTTAAAAAATATGGGCATCTTTAATATATGACTGTAAACATCTATCATCATTTGAGTAGGCTACATATAAACTAATCATATATGTGTGTTATGGGAGTAGAAGAGTTCCCAACTAACATGGTAAATGTCATCCTAGCTTGATGGGACTACTATTCCATAATTGGTGTTAATGACTAGGAGTTCTAGATATCAATTTAAAAGGATTGTTTAGCTTAGACAGGGAACATAGCTCTCTAAATGTTATTAAATCATAACTCCAATGTTCAATCACCATACCAACTAAACTAGTTCAATATTATTTTGAGGGCCAAACATTCTTCATCTGTTTTATCATCTTTTTAAGTCTGGTTAAAGGAACTCATTAATACAATTGCTACCAATAAACCTAAGATTGTATCTTAGATATAATATAATTATATCTTAGATATCTTATATCTTCAAATTTAGCTTGAGTCCCAGAGGTTTCATCCATATAGTTTTCTTGGCAGCATCGTGAGACTAGGGCATTTTCCCAACTTTCTCATCTAGATTCAAAACTAAAGACATTAAAATCTTTAGAGTGAAGAGCAAGGCTGGAATTACAGATCATACAAATCTATAAACCATGGTTTATAAATCATAATGTCTGAGTTCAAGCAAGATGCTATATCATGGTATGAGTTAATAAACCATGTGAAGTCAGCCAAACATCATTTAGAAGTCTTGTCCTTTTACAATTGGCAGTTCATGTTGACTTAATGTGAATGTACTATTATCTTGAATTAGACAATGAGCTATACATACTAGTACACTGGGATCCTCTATTTTTAGTTTCAAAGTAAAGCTACCATTTGAAGTCCTATCTAATCAAAGATGATAATGAGATGTAACAATAACTATGACGCAGCAATTATGTTGTGTCTGGAGGCTGAAGGGCCAGGTAAAGCCAAAATCAAACCAGTAGTATTTTCAAATTCCAAGGAGGAGATTATATAGAATACATATAACATTAGAAAGGCATTACAACTATCATTTCAAGCTATAGTGCTGAAAATGTATTCTGCAAAGCAAATAAAACTGAAGATTAATATTTCAGACTAATTACAGATCTGAAAAGACCATAAAAGTTATAGGGGGAATCTTCTCTTCAGTATGAATCGTATCATTCAGTAGGAACTCCTAAAATGGAATCGGGATACCATTCTACCACAGCACACCTATTCATTCCTCACATCCTATGCATCACAGGAGAAAGGCAAGAACCTAATGTTCTTAAACCAGAGTTAGAACCAAAGACCCAAAAATAGCATTTAAAGCCAACATGTTTTTTTAAATAAAATAAAATAAAATTTTCATGTGATTTATCAGTCTTCATACTGATTACAGGTTGCTGAACACACCCTGTAGAGTGTCTGGTACCCACCGTTCACACTACATACATCTATTACAGACAGATTTCACACCCTGCAAATGTGGGTGGGTGATTTCATAAATCTATCAAATGCAAACCCAAATAAATGACACAGATCAAGCCACAATCATCCAGAGACACTGAAGAATAGGCAGGCATTCAAAAAACCCACATCTTCGGTTATATAACAGCATTTTTGTTTTATTTAAGGCACCCTTTAAAATGTGGCGCAAAGGCTTTAAATATAGACTAGGGAGACACGTGGACCACCTAGATTCAGGGAGAGATAATACGTTTTCTGGCTAATTAATTGGAGGAAAATATAAATATATATATATATATAAATATATATATATATATATATATATATATATATATATATATATATATATATATAATATATATATATATATATATATATATATATATATATATTTGTACTCTCTTTTCTTATAAAAGTGTCATTATTTGCCACCATGTTACCAGATGGGACACATTTTCCTTGTTTCTGCCTGCCCATTTCTAAAACACAGCTGCAGCTATCCATGCTTAGCCTAAGTCTCCTCCCGTCAAAGCTTCAGAGAGGTGCAGGCACATTTTTTCAGCTGAATATCTTCCACAGTATCCATTACCAGACGAAGCAATTTAAAACTGGGAATGTCGATTCTAAAATTCAACCTCTTTGCTTCCCCACAGGAACGATCCACACAATGAAATCTCCCCTCGTTGACACAGAGGAAACCACCATCACTAACCTCCATCCCTTTGGTTTAAACTACCAACCTAAAATGGTGCTAAAATTACACAGCACCACCTCCTCATTGTGGGAGGCAGGAGGAAAAGGGCCCCCCTAAAGCAACACACACCCCCAAGCCTCGTTCTTCCAAGACACGCATCCCTAAACAATGGGGACAGGTATGCGAAAACACCCGCGCACGTTTTTCCATACCCAAATCTCTGCCGGGCGTGACGAGCATGGAGCTAAGGTGGAAGGGATCCCAACCCGATTTCTGGCTGCCTTCTGCTAGGGATGGGGCGGGGAACAGCTTTGAAAACTACCGCAAAACGCTTACCTGTGCCTTGAAAATGTCAAGTCGTGCTTTTCCTCGCCACTGCAAGCAATTGGGACTTGTTTGCTGCAAAAGGGGTGGGTACCTCAAAAGACAAAGCCCAGATTCCACGGCCACCAGCAGTCCTGTGCTACCCGGGCTCCTTAAGCTTGGCAAGGGAGGCTGCCCAAGGAAGGCTTAACTGGCTTTTGGCTTTGTTGTGCGACTCCGCCTGTCTCCTTTTCTCCGCCGGCTCAATTTGCTGCTGAGCCTTTCCCTACAGCTGCTTCGCCTTTCTTCTCCTGCCGCTGATGGGAGCGATTTGCATTAGCCCGTCCCTCCTGAAATGCGGTTCTTCACACCAGGCTAGGCAAATCTAGCACGCTGCATCTGCCAGAGGGCGGTGCCTGCGCCTCCGCCCTTGTTCTCCCCCGCGCGGAATTAGAGACCCCGAAGAACCGGGAACGCGGCAAACGTTGTCTCCACCCGCTTGCCACCCAATTGAGCCCTCTACATCGTAACTGGGGTCCTGTTTGTTTGGAAGGGATCCCGTTTAAATAAAACAGGTCTTAGTCCTAAGTAAGTGGACATTAAACGGCGACATGCTCTACTCTTCGAACCTTACTTAAGGAGACGTTTGCCCACGGTTAGTTTAATCACAGTTTACGCAACCCAGGTTTCTAGGTTTGCATATGACATGGAACCAAGAACCACAGGGCTGGGATAGAAAATACACTAAGCTGTCACATACTTGGGTACTTGGTGGTTCATTATGCTTGTGCAAAGATACTGTGTTTTACTACCATAACTAGGCTATGTGCTCTACTCTTCAAGCCTTACTTAAAGAGATGTTTGCCCACAGTTAGGTTAATCATAGTTTATGCAACCCAGGTTTCTAGGTTTGCATATGATGTGGAACCAAGAACCACAGGGCTGGGATAGAAAATATGGTAAGCTGTCACATACTTGGGTACTGGTAATTCATTATGCTTGTGCAAAGATACTGTGTTTTGCTACCATAACTAGGCCATGGTCATGGATCCTTCCCGTGGTAGTTTCCATATTAAAGAATACAGTCTGCATTAAAATACAGAGAATAGTTAGGAAAGAGGGCAACCCATCCAACAAGTATTGGGGTTCTCTGCTTTATTTCATGGTTTGCGACATCTAGGGAGAGTGAAGATGCAAAGTGGGTAAATTCTTTGAATTACCGGCAAATGATCTTTGAATAGCTCCCAACTTGTTCCATTAAGATTAAAGAGAAAGACAAGTTTGCTTGTCAAAGTCTGCATGGACATATCTCTGAGTTTATTTTTGCAAAAATAGAAAGTGTTCGCCATTGTCTTCAAGAACTCTTGGTTACCCCCCCTCTGCCCCCATCCACTTTATAAACCAGTTTGTAGTCTGGGTCCAAATACTTAACTGGTGTGGCCCTCTAGCTTTTTTCAGGACCAGCTCAGATCAACTAAACCGCTGACAGCTAATCTTTTCGTTGCTGTGTGCCAAAATGTGCCCATGCGTGCACCCATAATGCCATGCATTTGCAACCCCTCCCAATGTGCCCCTCCCCATATGCATGCACACATGACCCCCCTGCGCTCCTCCTCTCCGCACATGGACGCATTACCCCCCACGCATGTGAGCGTGACCCTCCATGCTCCCGCTTCCCTCATTCATGTGTGCATATCTCCCCCATGCATGCACCCAGCCTCCTGTGTATGCACGGCAGAGACCCGAAAACCAGCTGATTGTGAAAGGTGCACACACATGTGCAGTGGAGCTGAGCTGGGGTGAGGCTCGCCTGCCCGCCGAGAGGGCTCTGCGTGCCATAGGTTCCCCATCATGGAACTAGACGCTGCCATCTAGTGTGGAAAGTGAATAGTATCAAGTCCTGATTGAACATCTTTTTTACAGTCTATATAAGATAAATAATTTGAATGTAAGGCAGGATAATGTGAGCCTTAGGATGCCACTGAATCTGCATTTTTTGCTCCAACAAGAATTCAGTTCACAAAAAAGAGCTTTTTAAATGTTGAATATAGCATAAAGAAACTTGCCCCAAACTTTGAAAACAAGACAGATAAGGGGGTCTAAGCCCCCTAAAACTCATTTTCCCCAGCATTTATCATATTATCACAACTATGATACCTCATAAATTCCACTTATTTTAGAGATAAATTAGACAAGGTATATAGGCAATTCTCGACTTACAACAGTTCATTTAGTGACCAGTCCAAATTACGACTGCAATGAAAAAGTGGCATGACTATTTTCACATTTATCATCATTGAAGCATCCCTGTGGTCATATGATCAAAATTCAGGTACTTGGCATGCTTATGACAGTTGCAGTATCACAGGATCACGTGATCAGCTTTTACAACCTTTTGGCAAACTAAGTCAATCAAATTAAATAATTTTCATTAATTTTAAAATTTTATTGTAATATCAATTGGTTTTTTTTGGATACTTATTTAATGTCCCTTTTATTTTTGTAATATGTGTTTTCTTTTATGTTGTACACTGCCCTGAGTCCTTGGGAGAAGGGCGGCATATAAGTCCAATAAACCTCAAACCTCAATCAATCAATCAGAATAGAACTGGAAGGGATGTTGGAAGGCTTCTAATCCAGTCCCCTGAAGCAGGAAATCCTATTCCATTTAAGACAAGTCCAGTCTCTTCTTCAAAACCTCCAGTGATTAAGCACTCATAATTTCTGAATGTAAGTTGTTCCACTGGTTAATTGTCCTTACTGATAGGAAATAGGAAATTCCTCTTAATTCCAGATTCTTTTTCTGCTTGATTAGTTTCCATCAGTGGTGGGTTTCAAATTTTTTTAGAACCTCTTCTGTAGGTGTGGCTCGCTTTGTGGGAGTGGCTGCTTGGCCATGTGATCAGGTGGTGCATGGCCAACTTGTAAAATGTGGTGAGAGACTCACTTAACAATGTTCTTGCTTAGCAACCAAAATGTTAGCTCAGAAACTCTGGCATTTGAAGCACGCAAGTCTTAAAGCTGTCAAGTTACAAGACCCTTGCACCCCTAACCCTTTAGAAAAAAAAATCCCAGGGGATGTTCAAACTTGAGAGCTTTAAGACTTGTGGACTTCAACTCCCAGAATTCCCCCCTCTTGCTCTTCATCTTGATGATGTGCGGACAGGCGGGAGGGAGCTGGAACCGGTTCTAAATGGCACTGTAGATTTGTGGAACCTCTTCTATAGAAGAAGTTAGAACTGGCAGGAACCCACCTGGTTTCCAACCATTGTTTCTTAGCCTGCCCTCTGGTGCTTCAGAAATAAATTGATCTCATCCTCTTTGTTGCAACCTCTCAAACACGGAATATTGCTATCATGTCCAGTGATGGGATTCAAATGTTTTTACTACTGGTTCTGTGGGCGTGGCTTGGTGGGCGTGGCAGGAAGGATACTGAAAATCTCCATTTCTTCCTGATCAGCTGGGACTCAGGAGGCAGAGAATAGATGGGGTTGGGGCCAGTTATTGGTTCTCTGGAAATGGTCAGAACCTGCTAAATACCACCTCTGATCATATCCCAGTAGTCCTTCTTTCTCTAGACTAGCCAAACCCAAATCCTGCCACTGTTCTTGATATGTTTTAGTCTCCAGGTCTTTAATCTTAGTTGCTCTTCTTTGAAAAAAAGTGTAAAGTCTCAACATTTTTTTGTAATGTGACCAAAACTGGATGCAGTATTCTAGGTGTGGATACTAAGACTTTATAAAGTAGTACTAATACTTCACGTGATTTTGATTCTATGCCACTGTTTATGCAACCAAGGATTGTATTAGTTTTTCTGGCTGCTGCCACACACTGCTGATTCATGTTTAAGTGATTGTCCACTAGGACTCCAAGGTCCCTCTCACAGTTACTGTTTTTGAGCCAGGTTTCACCTAATCTGTACTTGTATGCTTGGAAACCATGTCACTAATGTATAAGGACATGGTAGCTCAGCTTGTCGATCAGAAAGGTTGGCAGTTTAGTGGTTCGAATCCCTAGCGCTGTGTAACGGAATGAGTTCCCTTTACCTAGCAGTTCAAAAGAAAAATAGGAACCACCTTTGGTGGGAAGCTAACAGTGTTTTGTGTACCTTCAGCATTTAATCATGGTGGCCATATGATCACGGAGACATCTTTGGACAGCACTGGCTCTTCGGCTTTGAAATGGAGATGAGCACTGCCCCCTAAGTTGGGAATGACTAACATATATGTGCGAGGGGAACCTTTACCTATATCTAGTGTAATAACTGCAGTGATTCACTTAACTATTGTGGCAGGAAAGGTTGTAAAATGGGGCAATACTCACTTAACAAATGTCTCACTTAACAACATAAATTTTGGGCTAAATTGTGGTCTTAAGTTGAGGACTACCTGTATATTCCTTATTATCCCATCTTGCCTTTAGTTTATTTATTTCCCACCTTCATTGTTTTTACTATTAACTCAAGACTGCAAACATTTTTCTCCTCCTATTTCTCCCACAATAACAAGTTGTGAAGTAGGTTGAGCTGAGAGAGAGTGACTGGCCTAAAGTCAGCCAGCTGGCTTTCATGGCTAAGGCAAGACTTGAAACTGAAATATAACATCTTGATCCAAAATCTGGCTGTGTTGAAGGTAGTTAGGGAAACCTAATCCCTAACTTCAGAGGCTCATTTTTTAAAATAGGGCTGATTAAATGTTTAAATCATAGAACTTTTATGTGTAAGGTTTTTTTTAAGGCAGCACTGGGACAAGGATTCTATTTTACAGATAGTGGTATCTAGCTTATCTTTTCTGCTGATGCAATTAAAAAGAATTAGCAATAATAATATAATTTTATAAGATGCTTTACAGATGGCATTTTCCACCGGCAAGATTGGTAAAGATGTTTAAAGATAAATCAGCTAAATGTTGGAAATGTCGTCAAACACCTGGCTCATATTATCATATGTGGTGGACATTATCATATGTGGTAGAAGCTAAAAAAATTGGATAAAAATATGCAAGTGATTGGAAAATATGATAAAACAACATATTGACTTGAAATCTGAAATATTCCTATTGGGAATCTTACCAGAAACTTAATAGTAAAGAAAATGTATATTTGATTATTCATGTAATAACCACAGCTAGAATTGAATTTGCACAAAAACTGGAAAAGTGAAGAGATTGCTGCAGAGGAGAATATAATAAGGAAAATATTAGAATGTGCGGAAATGAATAGATTAACACTGGCAATTAAAGAGAAAGAACAAACTGGTTATTATGCGTTATGGGAAACATTTTATCAATGATTAGAGGATAAATATAAAATATAAAAGTAGATGAGTAAAATATAGAAAATAGTTAATAGTGCTAAGCGAACTAAGAAGAGGATGTAAAGTATCAGATATTTAATGTGTTGGTATTAA
The DNA here is from genome assembly GCF_009769535.1 of Thamnophis elegans. NCBI lineage: Eukaryota > Metazoa > Chordata > Lepidosauria > Squamata > Natricidae > Thamnophis > Thamnophis elegans. Next base: position 26,226,748 of record NC_045546.1, read on the forward strand.
GCTAAGAATAGATTAAATAATGATTATAATTGTAAATTTGAACTGTTATTGCACAAACATTTGTACCCAGATGACAACACTGTTTAATGGAAGATGGATTAAAATAAAATAAATTGGGGGGGGAGAAATAACAATTTTATTGTGGACCCACATGAGACCATAAACTGGAAGTAGAAAGTTTACTGCAATTTCCCCTCATGGGACATATTTTTACCTTTTGCACCCCAATGTTTTAAAGAAATCTTCAGGAAATATTTTTTCGACTCCCATTTATATTAATACTTTTCAAGGTTTTTAAAATTCCAAATACTTCCAATTGTATAGAATCATTTTTAGAGCTGGCTTTGATGAGTGTGTTTTATGCTGCTGGTTTGCATTTAGGACTGTCACTGTGTGAATATTTCCCAGCATCTGTGAAAGAATTTTGAAAGAAAATACTGGATTATATATGATATGTGCTTTCCTAAATTATGCAGGGCACGTTGAATTCCTACATTGGTATAAAGAACTCTAGCTAGAATGGGTATGGAAGAAAGGCTTCCAGGGCCTGGACCACCTTTGTTCTGGCTGTCTGCTCTTTTAACAGCTGCTGAATAAATGAACATTGTTTTATGCAACAGACAGCTATTCTGTATCCAAAATACAGATCTAAAGCTTTGAGGGTGCTGCTTTTTTCCCTAGTTCTGTTGACAGAATTTTGGCATGTCTGTTTTCCTTATGGATTGTTGTTCTCTTCTTTTTATTGTAAAAGTTTGAAGAAGAATTGCTACATTACACAGAATGACCGCATAAATCAGGAGAAATATTGGCTTGCCTTTGGATGCTAAATTCTATAAAGCCAGGAATTGAAACAATAATGGCAGAAGAAGGAAAACAGACGCATCCCTGACCAACAACTGGATAATTTTCAACAACTTCTAAGACCAAGCAAAGGGTTCTGTCTCTTGGAGAAATAAATTCAGCAGGAGCCTTTGTCATAAAATACATTCCTTGAATCTAAGCAATATGCTGAAAGAGTAATTAGCAGAAGGTCTCATTACAGGCCCATCTTGAAGGATTTTAGCCCAATTAAATGAATGGTAGTGGACATTACATTTGTTTCAGGGGCTGACCAAAAATACAGGTGGGATAAAAAATAATAAAAAAGGGTTTATTAAGAAATAGGATGGGAAAGCTTCACTGCTTCTTAAACTACATCTTGAGTAGAGAAGGAATAGGAAGTTCATTTGACTCTTAAAGCGAGACTCATTTAAAAACAGATAAGAGTGACTGGAGGGGATATGGTGGCTCAGTGGCTAAGACACTGAGCTTGTCAATCAGAAAGGTTGGCAGTTCAGCGGTTCGAATCCCTAATGCCGTGTAACTGAGTGAGCTCCCGTTACTTGTCCCAGCTTCTGCCAACCTAGCAGTTTGAAAGCATGTAAAAATGCAAGTAGAAAAATAGGGACCACTTTGGTGGGAAGGCAATGGTGTTCCGTGCACCTTCAGCATTTAGTCATGCCAGACACATGACCATGGAGACGTCTTCAGATAGCGCTGTCTCTTCAGCTTAGAAACGGAGATGAGCACTGGCCCCCTTGAGTCAGGAACAACTAGCACGTATGTGGAGAGGAACCTTACCTTTTACCTTAACAGTGACTGGTCCCATCATGTAGCTCTTACCAATGATTCAAAAGTACAAGTAGATGTTACAATCTCCAATATTCACTCACTCTTCTGTTAAAATATACACATATTGGCTATGTCTCTTGTTGTAAGTCAAAGCACAACATGTCACCTAGTCACTTGTGGCTTTCTCGGTAGTCTATGGCTTAACAAAGCATATATTAGCATAATATATTAATCCACAAATGTTATACCAATTATATACATACGTACCTATATACATACTAGACTTTACAGTGTCTAGTATGATTTTACAGTAATGGTCTGATTATTGGTTTGTTGAATTAACCCTGAATCTTTGAAATGCTGAAGAAAGATTTTCTTTTGACACTAAGCTTGGCTGTTATGACTACAGTATTATATCAGAGTAAGAGTTGAATTCTAAGAAAATATTCCAGACCATTTGTTTTAAATAAAAGAAAGCTCTTTGTAAGCCATTTAAACTGTCTGACATATTTGCAAACTAAGTTGCAGTATTCTTTAGTATATACTATATTGTTTGAGTTTTTAGAATGAGAGCCATAAAACAGAATACATGTTTTAAAAATAACCTCCAAAGTTGTATTATTTTTAAACTGGAAATTGTTTATAAGTTGATTTTTTGTAATTACTTCTTTAAGTAGAATGGTACTTTTTGTGAAATTTTTCAATATTTAGGAATAGTATAACCCTCCAAACCAAAAAGTTAAAGAGGTGAAAAATAAGTAACAATGTAAACATTGATTTCTGTATAAACCTTCTTGTTTTCTGTGACCACAGATCCAGTGATCAAATATCGTACTAGCAATGTATTGCTCTTAAATTTATTTGCAGAAAAGCTACCGGTATAGAATAAACCCAATTATTTTAGTATAAAAGCTGTTGCTTATTCAAAGTACAATCTCTTATTAGATTATTTTCTCATAAAAAATAACAGAAAAGTTTTACAAACATAGCTACATTTGTTTGTTACTTCCTTTAAAGTCTGTTACTACCTTTATAGGGAGAAAAGAACACCAAATTTAACCAAAATATTTTAAATAATGTCTAGTATCAAATACATAAACCTCCTGTAAACTGTTAACTTGCCCCTCATATAAAAGATCATGAATACATTATTTAAAATACTCCTTAATCTAGAAGTATAGCAGATTGTGCTGCACAAAGAAACCAAGGGTCCCCAGGCTTCTTGGACCAGTAGGCATGTTCTGAAAGCATATGGATACATTTGCAAAAAAAGTATTTATTTCTTCAATTTAAAAGTGAGTATGGTTGCGCAGAGGAAGGGGGGACCTACTTATAGCAATAGCACTAGCACTTAGACTTACATACCACTTCATAGTGCAGTGATGGCGAACCTATGACACGCGTGTCAGTGCTGACACGCGTAGCCATTTGGGGTGACACGCACAGGATTTCATGCGATTCATCCTCGGCTCCTGCACGGCCGCCGAGGATGAAAGAATCTGTGCTGGAGGAACGGGGGGGGCGGGACGTGTGATCTCCCCCCCCACACTCACTTACTGTATCGCCGCCGCCCTTTCTGAGCGCAGGGGCTGCTGGTAAGGCGTGCGTGCCGTGCGCACACACGTCATCAGCGCGGCGAGGGAGGACCCGCAGGAGAGGAGCACGGGAACAGTGCGCGCCTCTCTCCAGTCAGGCCGGCACAGAGAGTCTACTCCTGGGACTGTCGGTTACGACCGCACCACACTTATCTCAGTTCACGGCAGGGCTGTGGAGTCTGCTGCTTCCAGCTCCATGTCCTCATTAACATGCCGCTCCGGCCCGCCCCCGCTATGAATATTCATATTCTTCGCCCTCGCGTCACTAGGAATATTCATAGCAGGGGCGGGCTGGAGCGGCATGTTGATGAGGACGTGGAGCTGGAAGCAGCCGACTCCACAGCCCTGGTTCACGGCACCCCAAACAAGTTCAATAATATCAAGGGCAACATACGAAATCGACTGATGAACAAAGAAGTTACTAAGCAGGTATGTTAAATAATTTGTTTTTTGTTTATTAAATACAATTATATATTGCAATTATACATTTTTGTAGTTTAAACTATAAATTGCGCAAAATTATGTTTTTGTCGAAGTGACACACAACGCGAGTTATGCTCGATTTTTTGCCAATTTTGACACACCACGCCAAAAAGGTTGCCCATCACTGTCATAGTGCTTTTAAAGCCCTCTCTAAGCGGTTTACAGAGTTAGCATATTGGCCCCAACAATCTGGGTCCTCATTTTATCCACCTCGGAAGGATAGAAGGCTGAGTCAACCTTGAGCTGTTGAGATTTGAACTGCCAAACTGCAGCTAGCAATCAGCTGAAGTAGCCTGCAGTGCTGCACTCTAACCACTGCGCCACCTCGGCTCTTCAAAGCTTATACAGAACATGGCTGCCACCATGGCCTTATTAAATGTTTAGAAACCTATTCTAAGTGGATGGATAACTTTTGGCCCTTTAGGTGTTGTTGAAGTACAGCATATAAACTGACTGGTGAGAAACCTATTTGCATTTTTTTTTTAAAAAATGACTAGGCAATGATGAGCGTAGTTGAAATCAGCAGCTTAAAATGCTAGTAAATAAATATTGCCCTCTTTGGTAAATAACAAAAGACATAAAAGTTAAATGCTTATTAAAATGATTTTCTAGATACACAAATCATTTGGATTTTATAATTAAAGTTTATGATTCTAGGCTGAATCAAAATAATAAGTTGCAGGAATAACTGAAGGGGACATTTTACACAAGAAGGTAGAAAGTTTAAAAAGAGAAGTAAAAAAGGATGGGGAAACTGAGAGAAAATAGATTCAGGCAAGATGGGGAATTCTGGGAGTTGAAGTCCACAGGACTTAAAGTTGCCAAAGTTGAGAAACACTGATCTAGAGGAATAAACATTACCATTTCTGTAGGCACATTTTAGATTATTATGGCTTTTCTTTGTATTTACAATTGTAGGTGAGAATTGTGCTGTATATAGTAGCATTCAGGGCTAATGCATTATAATCAGTCAAGTTACCTGGTCCTAAGTACATGATCTATTAAACCATGGTGAACAATTGTGGTGACAAAGCATCAACTCCTATCAATTTATGCTGGTAACAGCTCATGACAGACACAATGTACATGAAGATACAGAATATGTTTAGCCTTATCAAATGGCAGAAGGCAGCTGACCTTCACTGGTTTCTGAAACTAAGGAACTCGGGTCCCCATTAATGCTGGGAATTCCAGATTTTTGAGAAGCTAATTGGATTTAAGAAGAAAAACATAGTAAAAAAACATGGTAAATGTTTTAAACTATTTTTCCCCCCTATTTTGTATGCTGCTCCGAGTCCACTGGCATTCAGAGGCCAATAAATTTTAAAAACTAAGCAGTTTCCATACATCTGTCCTGAAAATTGCATAAGGACATTTACAAACTATCAAGTTCAAGCTGTGAGATCTTTCTCATTACTTTCAGGGTTTAACATCATATTGTAGAAGACTATATACTTGAATTAGTATTATGACTACAGTGGTCTTAATGAAGTGTTGAGCTTAGAACAAGAAGAGTTAGATTCAAAGTCCAACTCAAGTATCACACTAATTGGATGATCTGGGCCAGCCATTCAGTCTAATCTACTTCAAAGGACAATTGGGAGGATAGGAGGCAAGCAGAAGAACATCAAGTTCCCTTATGGAAGGAAAGGGAAAGCATAACCAAGGTTATCCTGCCTATTAACAAGAGAAGAATAATGTTCCAGATAAAAGCTCAGCTGGTCGATTTATTTAGCGGCATGCATTATGTTGAAGCATAAAAGTGAAAGAAAGAATATTAAAGCCCACAAAAGATAGAATATTAACCATTGTTATGGAGAGAATTGAGGCTTGTACTGCTTTTAAAGTTCTGCAAAACTTTATATTATTGGAATCAATTTAATTAGGGATGTGGGAGATAATGTATTCTTCTAAAATGCCCATAATAGTTAGATGGGAAAGAGGAAACTAATTGTTCTATCCAGTAGCTGGACCCAATAATTCTGCTATTTAATGAGTGATTTCATGCATTTAGAAACACTGCTCCTTCACAGTTTGCCAGTTGGAAGAAATGCTAAATGCCATGTGAGATTTTATAGCAATTTTTGAGGCTGATTCATTGAAAAATTACTTCTCACCTTCTGATCTCTGAAAGCATTGGACGCTGAAGCCAATAGCCTTCTAAGACGCAGTGCTAACAACGGACTGTTGGTTTCTCTTTCCCTGCTGCTACGCACATGTGCACATTCATTTATTTTGATCCTATTCTCCTGATGCATACAGAACATCCACTTGAACTTTAAATATCCTTTCTTCTAAACTAAAGCAGGATAAAAGAGGTTCAACAATAAAACATAACTGTACCACCCAAGCTAATTCAGTGTGAATGACAAGAACATGACATTCAATTCATGTGCTAAAATTACAATGTTTGATGCTAAACCTCAAAAAGCACCCACTCCAAAATGGCACTCCATCCCCACCCTCAGTGCTGCTATTAACAGAATGGAGGGAGAAGCGATATGTGTGGCTGGCTGGCTGGCGTTATAACCAGAATGCAGAAGGCTCCCTTTCTAAAAACTGCAATCTGTGGGTGGGTGGCTTCACCCATGTGAAGAAATTGGGGTCAGGAGAGGACTGATGAATGTATGAAGCTTAATTGAAATTACCTGTGGTGCTCCAAGAGCTAAAATAAAAAGCCTCGCAAATGGAATACTACTTAAATATAGTAGCATTCAGTGACTGGGTTCACATATTGTGCTGTTTTTGCAATGGGTTTTTAAATAATTGATGTTAATTAAACCAGCCTGTTTGGGTTTACCTTAGCATTTTAATGTAAGCCCTGTTAGAGGTTGAAACATCTGTTTCTACACATGAGCATTGCTGACCGCAAGAATTTGTCCTGAGCAATTCTTAATGAAGCATACTTTAGAATTATAACAGAAAGAATATTTATTTAAGGAAATACATTGCAGCATTGGCAAAACCTAGCATCTGGCTATATTCTACCAGAATAATCCAGGAGCAGGTTCTGCACGCATTTTTGTCTAAGAAAGAAATGGCATCAGATTTGACAAAAAGCAATCAGAATAAGGACAGAGAGGGGACACACTTAAACATCACTGTTCTCAGTAGTCATGTAATGTTGAACCACCAGTTCAATTACATATGGATCTTCAACCTCCCTATTCACTTGGAGGCTTGTTAACCTCCAACTCCTATCGTGTCCCAAAAAGATTGTGTGTTGATCTCTGGGTCAATAAATCCATCTGCCAGGATTTCTTAGGATGAGTTCTTTTGAACACTTCTAAAATGGTGGTACTTGGGTCTATCTGCATTTAGATGTACTTTTTTCCCATTTGAATATATCCTTGATTGACCCTAGGCCAGATTATTGGCATGGCTCATCTGTCTCAAAGCTCATTAAAACTTTATGTAGCCAACTAGCTCTTTATGCCTTTTAGGCATTTGATTAGGAGCATCTTCAAATACTGTGGTTGCTGCTTGCCTGGATATAGGGAATTCCAAAGCAGACAGGAAACCAAAATCTATGAGCAGCAATACGCCTTACAGCAATAGAATTTTGCCATGTCTGAGAGCACTGCCTTTCCCCTGCCACTACTTTCCAAAGAATTAGAGAGGATATTTTCTAAGACATTTTGCCCAGCCCCATTCCTCCTTTGTACTCAAATTTCATTAATCAGAGCTACTGTCTGGGCAGCAGCTCTTCCTTCTGCCTCCAAGGTTATTTTCACAGCCTATTCTGTTTTCTTTCTCCATCTCTCACAATATGCAACATTATACAATAGTATGTATGGCAGGATCATGTATTTCTTGAAGTATTGCTCAGTGTCATGAATGAAGGCAAATACATGTGTCCCAGAAAAATATTGCAGGATCCAACCGGGGTTGGTTACCGGGACCAGAGGTTTAGTCTTCTGAGCTTTCGGATTCATGGAGGAAGCTATTAACAAATAATCAATCAGTGGAACAACGTGCCTCCAGTAGTGAATGCACTGGAAGTTTTTAAGATGTTGGATAATCATTTGTCTGAAGTGGTGTAGGGTTTCCTGCCTAAGCAGGGGGTTGGACTAGAAGACCTCCAAGGTCCCTTCCGACTCTGTTATTCTATATTCTGTATGATATAGGGTTTCCTGCTTGGGCGAAGGGTTGGACTAAATGACCTACAAAGTCCTTTCCAACTCGTTATTCTATCTTCAGGTAACTTCTATCCAGCAGTGTCCAACTGTAATAAGCCCCCTCGGTCAAGCCAAATCTTCCCTCTAAGGTACTCTGGTTATGAGATAACTTGCACCTAGAGATGAGCAACTACTGGACAATTAGGTCTCTTTGCTGCCATTACCCCTTTCTTATAAACTAGTTCTCCTCTTCTCACTAGCCCTCTGGGAAACCAGAAGAGGATTGAAGGAAAATCATCGCCCCATCCTGATCTAGATAAATATAGAATTGACATTATGAGATTGAATTATTTAGTATTGGCAATATACCAGGTATTTTAGAAGCTGTTGAAATGTAACTCCATATTGAGCTGTCGAAATTTATTTTAACTGGATATACCTACATTTTTGTGTTGATGCTAAAGAAACATGTTTACAGCTGCTGAAAAAATATCATTAAAACAATAATTGATCTAGTGTAGATTTACTCTTTTGCACCTGTTTCAGTAAAAATGTTTATCACACAATAATTCAAGGGCTAAGCACACAGCTATGTACTGTACATCCATGTATCCCATGTATGCATGGATGTCCAAGAAGAAAACCAGAAGGAAGTTACCTCAAGTTAGCAATCTTTTAGATAGAGTGGAGTGATAAGAAAGGGGATCAGAGAGTAAAGTTAATTATCTATCTATGCTGTATTGTCCCTTGTGGTCAGTAGTTAAGACATTGTAAGGAGTCTGCACCATTGGATTTGAATGTTCAACAAACATAATTCTTGTGTTTTATAAATCATGGCTTGTGATTTGTATCATACCAGATCATAATCTATACAAGGCTTAAACAAATTAAGAATTAGCAGTGTGTAAGCTTACGTCCCTAATATACTTATATAGATCCTACCAAAAAAGGTTTTAACTGTTTTAAAGAGCTGGAGATAACATATATTCACAATTGCTGCTTGCATATAACAATAGCATTTAGACTTATATACCGCTCTATAGTGCTTTACATTTTGTGGATTTCTATTTCTAGAATTCCCAGTAATAGCCATATTGGGTAGGGAATTCTGAGCTTACATTTGTACTTCAGGAGGGTCCCATCATTTGCAATAGCTGGCTTAGAGAATGTGAAATAGTCATCCTCAATTGAGCAAGTTTGATCATCTGGGAAGTTTACTTCATCCCCCATTGCTTATGATAAATTTATGAAACAGGAATCCTTCTCTTGCTCTGCCCAGTATTCCGACAGTTTCCTGAAAATATACCTTATTTCTAAGAAAAATGATATTCTATCCTTCTATTTCTTTCTAAGGATGCAGAAGTAATTTCTATGGCCATAAGGAGAACAAAGAGAGATTCCTGTAATCTAAATGCCAGTACTGTTACAAGAAATGACTGAGCACTTCATTAGTCTAAGAGTTTCTTGTATATTATTGGTTGGGATCAGTGGTGGGATTCAAATTTTTTTTACGACTGGTTTTGTGGGTGTGGCTTTGTGGGCGTGCTCGGGGAAGGATACTGCAAAATTCCCATTCCCTCCCCACCCCACTAACCTGCTTTCCAGCTCCATTCTCTTGTTCAGAGCAACAAAAGAAGATCAGCTGGGAGGCAGAAGGGATGGGGCCAATGTATTGCCGGTTCTCTGAAGTACTCAAAATTTCCACTACTGGTTCTCCAGAACCTGTCAGAACTGGCTGAATACCACCTCTTGTTGGGGTAGGTTTAGAAAATGATCCAGGGATGCCTGAGTATGAGGAGCATTACTGATTACAATAAGGTCAATAGCTGTTTCAGCAACAATTCCTGGAAAATATGAATGTAACAGCTTGGGCTGTATAGCTTCCCAACAGATAGTGTACCAACTTCGTATGAAATGGAAAGGGAAAAATATGCTCTGGACAAAATTTCTATCTAATCATAAAAGAATGTTTACTTTCAGCACAATTCTCTATATGTTTATTCATCCAAGAGTGAACAAACCAGCTCAGGTTTTAGTGCAATGCGTGACCCGTTAAGATAGTCCCCTTCACAAATAAGAAAGCTTATTTTAAAATAAATGAGTTTATAAAATTCAATAAGCTGTTAGAGGTATTGTTTTGTTTATGACTTAAAATGATGAATAGATTCAGTTATTGTAAATTGTAGAGCATGGTTTATGACTCAGAGATACATGAATTAAATCAATGAGAATTTTGTTCTGTAATATTTTTAATATAACTTGAGATTTGCAAGTTAAAGAGGAACTATTGCAAAACCTTCCACAAATAATTGTTTTTCCTCCATAATTCCATACTGATCAAAATCCTTCTGTTTTGTTCTTCCTTTTCAGAATTCTTTAATGAAGGTCTGGCTACCAAATAGAGGCATCACAATGGTTGGATTAACGCAAGAACTATCCAAATATATGCCATATGTTATAAGGCACAAACCATTCTTTGTCTTCCTCATAAAATGCCTGTCATAGAGGCAAGTGAAATGATATGGCTTCTCATTTTGATTCCAAATAAGAACCAACTAGAATACTGATTCTGCACACATGATCAAGGAAATTTTAGAGTTGTTTAGTCACTACACTCTGGAGTTCTTAGCTTGGGCAAGGCACGTCTGGCTTATTTTCAAAGGCAAGAGCAAATAGCCTGAACTAGATTAGTCCTTTTTCAAAACAAGGAACAGGAAGAAATGATCCCACTTCCCCAAAAAAAGAGTGGTTTCAAGACAAATATACCATGCAGACTGGACACACTCAACTGTAAGAATGTAAACTTTGCTTTCACTATAAATAAGGCCTGCATTCAATTCACAGAAGTTGTTGAAATTCTTTCATAGTGGCTCCACTGCCTTTTCTATAAAAAACTACTTTTAAAAAGATTGTGTATCTCAGAATGCCTGTTGTGCCTGTGTCCACTTCAGCCTGTTGAAAGAAGGCAAACTACAATGTGGAACAGAGACTCATAAACATTTCTACAGCTTCTTGCATTTCAACAAGAAATAAGGCTAATTGTACATGACACCATAAGCCATAAAGTAGCCTGTTTGCTTTTGGATTAGAATGATGTATTAGATCTGGATGACATCTTAAAGGCCAGACCCAATACATTTAAAATCCACTAGAACATTGTTCCCATATGTAGAAAGTATATCTTGAGACTGTGCCGTAAGAATTTCTCTTTGAGGGGTCCTTGGTGTTCTCTGAGCTTGATTGTTTTCTTGCAGATGTTTCATTTCACAAACTAGGTAACATCACTGGTGCTAGTCCTGTATTTGAGTTGAGGAACCTTTAAAATACTATTTTAAAATAACATTTTGTGTTTACTGTAATTGCAAGTGGCAAAATAAACAATAAAAGGAGAAATTCTAAAATAAGCAATCAGAGTTTCAGCTTTGGAAGATGTTTCACTCCCGCTGTTTTTTTAATTGGTCCCTTCTTTGGGTCCAGTATTCTTTGGTTTCTTGGAATATTACACTTTCTCCTAAATATAAAAAAAGAAGAAGAAAATTCAGAAAACACACTTTCACTTGCCTGTTGCTATAGAAACGTGGCATTTTGTGATAATTGTTATACCACTACTAGATAGCAGGGCTAGAGCAAAATGGCCAGCCTCATTTGCAGATGGCAAAAATATGGAACATTTATTTTTTAAGAAGGAAGACAAGACTAAATTTTGGCTGGGTATGAAAGGGATGCATACCCTTTTACATTAACAGCAACCTGCTCTTAAAGAAATCTTTTAGCATGGCTGCCTTCAATGACAGCCGAAGCATATATTCTTCCCCCCGCCCCCACAATTTTTACCATTTCATCTAGGACTGGATTGGATCAGACCAATATTTTACCAGGCACTAAACCTGGAAAATAAGATTTTCCTTCTATCATAACTTAAAATAGGTCACACTAAACTACAACAAAATTATTTGATTTGAGCTTACTATAATGTGTGAATCCAGGCCATTATGGTTTATAAAGAGTTAATTATGGCTTAATACACAGAAGCAAGATTGTGATGGCTTGTTAAATAATTCTTGGTTATAATATACTGTGGCTTAGTATGAGGTGAGAATCAAAGAAATAAAAAGAGTGTGTTTTTAATTGCCTCTAGTGAGACCTTAGAAGGCATGGATTTTTTAATAAATGTCAAGTATTGTCTGGAGAAAATAGTCTTCCACATGCGTTGTTGCACATAAGCTACCTATATTCTGAGCTCTTTCCAAGAAATCATCTGCTTGTTAGAAAACTATTTGAGCCTATCAGCATATTGCATTATTTCCCATTTAGAAGAATGCTTTTAGATTTGACATTCAACTTGGTTGAATGTCAAACAGCCTACCACAGATTTGCAGGAAAGAGTAAGAGTTAAAGAAGTTGAAAATGATAATAAAAAATAGGTGGCACCTTGATCACACTGTAGTGGCCATTCTTGACTTTTTAATCATTCTTGTTATAATAATATTTGAAACAATTGATTTCTATTGCCTAATGCTTTTTTGCTCTATATACGTACATCTGCTACAAATAATGCCATCCAGATAGTTCTTAATAAAGTGCTTTATAGATCCCTAAAAAAAATATTACATTGATCTCCTGATTTTGTGAAAGGGATGTTTACAAAATAATAATATAATGTAAGCTGTTTGAATTGTTTGCTATATACACTAGTACTTTTAGTTGGAAATGCCCCAAAAACTGACCAAAAATCTTAATCTGTGTCTAGCCAGGCTTTTAAATTGTAGTAGATAAGACAGCTAGATTTGGTTTTCAAAATGGGACGCTTAATTCTAGTTCTAAGGATAATCATGAATACAATAATTATTTGCTTTGAGCAGATCACACAAATACCACTCCAAAAGTCTTACATTCTAGACCCCTCAAGTGGGTTGGCTCTTTTCATGATGAATATTTAATAATAGAGAAATAGACTACTTTTTGTGGTACCTATATAATTAAAAGACTAAGTATGACTTTTACAAACCTACATAAAGTAATTAGGAGGTGGAGTAGTGCCATCTTAAAATTATCCACATTATATAAAAGGGATTTGTACCAACTCTATGATGTTAAAGATAAGGTAGGAACTAATTTTATAAAAAGTGGGAAGCTGAAATAGCATTAAAGATAATAATTCATTATTTTTCATTTTGTTATCACCTGTTTTAAAGTAAAATGTAAGCTTGAATTTAGCATCATATCTGCAGACTCATCTGTAAAGCCATTTTTGTCTTGCACTAAAGTTTTAATTAAATATATAATTATCTTCAATTTATTTTTTTTTAATTTTTCAAAAGCATAAGCTATTTGAATGGTATTGTGAAGTTTTACTGTATGCACACAAATAATCAGGGCATTAGGAAAATCAAAAATAAGCCAGTATGCACACTATTTACCGTATATACTCGAGTATAAGCCGACCCGAATAAAGCCGAGGCACCTAATTTTACCCCAAAAAGCTGGAAAAGTTATTGACTCGAGTATAAGCCTAGGGTGGGAAATGCAGCAGCTACCGGTAAATTTCAAAAATAAAAATAGATACCAATAATGTTTTTGAATATTTATTTCCTCCCTGGAGTGGGGAGGGAATGTGGCTTCATAGTATCCTTCCCTGGAGTGGGGAGGAATTGGGGATTTTGCAGTATCCTACCCCTGTAGTGGGGAGGGAATGTGGCTTTCATAGTATCCTATCCCTGGAGTGGGAGGGGGATTTCATAGTATTTCCCCTGGGGGAGGAAATGTGGATTTCATAGTATCCTTCCCCTGAGAGTGGGGAGGATGGGATTTCATAGTATCCTTCCCCTGGAGTGGGGAGGATTTGGGGGATTTCATAGTATCCTACCCCTGGAGTGGGGAGGATTTGGGGGATTTCATAGTATCCTACCCCTGGAGTGGGGAGGATTTGGGGATTTCATAGTATCCTCCCCTGGAGTGGGGAGGATTTGGGGGATTTCATAGTATCCTTCCCTGGAGTGGGGAGGATTGGGGGATTTCATAGTATACTAAGTCAGAAATAACATGCTGCGTAGCCAGGAGTGTGTCTCAGTCACTTACCTCATACATAATCATTGTACGAGGCGCTCGACGGCGCCTCTTACCTGCCGCGGGTCCCACCAGGACGGCCAGAGGCACAGCAAGCTCCGGAACCAGAGCAGGAGCCTCCGCCGCATGGCTCAGCTCCGCCAGGGACGCATCCGGCAAGGGGAAAGCGGGGTCCCCTCTCGCGCAGCGGGTGGAGGGCGCGGGGCGGCGGCAGGGCTGGGCTGCCTCCGGGTCCTGCCTCCGGAGCCCTGGGGCGCCGCGGGAGTCCGTGGGCGCGGGGCTCGCTCGGCTTCCAGCAGGGGGAGAAGGGGGGCTTCCCGGAGCGCCGCTCGGCAAGCTCGCCGCTCAACTCAGCGCCAGCGCGCCTTCATCTCCGAGCGCCCAGCGGAAGGCCAGCCGCTCGCTCGGAGCCGCTGGAGCTGGGACGCCGCCTCCGCCGCGGAATTTGCTCCAACTCAGCCGCTCCGGCCCATTGTCAGAGGCTGGTCCCTGCCTTCCCTCCCCTCTCTCTCTAGCTTAAAGAGACACCGACTTGCCTCGGCTGGAGGCCGGGCACGGGGAGGAGTTGGGCCAGCCCGGGAGGGGGCTGCGAGCGGGGGGCGGGGGGACGGGAGGTAAAAGGCTGGATGGGTTTGGTTGCCAAACCGAGGCGGCTCGCTCGGGGCTCTTCTCTCCCCACGGTGGGCAGCGGCCGGAGTTCCCACAAATGCCGCTCCCCGCATTTTTCTGGACGGGTCTCGCAGGAAGAATCCCCTCCTCCTCCAACAGGCAACAGCACTGCCGGATCCAGTTGTAGACTCGAGTATAAGCCGAGCCGGCTTTTTTCAGCCCAAAAAGTGGGCTGAAAAACTCGGCTTATACTCGAGTATATACGGTAAGCTGTGTTATGGGTTGTTGAATAAAACAAAACTGAGCATATTTATTTACTTTAAGTTTATTTGCATTTTAACACTTAAGGATGTATGTATGTTGTTTTTCCTAACTATATCCATAACAATATCCCATGATAAGTGGCTTAAGAAATTACAACTCATTCCAATGATCTTCAGACAGCACTTTGAATCTAATCTCCTTGGTCTATGGTTAACCATAGATAACTGTTGTGGCCCAGCAGGATCCGGTTGAGCTGCTGATGGACTCAGATAGCAAAGAACCATATGAGTCTGCCATGGAAGATGTGGAGGATCCTTTGCAGGGTTCAGACTCAGAGCAGGGACCAGAAAGGCTGGTTGGTTACCAGAAGGTGCCTGAGGCATGGAGCAGTGGGGGGAGGATCAAAGGCAGTTTATCCCGGATGCTAGATTGAGAAGGGCTGAGAAACGGAAGATGCAACTCCGTAGGCAGACTCATAGATGATAATTAAGCATAGGTGGTTGTGGATTGGCCCCTCCCAAGAGAGTTTATAAAAGAGGCGTTGGGAGGGGACATTTGCAGGAAACAACTGTACAAATTAGAAGTGAAGAAAATCTGTCTGTATCCTAGCTGTGTCTGTTCGTTTGGATTATCAGTGTTGCTTCATTTGAACTATCTGCTAAGCTATTTTATTGAATGTGAGTGTCTGGGCCCTCAGCAAAAGGATTTGTTACCTCAGTAATTAAATAGTGGCAAACAGCCAAGCCTGGGTTCTGGTTTATTCACAGGCCAGGGGGGTCAGAACAGGTAACTATAACCAAAATAAAACAATTCACTTTCAAGCTTCATGTGCTATGTGAACAGTATCAGGTAATTTACGAAATAGACTGGGCTAAGAGAAGAATCCGGCCCAATGTCGGGTATAACTTGGGGAATATGTCACTCTCCTACTAGTCCCACATCTTAGCATGAGTAATAGAACCATTAAAGCAGTAATGAAAACTATTTACCTCAGAACTTGGTTCTCCCTCTTCATTTCAACTGCATCTATTTTCTGCTTCTCTAATGGTTTTAGAGATCCTGATATCTGCAAAAGTCAATATATATTAAGCCCTACTCTTCATAAGCTTTCCTCGCTAATAGCACCTCTATATAATTTGCATAATGGTCTATCTGGACAGAATGCTTGGTTTGTAAAGGCTGCTCTAAAAACATAGTAGGTATACTTCATTAGTATTTGAACTATGATCCAAAAATTGCATTAAAATATGTGGCACATCTCATTTTATAATGATTGCATGATATTACTGAGGACTAGCTAAGATATACCCCTATCACTAACCTGGAAGTAGAAGATAATGAAGGCCATAAAGCAAGAAGATATAACAACTTAAGTCGCCAATATGGGTTTGGATTCTACACAATGGCCTATGATATTCATGAAAGACTACTGGGAAGAGTTGGGACACATCTCATTAAAATAAAGTTTGGCAGGGGCTCACTAAAATGTCAGGAGTAAAGTGCCAGACTGAAACACAGCCAAGGACCAGGGCCAAAAAATAAGAACACAAAAGAGATAAGCACTAGATGAAGATCAGTTTTGTTTAGGACATTATAACAGACTGGCACTCAAAACCTCAGAAATTTATATACCAATGAACAGAGTTTAGGAAATACTAGACAACTAGCATTCTAACTTAAGAAAACAAATTTGATGTCACAGACATTACTGAAACTTGATGAGATGACACCAATGATTGGCACAAAGTTACAACTAATTCAAAATGAACAGACCAAATAACAGGGAGTATGTACACTGCACTCTACATAAATAAAAAATATCATTGCACATTTTGGAATCAGTTGAAAGGATACTGTTGAAGATTTGCTTAAGAATAAAGGAGGAATAACTGCTATAAAGATCATCTAGGCAAGTTTAACAATAGAAACATCTATGTAAACTACACTCTAACAGCACCTTCTACTTCTATTGAAGATGGAGAGCAAAACTATTTCCTTTTATAACAGAACACACAAACATAGAAAGAAAAGAATGAAAAGGAACCTATTTAGATCTCTGTTTTCCAAATTATTTTATTCATTTTCACATTCCATTTTACAGTCACTTATATACTGGATATTTGCTATAAGAAAAGAAATAAAAAAAAAAAAAGAAAACACAACTCATCAATCACAACCCCACTGACACTTCCATCCTATACACCCCATCTTCCCCCTCCAACTTTCCTTTCCTCCTCTAACACTCCCCTCCTACTTCCCTTTCCCCTCAAACCTTCCTTCTCCCCTTGCTCCCAGCACCCTCCTTACATTCCCCTTACTCCTTCCTTACTCCTCCCTCTTCTTTCCCTCTACCTCTCCCCTTGGTGTATTCCTTTATTCAACTGTTGTTTATTAATATAATATGATAAAAAATAAAATAAACCAAGGAAAAAAAAATAAAGAAAGAAAAAAAAAAAAAGAACAACCGTATACAAGTGCATTTTTTTCTTATTGAGACTATATTAACACCCACCCACCCACCCCATGAATCCCCATCCCTAATCCTCCCGACTTCCCAGGGCCCACACCTGGCACTGCCCTCTGTCTAAAGTATCTTATGATCGTATGGATAAAAATAAAAGTAATATATATAAAAAAATAGATAGAAAGAAAATACAAATTATATAAAGGAAAAACAAAGAAAAAAAAAGAAAAAAAGAAAAAAAGAACTCTTTGTATTAAGCTCAGCCCCCATCTTTATTTATGTTTAAATAGTGTAAATCATTCTATATGTATTTATTCTCGTCTCTTGCTTCTTTGTTATTTACCCCATCCTCCTGTAGACTCTCCAGTTCATCTTCCTTAACCTTATATTCAGATAAACATTTATACAAATTTGTATAGACATCAGTATACAATCTAGCTCAAAATAATCTCACCAAACTTTCCCTTCTAGTAAAGTTTAAGCAGCGTGGATCATCCACATATTCAAATATTACTTTACAGAAGAATCAGTTTGCATTCTATCTTAAAATGATCTCATCAAACTTTCCCTTCTAATAGGATTTAAACAGCGTAAATCATTACGCATGCATTTTACCCTCGTCCCTTCTCTAATATTACCACTATTTCCCATAGTCCTCCAAATAATCTTTCAACCTTATTTTCAAACAGTAATTCACACAAGAGTCAAAATTTATACAAATTTGTGCAAACATCAGTTTACAATCTAGCTCAAAATAATCTCACCAAACTTTCCCTTCTAGTAAAATTTAAGCAGCGTGGATCAAATATTACTTTACACAAAAATCAGTTTGCATTCGATCTTAAAATGATCCCATCAAGCTTTCCCTTCTACTAGGGTTTAAACAACGTAAATCATTCCACATGCATTTTACCCTCATCCTTGCTTCTCTGATATTTACCACTATCAAATTTATGCAGACATTAGTTTACAATCTAGCTCAAAATAATCTCACCAAGCTTTCCCTTCTAATAAAAATTAAGTAGCATGGATCATTCCACTATTCAAATAATACTTTAAAACAAGAATCACTTTACCTTCTATTTAAAATAATCCATCAAACTTCCCCTTCTAACAGGATTTAAACAGCGTAATCATTCTGCATGCATTTTACAAATATACATTCAGCATCACCCCACCAATATCGATTCCGCTTTTTCTACCGGAGAGAGTCGCAAACCCCCATTCAATCCACAACTTTGACGAATATTTTAGAATGTCTAAATCCTCGATCTCCGCTTTTCTGCTTCTCCGAGAGAGGGAGAGCTACCCCCTCCATCTTGCAGCCATGTGGTCTGCTGCTTGCCTTCTCCTTCGGCTTGTCTTTCCTCTTTCCAAGTGAATCAGGAAGTCCCGCCTTCAAAGTCTTGTAATAGAAATCTCGAGCCTCCGAAACAGAATTGAGACGAAGTCTTTGATTCTCAAATGTGACCGTAATGCCGGCTGGGGCCTCCATTTATATTGAATCTGATGATTTCTAAGCTCTTTAGTTAAGAAAGTATAGTCTCTTCTTGCTTTTAACATCTGGGATGGTATTTCTTTGAAGACAATCAAATCCTGGCCATCAACTCGCAACCTGTTATTGTAAAACTTTTGCACGATCGCGTTTCTGGATTCTTTGGTGGAGAAATATATCATATGTCCCTCGGGAGCTGTCGCTGTTCCGCTACCAACGAATCTGGCGCTAGATTTTCCGAATCTGCAATCAAAATTAAGTCCCGGGCTTCCCACCGCATGGCTGAAGGCTTCAACAAAGGTCTGTTTCAGATTCTCTCGCTCCTTTTCGCGGAATCCTCTGACTCTTATTGCAAATGCCTTCTTGTTAAGTTTATCATAACGAAGCTGTTCTTGAGTATCTCTAATTTTTTGTTGTAATGTTTGGATATTAGTAGTCAAATTAGAATTAGCCTCCTCCAGCTTTCCAATTTATTCTCCATTTCAGCGGTATAATCTGTCAGGGCAGACACGGCTACAAACGTATTCGCCTTCATTTGGGCAATCTTAGACTTTAATTACCATATAGCTCCAATACAAATTCTTTAATTTCTTGTTTAAAATCATTGAGCATTTGAAAGAAAAATTCCTGTGTTAAGAATTCTCCAGTAGAGGGCGTAGGAGACAAGGGCAGCGATTTCATAGTGCATTCTTTAAATTCATTCGTAGATTCTTTAAGCACATTCGTAGAGAGACGCTTCGATTTTGACCTGGGTGCCATTATAAATAAACAAATAAACAGCGCTCTCGCTCCCCTCTGTTTCCAAAAAAAAATTATTTTGTTAAGGAGCGGTCTGCAGGAAGGTTAAAGCCGGCTAAGTACATCCCCTATCAGTCACCAACGGAGAGAAATCGCCATTTTGAAGTCCGTTTAAACAAAGAAGCCTCTAGGACAAATGAGGCTGGTGTTTAAGATAGTAATAAAAGCATAAATCTCACAGGGGTGGGACCCGCCCGTATTAATCCTAGCTTCAAACAACTTGCTTTGTCCTGGGGGGGGGGTCGCCTGTCTAGGGCTGCAAAAAAAAGCAGCTGAGAAGAACTGGCTGGAGATAAAGCTCCGCTACGCTGGATCTAATCTCCGTCCACAGCCCCCCAAAAAAGAAAAAGGCTGTGAATTACGAATAGACCCTAGCCACAGAGCTACTCCCTGCCCCTTCTAGCCAACCAAGGGTGATATCTATGATCTTATTTAGATATACAGACCAGTATCTCTGAGAGGAGCTCCGTTGAGCCCTCTTCGGCGACAGGCTCCGCCCCCAGGAAGTTCCCTATTTAGATCTCAATAGCAATCAGCTATTAATCAAATTTCCAATGCTCTGCCATTGGAATGTTCACAGATTAAACTAAATCCTTCAGTGCTAGTTAAGTGTTTACTGAATGCAGAAGTTAAAAAGAGAAGATGTCCATAGACCAGATACAACTGATTTCTTTCCTTTTCTTTCTTTTCACTTCTGCAATGTATATACATTTATTACAAAATCCAATGCACTAAGAGCTAGCTTTACAAATGGAAGTGTTTTTCAGCAAATGCACCTCATTCTATAAGACAAGAGATAATTATACAGAGTGAAACCATTTGCATGCTGGTTTAAAATACATGGATTCATGGCTAATTGCAGCCTTTCTTCCTATTTGTACATGATGAAAAGAATAGCAGTTGTGTAATAGAGGTAAAATATAGTATCTTTATTTTTTTTTAACACTATTTAAAGAACAGTTTTCTTTGAGACAATAGAACCAAAGTTTATCTTCTTTATTACACAATAACATACATAGATACGCACACAAATGTACAAATGAAACATTGTATTACTGAGAGGCTTACTGATTCATGAGGAAAAATATTATTAGACTATAGGTCTATAATTTTGAACAATAGGAAGACATTCCAATTACAAGAAAAACTTAGAAAACTGTTATTTATTGTTTTCTCATAAAACAGAAAACTTTTAAACCCTGTCTTTAGACTACTCAGGTTGGCACACTGAACAATTCTAGCTATAGAAAGGGTTTGAAAATGTGATTCACTAACACATCAGCTTGATATTGAAGGAATCTGGCACAAAACAAAATTGTATGTTGGACTGCAGATATTAATTTCATTTCAGTTGTATTAGTAGAGAGCAGATATTTCCAATAAAACCAGAAACTTGGGAATATGGTTGAAAAGATTCTCTACTGCTCCTTGTTAATACAATTTAAAATACTCTATAATCAATATCTACAACCCACACTGAGATTAACGTGCAGGTATGTTGTAAATATGAGATACAGGATCATTTGCAAATAAGAACCTCAAAGAAGCGAAAGGGAGAGAAGCATGAAACATTAAGTTGACTTGTATATAGTTTTAACAGGTTTTCTTTTAGAGTAAAGGTAAAGGTTCCCCTCGTACATACTGTATGTGCTAGTTGCTTCCGGGTCTAGGGGTGGGCTTACTCCGTTTCTAAGCCGAAGAGCCAGCACTGTCCGAAGACTTCTCCATGGTCATGCGGCTGGCATGACTAAACGCAGAAGGCGCACAGAGCAGTTACTTTCCCACCAAGGTGGTCCTATTTTTCTACATGCATTTTACATGCTTTCCAACTGCTAGGTTGCAGAAGCTGGGACAAGTAACAAGAACTCACTCCGTTACGTGGCACTAGGAATTTTGAACCGTTGAATTGCTGACTTTCTGATTGACAAGCTCAGCCCACTGAGCCACCATGTCTCTCTTCTTTTAGAGTACCCAACTACTAATCCAAAATCTTTGCAAAGATTTTTTTTAATCCAGTGGTACTTGTTTTCCTGAAGTTATCTTGCCTTTGAAAAATTTGATAAAAGTCAGTTAAACTAAGTTAGTAGCTTATATTAGCAGCAACAACAAAATGACATGAATAGTGTTACAATTAGGGTTAACATGTTATGAATCTTCTCCAGTTCAGGATTATCTATGGATCACCTATCCCCCAAAATCCTTGCCTCTCTATCAGATTGGAAGAAAGAGCTATTTCTAGAGCCTGCTCTTTAGGAAGTGCCATTTGAAGGGATCTTGGACTCAAGGTCTTCTGATTCACTGAGCCTACAGAACAGCATTGTTCCTGACATCAGATAAATTCCACTTCTTTTGGCTTTTTCACTAAATCTTTATAAAGTAAGACAGTTATATTTGCATTCCTCCTGGGGGTGAATCTCTTACCGTACAAGTAGCAATAGCATAGCAGTTAGACTATATACCACTTCATAGGGCTTTCAGCCCTCTCTAAGCAGTTTTACAGAGTCCGCAATTGCCCCAACAACAATCCGGGTCCTCATTTTACCCACCTCGGAAGGATGGAAGGCTGAGTCAACCCTGAGCCGAGTGAGATTTGAACAGCCGAACTGCAGTCAGCGAAGTAGCCTGCAGTGCTGCATTTAACCACTGCGCCACCTCGGCTCCTGTATCAGCAAAGTACTTTTGCTGATACAGCTTTCATCTTATTAAAGGTCTATAAACTGCTCAGAATTAGTTATATTTAAAATAGCATATAAATGGAATATAAAGTATAGTGTTAGTCAAGACAGAAAGTCACCGTGCTCCCTGTATTCATTTTTCCAGAGAAATTACTGTCAGCTCAGTTCAACACTAGGAACATAGATTAGGACAGACAAAAAACAGTACCGATAAACAAGATCCCTGGGAGATAAAGTAATCAATCAATAACAATTTTGTTTGAAAGTCTTAGTCGAACTCAAGTAGTACTCTTTGTACTGTTGCCATGTTACCTTATCATTCTGACCTCACTGAATACATGACATTGTGCTATATCCAATCAATTACACTCAATCACTAATTTTAGTGCACCAATCATAAGTATATTGTAATTTGCAAAAGTCTATATGAAAGGTTTGCATATACAATCCTTTTTAGGTAGCCTCAGCTGTCTCTGGTACCGTTAATAGAGGGTCTGACACCTACTACTGAGGAATTCTCTGGAAAAATTATCCTCTAAAAGCATAATAAATAAATTAAGTAATACAATTACATAACACATGAATGTGATAGTTATAACTACCTACTGCTTTATTTACGTCACTGAGGTAATTCTGCCTCTTCATTCAATTTTCCTGCTATAGCAGTGTAGACATACAATATTTTTGAAAACTAGACTTATGCATCTATTGGAATAGGCTATGATTCATGAGAATAAATATAATACATTTGTTAATCTTTAGAAAGATATATTTTTATATATTTTATGTTTTCATTTATGTGTACATTTAATAAGCATTGCAAACAATGCAAGGAAGAAAGTACCCGCAAACCTGAATATTTTCTCAAACCTCCAGCTTTTAACAATTAAAAACTATTGCTCAAAATACTACCATTATATTGCTAATGCTACTGAAGAGTCAATTGTGACTGGAATGATATTTACGTCTAGTAAAACCAACAAACAAATCAACAAATTTCATTAACTTTTCCTCCCTCCCTCTCAAACAAAGCCTCACTGATAGAACCAGGAGAATGCAAGTGATGATGACATGTCAGGCTGACTTTTCAGTATAAACACTTGTTTTTTTAATATTAAATTAAAATAATATTATCACAAGCTGATCAATAGCAATTCATGATTCCAGGAATATTTCAAACTGCCAGGTTCAAATATTTTAAGCTTTTAAAAGGGTTTAAGACCCTTGTCACTGGAAAAGGCTGACATTTCTAATGTGAGGTAAAAATAATTAATAAAATATTACTTCAGTATTTGAAATACTGCATGCCAAGAAAGACATTCACGAATACTGAAACTTAGAAAAATATCCTCGGTGCCTTTCAAATGCTACTACTCTTCAATTTGACAATTCCAGCAAAAATGGCCAATGGGAAAGCCCTTTGAGAATTGTGCAGATGGCTATAGGAGAGATAAACATTTTAAGTAGAAAAGATATTCTACTAAATATCTTTAACTACTAAAATTACAGTAATTTTTTTGTAATTCTGCTATGCCTTTTCGTTGTGTTGAATTTATTTGTAGCTGAAAAAAATCAAATTATTGTGCCAGAATTTAATCTTTTTCTAGTGTATCTTGCCTTCTATTTTTATAAAGGAAGCCCTACTTGTTCTTTATAACATTTAGATTCAAATGGAGATTATTCTTAAAATGGAATTATTGTTCTCACTTCAAACCACCCTTCTCCTTTAAAAATATTTAAATATATTTATAAATTTTACATATTTTAATAAATTGTGCTAGTCTGAAAAGCTATTATCAAACCTCCTCCAGACTTTGGGCTAATGTAGCCTAACAATGTCTTCTCATAATATTTAGAACATGTTTGCATCTGTGTGTAAAGAATTTTAGTGCTATTAGGTGGGAAAATAGTGCAAGTTCCACCAAGGACTTTTGCAAAGCGTAGTTGAAGATGAAGCAAGAAATAATACTCATAATCCCATTTTGGACGTTTTAAAGATAGGCCCCAAACATAACCAATTTAAATACAATGACAATAAAGATTATACTTATACTTATTGAATTTGTACATTAAAAAAAGAAAAGAAAGTCACATCCAAAGTGACTTATGAATGAACGTATATGGAAATACCATGGATTGTTGATAGGTAAGATAGGTGAATTTATTCTTACTTGTACTCTGAAGCCAAACCAATAAAATTACAGTCATAGGCTCAATAAATAGTTTATCTTCCACAACATAGTGCTCTTTTGCAGATGTAACACTTCCACTAATTTTAACTAGACTTGGGAAAGGAAGAACCAGAGGCAGAAAAATAATGAGCAGTGACATTTATGAGTGTACAAGTAATACACTTTAATACAATACACAGTTAGTTAGAGGTTAAGGATCAGTAACATCATATAGCCAATTTTAAGTTTACAAGGGCAGAAAGAAAATGGCAAGACTGATTAACATTCCCTCCAGCATTCTAGCTGACTCAGCTTTGCAGAATTTTCTGGCCAAGAGGTGAATCAGCTTAAAATAGACAAGGAAAGTTCAGAAGGAAAGAGTAATGATTTGTTAGGACAAAATATTTTCTTATCATTCTTAATTCTCCAGAGCTTTTTAGACTTACTTGTGAGATCATTGCTAAGTATGCACGGCATTCATCATTGGCTTTATGGTAAGCCTAAATTCCAGAAGAAGAAATAAGTGAAGAAAACAGAAAATTAGAGAATAGGCATAGTCCAGGATTCATATGTATGCATAGCAGTGATGGGTTGCAGGCGGTACGCCCCAGTACAAGCTTACTGGAGCCTACCCGGAGCACTGGATACCGTTCCGGTACGGTGCTCTGGAGGGCCCACCTGCCCGCCCCGAGCTCCTTACCTGTCTTTTAAGGCTTCCTCGCTTGGCGCGTACAGTGCCTATGTGACGCTCTGCAGAACAATTGGAGCATCGCGGAGAGGCTAAGACGCAAGTGCGTGCTGCGCATGTCCATGTGGATGCAGCCGGGCCCATTCCAACCGTACCGGTTGGAACCGGATTTGGAACCCACCACTGATGCATAGGTATGTACAATCAATATAACAGGTGACCATGAAGCACCTTAGATGGATCTATTTTAGAAGAACTATGGTAGATACAGACCTTTGCTTCTTGATCCAGTCTAAGTTCATACTCCTTCAGCTGGTTCTGGAGACTTTTCTTCTCCTCTTCCAATTTTTGAAGAAACTGATTTAAGGAATCCTGACATTAAATATGTAAATAAAATAAAATATACCAAGTTGTTAGTTTTACTGCTATTCTGTTACCGAATGAAAAAGGCCATTAGCAATTTAGAATTGATTGCATGCTTTAAACCCAATTATAAGCTATAATTTCAAAGTATCTTATTTATTTGCCCAAGCAACTGCAGAGACATACACAGGATTGGTTTGGGCTACTTTTAATTCACATGCGTGCGCGCGCACACACACACACACAGACTAATAAATCCATTAACCCCTTATTAAAGAAAATACAGCTACAGAATTTATATCTTTGTTCCTTGTTCAACAATAACATATCCATGCAAAAACTTGCCTTGGCTTTTTGATTTTTCAGAGCCTCATGGATGGTTCTTTTTAGATCCAAGGGAAACCATGAAATATTGCAGTTTGAATAAGCCACAGACTTCAGGAAAAAATAATATTCCCAACAGTCCTTGTTATGTGCAATTTCAGGAAATTCTGTTTTATTTAAATTATGATTTGACAGAAATTCATGATCTGAAACAAATTGATCATGATCTGTTCTGATGAAATTTAATTTGGAGATTTACATACGCACACAAAACTCAAATCTGTGAAAAAGCAGTATACAAGCTTGATCATCACCAGAGTTTGTTTTGCAAACGGTTAAACCGAAGGAACTACTGCCCTTCTGACTGTACTTACTATAGACCCATGATGGTGAGTGAACCAGTGGCACACATGCCCAAAGTGGCACACAAAGACATGTCGCCTGGCAGGCGTGGCCTTGCCTGTTTGTC
The DNA here is from genome assembly GCF_009769535.1 of Thamnophis elegans. Lineage (NCBI taxonomy): Eukaryota > Metazoa > Chordata > Lepidosauria > Squamata > Natricidae > Thamnophis > Thamnophis elegans. The sequence continues at coordinate 26,252,941 of NC_045546.1, forward strand.
ATCCGGGATTCTGGCACACATGCATGCATGATGATCAGCTCTCCTTCGTGCATGCAGCAGTGTCAAAAACTGGTGTGCGTATGTGCGGCGGCCAGCTGACTGTTGGGTGCGCATGCCTCGGACGTTTGGCTTTTCCGGACCACGATCCCTTTGCATGCACGGCAGTGCCGAAAATCAGCTTGCACATGCACGCCAGTGAGCTCATTGTCGGGCGCACATGAGCACTAGAATCCGGAAGTTTGGCTTTTCAGGAGTGTGGCCCTGACGAACGCGCACACACGTGACCGAAAAGGTTTGCTATCATTGCTATAGACACTAAGATCACCATTTTACCACTATGGTAATAAAAAGTGTATATCTACTCAGAAATAAGTACTACTGAATTGACTCAGTTTATTTCCAATTAACATGAGAATAGGCTCTTCTGAATACAGGACGATTTATTTCAAAGTCAACAGGCATTCTAAATCTCAGCAGAAAGCTTATCGCACAACCCTTCACAATTTCAATGTTACATATGAATGAACATAGAATATACATTACTTGTGAGTTGTTCATACTTTCTATGAAAGATTTCTGCCTATAGCTGAACCTTCCATAAGATAACAAAATGGTTAAAAATCACAAAGTAGAATTTATAGTGATGTAGACAGAAATGGCATATTACTTAAAAAGATGCTGACATATTGCAATAAATCCCCCAATGATTTAGATGTTAGGAAACTGACACAAGATCCACAGTTTCAATAGTTTTCCTACAATTTACAGCAAGATATTAATTTTAATCCTCCAGAATTAAGGAAGTAATATACATCATGGAAATATACAAAACTATTATTTTACTTATAATAAACTGAAGTATCACCAATTATAAATAAATCTCTTTTGAATAAAATATTTCCATTTTACAGTATTCTACAGAAACTTCCCAGTCTTTTGGCATCTGCTAATACTCTCCTTCTGGTTGCCATCAGAGGTGAGACAGGTATCAATCAGAGCAGTCCCTTGCCAACCTTGGCATGTTACATTCTGAGATGCTGAACATCATTGCAATCCAAACAAATATTTGATACTTTAGCCAAAATGAAATTATTGAAATACATAGAGTAGAATTCTGTTGCCCAAAATATTTTGTCAACAACCATTAAGCAAATTGTGCTTAAGGTAGGAAAGTTACTATAAAGAGCAAAACGTATCAAATTCTGCAGTGAACATTGTTCTGTATTAAGGTCAGCCATTGCATCTCATGCCTTCAACACTGCCATGTTTGCTTGGAGTATTATGGAAGCTGCATCAATTGGGGGAAGCTGATCCAGCAGTGCAGCAGTACAATGTAACTCTTCAATAATATAGATTAACATCTCACTATTTGCAAATTGTGATACAAAGCTGGGGACAAAAAAGAAGGAAAGGGAGGGAAGGGGAGGGGAGAGGAGAGAAGATAATGTTATCAACTCTGAAGTGAACCTGGCTGAAGAAGACATCTTTTGCTGCTTCATAGTTACCACGAACCCTGAGAGGGGGAAGGGAGGGGGTGGAGTAGATAATAGATAGACTAGTTAACTGTCAAAAACAAAGTTTCCCTGTGGGAAACAAGGTCATCTTAACAGGTTTCTGTGGAAGGAGGAGAGGAGTGACCAAGCAGCCTGCCAGCTACTTTCATTGGACAATGTGGTTGGTGACATCTGGGAGAGGGGACCTTTGCTCTTTTAATTAGGTGAAAACCACGGGAACTTTTAAGAGTTGGTTTTCACCAGCTGTGCCAATATGATGTACCTAATAAACATGTCCTTTGACATGCCTCGGAATTCTGCTTTCAATGGATGCGTTACTCAGAATGCTGGCAACTCTTTTAAAATGGGCTGGCAACACTAATGCCACTTGAAGGAGGTATGACCTCCAAAATTTTTAAAAAGATTTCTTTAAAGAATTAAAATGGTCAGAAGCACAAGGGATTTTGAAAAGCTGCACTATACATTATGAATTTCTCATAATTTTACTTATAGCTGTTAAATAAAGTCAAAAGAAACTTAATGTGCCAGAAGCTAAACGAATACACGTCAATATTTTAGAGATTGACAAATTATAGTGCTCTATCTCATGAATACTCTAAAACAATGCCCAGAATGGTTAGCAAACCCGCATTTTTATCAATTGAGAGATCTGAAAAATGACTGCTAAAGGACTGTTTAATATTCAGAGGACTAACGACTGCAACACTTATTTTCTAAAGAAAACAAGATTTAAAAAACCTCACAGATACCATTGTTAGCAAAGACGCCATTGTTAGTAAAGACGCACCATCAGTAGTCAACTAAACCTGATGCAACCTAGTCTAGGTATAAATAACAAAAGGAATGAAACTAAGTTTGAGAAACTGACGTTAAGAGAATCTGTTCTTTTAGCAATATGGATAGAAAGCTAAGAGTTGAAATGAAAATCCAACCACAACAGGAATCCTCAGTATTTATTTATTTATTTATTTTATTTATTTATTTATTTATTTATTTATTTATTATTTATTTCCATCCATCCATCCATCCATTTGGAAACAATCTGTCTCCTTCAGAGGAACTCTAAGCAACATACAAGTAAACCGCTAAAACATAAAAACTGTATATAAATTCTAAAAAGTGGCAAAGATTGTCAAAATTCAACATTAAAATGGGTGAGCCTTCAGGGTGCTAACCAGCATGCTCCCCTGTGAGCCTCAAGCAAGACAATAGTGCCATGTTTTAAAACCTTTCCAAAAGGAGAACTGGGAAAGAATGTTCCAAAGGGCAGGACAACTGCAAAGAAGGGTTTCTTCCTAAACCTGCCCAATGTAATTCTTTAACCATTGGGATCTGCAACATACCTTCTCTTTATCCGGAGTCACCTTCAGACTTTCGAATGTGTGTTATGACAGGCTCACTAAATGACTGCCATGATAGGCCTGGACCAGGGATGTCAAACTCGCAGCCTATGGGCCGGATGCGTCACACGCTGGCCACACCTACCCCCATTTTAGTGAAGGGGAAAAAGTCATAGTACATCACATGAAAACAAAGTGATGACACGAGTTTGATACCCCTGGCCTAGACAGTCACAAAACACCGGAAAACAAATTGGCAAGATTGCTTTCAACCACCATTTCCAAGTATTCTCTTATCATCTTAACAAATAGTTTTTGGATATGAAACAGTTTCAACACTGCTGAAATCTGATTAATAATTTTTCAAAAATTTTCTTGGCCCATAAAAGAAACCTGATTTTTTTTGGCCTGATTCTCAGGGTGTTTGCTTTCAGATTGTCTGGGTAATATTTCTGAGCTCAGAGAATTGTTGTGAGAGGCAGCAAATGCTATTGCTGTTTTGACAGTTATTAATCTTTCCACTACACTGATGCCCCTCACCCCTTCCTGCCTGCATTTCATCATCTGAAAAGCCCTTAAGATTTACAGGAAGCCAGGAAGCCAGGAAGCCATAGGGAGAACATTGTCTCACTCAAACACACTGTTGGCAACCTTTTACTAAGTCAATGTCCAAATATCACCTTCCACCCACATTTCATCAAAATTATCTTCTCCTCTGAAAGAATTTTGAAGGCAAATTCCTTTCCATCGAATAAAATGAAAATTGATAGGAAAAAAAATGAAGGAAATTTTTCTACAGGGAACTATTCCAAATAAAGCACAGAGCACAATATATACTTAATTACAAATAATGAGTTTACGTGGAGCCCAGAGACATCCTTGTAAATAAAGATTACATTTCAAGCTGGTGCTTCACTTTGCACATACTGGCTTCCTTTTCAATAATTAAATGAATCTAATAAATAAATAAGTTGGGACAAGGATTCTGGCAGATAATGCTAAGCACATGTTTTCCATGGGTATTGCACTGGGACTCAAAATCTGGAGATACAGTACTGTGTCTATCTGTAAAAAATGTGGTGAATGGAATGTTAAATATGATAGAATATTATAGGACTGTCTTAATTATAGTGATTTCTTTCCCCAAATACAGACATATCAGAGATGGTGTTAAGGCTTAAAGATGGCAAATAGAACCAGCATTGAGATAATTGTTGTATACACCCTGAGAAGTTTCAATTTCAAGGCTAGGAAAAGTCTTAGAAGGACAAGAGGGAAAGATGATTTAAGACTTAGGAGTAAAATTGGCAGTTTCTAAATTTGATTATTTATTTATTTGCAACCACAGGGTCATCTTACCAGTGGGCTGGCTGGCTGGACACATACAGAGAGCTTGATTTCTGTATTTTTCAGGCAGACTATGGGTATATTTTTTCTATTAAACATATTCGCTGCCACAATTCAAACTTTTGCCAGTTGACAGAGAAAATGTACAAAATAAAGCATACCCCATTAAAAAGCACCCCAACATTACAAGAGAATACAAAGAAGGCAACATCAATTCAAATAAGAGGAAGGCTGATTTGACTTCTAAATAAATCTTAATTCTAATCTAATCTTAAATTACCTTTAATGCTTGTTTGAGATAAATAAAGAAATCTTGGAAATTCTAATAGGAATTTTCATTTGCAATGAGTTAATTAAGACAGATTCTCTGAATTTGTTGAAATGCTCCATTCATCCCAGATTTTTCCCACTTTGGCTGAATTGTCTTTACTCTCTTCCATTTCTTTCCTAGCTTTCACCTAGTCTCTCATAATTCTACTTCTTAAACCGATACAGCACGGGTTCTTAACCTGGTAGATTAAGCTCAATAAATGTCTATGGAATTCTCAGTCATCCAGATCATGGTTGTCTCAAAGGTGTTTTTTTTTTCAAGAGGCAACTGGACTTTCTGGTTTTCCTTTGAAGAAGTTTCACTCCTCATCCAAGAAGCTTTTTTGATGGGAAGCGAAACATCTTCAAAGAAAAACCAGAAAGTCCAGTTGCCTCTTGAAAAAAACACCTTTGGGACAATTAAGATCGATACATATCAGGGGATCCACAAACTTGCAATGAGGAAAAAAGTATACAACTTTATATTCATTACCTGCTGACATTTAATTTTAGAGTATTCTGGTGTACTTTGATAAAAGTTTATATTTGCCTTGTAAAGCAAACTATGGAAGCTTTAATACCCTTTGCAACAACATACATATGAACTTAATTGGTGTCTATGCATTTACTGTATGCATTTGAATTCATTTTTCTGAGAAGACATCTATAGGTTTTACCAGACTTTCAAGGGGTCTATGGCATAAAAGGTTAAGAAGGCCAGACTATCAACAGGACCTTTTCACCCATGGTTTCTACTCAGCCTACCAGATCTAATACAGAAAGAAGAGCTCCAGGTTCCTCTATTAAACAATGTCATTTTCAGTGGTGGGATTCAACATTTTTTACTACCAGTTCTGTGGGCGTGGCAGGGAAAGGATGCTGCAAAATCCCCATTTTCACCTCCTTCAGGGCAAGGATACTGTAAAATCCCTATTTCCTCCCCAACCCACTAACCTGCTTTTCAGCTCTGTTCTCCTGTGCAGGGCAACAGAAGACACAACTGATCAGCTGGGACTTGGGAGGCAGCAAACAGATGGGGGCGGAGCCAGCCAGAGATAGTATTTGTCGGTTCTTCGAACTACTCAAAATTTCTGCTACTGGTTCACCAGAACCATCAGAACTGGTTGAATACACTTCTGACTCATTTGTTTGACCCCGGAATGGAGTTTTCTGTGTGGAAGACCTTGTCATGTGGAACAGCATCTCCTAGAGATCCAATAGTCTTGACTGTTTACTTTTTGTAAAGCTCTGAAGACTTGGAAGTTTCTCCAAGCATTTGGGCCAGGAGTGCCTATTATTGATATGATTTTATGATTGGAAGACATCATAAAATCAGGCCTATCATTTTTAACAAATAAGTTTTTAATCTTTGTATAACCATAAGAGTCATGGCTTTGAGAGGGACAGCCATATAAATTATTTAATATGTGAATAAATAATAAATAACCCTGCCATACAGTAATTATATTCTTAATGCAGTAATTATACCCTTAATAATGCACTATATTTCACAACTGACAATAAAAGCACCATTTCTTAATTAATTATGGTTAATATTGCCCCTAAAATTCAAAATACAATTTAAAGAGTTCCCCATATATGACTGCAAATTTGACTTTCATGTTTGGGGAGGGGAAAAAGCTACAATAAAATTGTGAAGCACAATTTTATTTCATTTAACATGACATGTGAATTAAAATGAAAAGTCAGAGATGGAACAATGTCCCTTCCTTACGTATGAATAGACAATCTTTAGTTTAATACAGTTTGATACTAGGGCCAATATTTCTTCTATCATGTCAGCACTTAGATATTTAAGGTATTATATATTAGGAATTCTAAATGAAAAGAAAGGAATAGAAATGCTGGAATTTTGCCACCAAAACAAAAAGAAATATTATTTAAAATTATAATAAGGTTTATTATTCATGTAATAATTGTTATGAGAAAGTTTGTTTACTGTATTTATATGGAATAATATACGGTAGTAATTGAATTGTGGAAGGTTTTGTGTGAATATGAAATACAGGGTAGTTAATGAATGTAGCAAGTGTTATATATGATGCAGTGGTGGGTTGCAAATCCCGTTCCAACCGGTACAGTTGGAACGTGGCTGGTGGCGTCCTCATGGATGCATGCAACACGCGCGCATGTGTCTTAGTGCCTCCGCAACGCTCCAGCTGCTCCGTGGAGCATCACGCAGGTGCTGTATGCACCATGCGCGGAAACACAGAAGCCTTTAAACACCGGTAAGGAGCTCGGGTGGGCAACCCACCGATATGATGAATGTAAAGTTTGCTGAGAATACATAATATGCTTAGGGATGAATAGAGATTAAGATATGGTTATGTGTTGTTCATATGATTTTTAAATCAGAGATTCCTAAACCTTTTGCTGTTAACACCTCCCTTTAGTGTAATCTTAATGTACACAACTCCCCTAAAACTCTAAATACCAAAATGAACAAAAATGAATAATGAAAATAATGCAATTAAACTTTGAGAAAGGAATATTTATTAAATAAGATCTTTTTCATGACTCCACTTGACTGTCTGCTCCTCTCCAAAGGAGCTATAGGTAGTCCTCAGCTTATGACTAATCGCTTAGCAACTATTTGAAATGCCGACACATTCATCTAGGTGATACTAAAGACCTGGATTCAAAGTTTGAATGGCTTCCCTTCCTCTTGCGGTCACATGACCACACTATGGGCACTTGGCAATTGGACTGCATTCATATTAATTAGAAGCACCCCACAGTCACATTTTACAACAGTTTTGCCAAAAACCAGTATTTACTTCCTGGTTTTCAGCAAACCACCGTGAACCAATGGTTCATTTTACAACCACAGTGTGCACTTAACAACCACAACAGTTGCTTTATGACTGCAGCATTTGCTTCCAGCCACAAAAAAAATACAACTGTCACAAGTTATGACTTTGATGAGCAGCCTCCATAACTAGAGGACTACCTATAAACCTCACAATTTGTGATGCCTGGTTTAATGGATATATAAGAAGTGTTTGTAGTGACATTAAAAGTGGTTGGGTGGACACATAAATATGTATGTACTTTTCAAGTGAAGGTTAGACACAGTATTGTTCAATGAGGATTCTGGATCTGAAAATAGATGTAACAAATGTGGTTGTGTTTGATAGGAAAATGAAATTAACAATTGTAAGGTGGTGAATAATCAATATAAATAGATAAAGTTTTATTTCTGGCAGAACATTTATTAAAGATGGGGAAATGGATGGATAAATGCTAAGGTATGCAAATTCTGATAGAAAAATAATCATAATGTATGTGAGAAATTAATCAATTTTGAAAGAAATGGAAATAAATATATAGACAAGCATGATTCTGTGCACTTTGTTTTGGAAATGAGAGACAGATTTATGAAGAAAAACCACAGAAGTTAGATGCAATGAGAAACTGATACTTAAGAAGCATTTCAGTCAAACAAGGAGCAATATAGTCAAGGGTGTATGGATTTTGAATCAATGTGGCTTAAATGTCAAATTAAATGCTCAGCACAAAATAAATATTGATTTGTCACACAGAAAGAATAAAATGAGGATTGAACTATATAAAACAAATATATGAAGAATGAATGGGTAAAGTAAATCAGGAAGACCACGGTTAGTTAAAATTGATAAGATGCTCAAAAACATTAGGGAAGTTTAAAGAACAAGAGGTAATATATTAAGTGGTGTATGGTCATGATATAAGCAAGATTTGCAAAGATAGAAAGGAATGGAGCAATATAGTGAATAGTGGCATAAAATAGATTTAACTATATTTCCTTTCTTTAACTCATACCTACATTCCTACAACTCACTATTTAATATCCCTTTTTTTTGTAATTTGCATAATGTTCCTTATTCCAAAAGAAGCAGCATGCTGGCTATGTACATATGCATGTAAAAAGGGATTTTCCTCTAAATATGAAACTCAAAAACAGAATAGGCACAGTACAGCTAATAGAAACGTATTTCAAATCCCATTACTTTCACCAAGATCTGTGGGACAGTGTAATGTTTAATGTTGCCCAACTTGATCGTGGCACTGTATATCCAACCTGTCAAAGAGACAAAAGACTCCTCTAAAGTCTGGTACATATATATTGTAAATACAATGTGCCCCCTGGTGGATTACATAAGCTTTACAAAAAATAGAATTCTATATTAAGCAGTATCTTTATTACATCAATGAAGGTTTATAAACAGCATTCAGAAATTCAGTACCAAGCAAAACGTTAAATACCCAGGAATGAAATCATGATGGGGAAATGCTGCATCTGTTCAAATCATGTTTGCCTATGGTTTAGTCTTCGATGAAGAGTGGGAGAAGGCTGGAAAAAATGCCACATGTCAAGCTCTTTAGATGCCAGAAAGAGTATTCAATGCAATTTGAATAACTGCTTGTGTAACAAAATGACTACCGTATATTCAATATATAAACAGAACACTACTTATTACTTTAGCCTTGGAGCTTTTGACATTTATACTTGAAGCAAAGTCTTGTTTGGCATATTGAGGCATATATCTGCTCAGGGAGGATCCAAACAATTTGCCCCAGCACAAATATGACACAAGATAAAGTGGACGTAGAAATCCTATTTATTATATCTCAGAAATGGAGTGCAGAATGAATAACCATTAAAATCCACTGGCTAATGAGACAAACAAAGTATTCAGGAAAGGTAAATTGAAGTTTGTCATCTCATATCTAAAGTGAAAAATAAGGAAATAATGTATTTTTTCCAATGACTCTAAAAAATACAGAGCCTTCGTACTGTGTAGGGAATGACAGCCTGCAGACTGTATGTAGTCAACAGTAGTATCCAATCAAGACTGCCCAGTTTGCATATACCGTATTTTTTGGAGTATAAGACGCAGATTCCCCTACCCCCCGTCCCCAAGAGCATGGAAATGTTGGAGCATCTTATACCAGGAATACAGCCATTTTTGGCCCCCCAAAGCCACATAAATTTTTGTGGAAAACAGGCCATTTTTCGCAAAGACAGAAGCATTTTTGCCTTCCCCCAGCCCCCAAAAGCCCTCTGCATGCTTCAGCAGGGCTGGGGGAAGGCAAAAATACCCCCATTTTTGTGGAAAATGGCCCATTTCCACCCATTTTTTGCAAAAATGGGGACATTTTTGCTTTCCCCCAGCCCTGATGAAGCCTGCAGAGTACTCCTGGGGGCTGGAGAGGACAAACACTTTTTTTTTCTTACTACCTCTTCGAAATCTTGGTGTGTTTTTCAGTCTTATAGTCCGAAAAAACAGTACTTTCTCCCTCCTAATAAAACTCTACACCATATTTCAAAACCCATGTAATTTAAAGAATATTGCCGAAGAAGGGAATCTTTTAATAGACATGTCAGAAGGCTGACTGCTTACAAAGTGGCCAGCACCTGTGCTGCTATTGTCCTGTCCCTTCAAGTCCTCACCCTAGCCAGCACAAAAACTGTTGGCTATAAAAGCTGAACAAAGAGGCAGCTGGGAGTGATGGTGTTTGGAAGAGATGGAAGGAGGTATATATGTCTCTAAAGCAAATATAAAGAAATACTGTTCTCTAGCAGGGAGACTCATTACATGTAGTTGCTCGAGGAACAGTAGAAGGTGCAATAGAAGAGGGAAAGAATGAAGTAGTAAGCAATATTAGCCTCTGAGTGCATGTGTATTGCCTAAGGACATGTGTGATTGTTATGGTTCTCTTTGGTTTTGAAGCCCACTTACTTGGCTGTAAGTAAAAAAAACACCTGTGTCAGATACGTGGAGATTAACCACAGTTTAACACTGAAATCTAATTGTCAGTTTATAATCAGTCTAAAAACATTGAATGAATAGGGTATGGACATATGCTTAAAGGAGTAGCATCAATCAGGACTGGGCTAACCAATTCTATCTAGGGAAATTCTTACACATTTACCTCTAATATACACAGCAAACTCATAGTGAAATAAAATGATTTATGTACAAAGAAAACACACCCTTATATTTGCTGGCATTAGTATTATTATCTTAGTCATTCTCCTCCTTGAAATTCAGATCCCGTACAAAGGATTTATGAAATCTAGCCTTATAGAAAGCAATAAATTATGATAATATTTATATCATACACCCAACTTCTCCAGCAATTTTGGATAAGAATGTTTTGAAGATGGTGCTATTGAAATAGTGTCCCTAAAAACAATGCAGTCTTATATACCAGTCTTCCTCCATTAAGTTTTTCTATTATAAGCAACATGTTGTAAAAGATTAGTTTTCTGTTACAAATTTAATTCCAGAAGAATATTTTACACATTTCCCGCAATCTTTCTTAATTATAGCAACATTTATAATGCAACAAAGCATGCTTCGATGGATTGCAATATGACTGCGTGATAATTAGTCTCTATAAAATAAAACATATGGGGCATGAAATAACTTTCCCATTGGATCTAGTTCACAACAAGAATGGCCTTGAATTGCCCTTGATACTAGCACAAAGCGATGCCACCATCCAAATCAAATTCTGTAAATCTATTATGCCTATCAGTTCTTTTCCATTGACTTGAACCATACTTCTAGATTCCTACTCCATTACACTTTTAGAAGAAAACAAGTTGAAAGGATGTCCTTAGAAATATAAGTTTACTTAAGAATCAACAGTCTAAGACACAGGGAAAAATATTCAAAAAGCAATCTTCTTAAACAGCTATCATGACCTTTTGCAATCTGCTTCCTTATTTATCATCCAAGAATTTTCATTATCATTAAAGAATTGTATGTTGATTCAAGTATGCTTAACCCAATGGTGCCTTAAATGCATTCATTTTTGTTTAAACAAAGAATATTGACTTTTGCAGATAAAATATCTGTGGGAATACCCAAAATAATTTTTAAGAGAGCAAGTTGCGACACTGTGAAAGCAAATTACTTGATACTTAATCTGGCCATTTCCAAAATAACAAACAGATAGAAACTGTCTCTGACGCATAAGAGTCACTTGTAGTTTTTTTTACAAGGTAGGGCAGAAAAAAGAACTTAAGAATTTCAGTATTGTTTGCAGTATAAATAGAACTCATATTTGAATTACAACAATGGGTGCAAACCTTTTGCAATGACTTCTCAATTTTTCTGTAATCAGAAAGTCTTGTGTTCTTGAATGCATGTTTATCTGTTCCACTCCACATTGCTGGGAAGATATCCAGCATATTTAGACATTATGAGAAAACCAAAATGTGGGAGAATTTTTGCAGAAAGTTTATTCTGATGCCATTATTCTACTATAAGTATGAATAATAGTAAGTAACAATTAAATAATTTCCTTCTGTTATAAAGTTATTCACACAAGAAGCCTGAAGAACTTTCAGAAAGTTTTAAGAGAAAAATGTTGAGTTTTTAAAAAAATGTTTGTGTCCAGGTATTCTGAAACAAGACAAACACAACTCAGGAATATTTAAATGTTTTGAAACCTTTAAAAGCCTCAGTCTATCTAGAAAAGACACTTAGTTTCTCCAATTAAACAATGAAATTTGGGAAAGCTTTTGATTGAAATTTCTACTTATGCATAAAATATTCTACGTATGGAACAGACAGTACCCAGTGGTATGTAGCCAGATTGAAACATACATGTTTGGTTTGGTTTACCATGCCCCCCCCCCAAACTAAGACTGGGTCTTATATTAATTTTTGCTACAATAGATGCATTAGGTCTTATTTTCTGTTTAGGTCTTATTTTGGGAAAATACGGTACTAAATGTATCCATCGGCCTGACAATCTTAATTGGGGCTTATTTTGTGGGTAGGGCTTATATTTCAAGCATCTTGAAAAATTATGCTAGGACTTATTTACCAGTTATGTCTTATTTTCGAGGAAACAGGGTAGATCTATACCTCTCTCAAATACATATATTTTGGATAGAAGTATTCTGAGGTGAGAGATAGCATGAAAAGCACAAGGCCATGGATGATGCTATGTCATTGTGATTAAACAGAGATAAGCAGAAGACATTCGTTGGGAAGATCAGTGGAGAAGTAGCTACAAAGAAGGAAGGGACTTGGAAGATGGGAAAAAGATAGATCGATCAGTCAAGTAGACCTTGCTTAAATTCAAATGTGGCAGCAAGTAGGTAAGCCACTGGAAGGATTGGTTGGAGGACTGGTGCACAGCCCCTACTCATCCATAGAACATCTCTGAGTTCCACTCAGACAAAACCCAGAACAAACAAAACATTCCATGTTTCAGTATGATCAAACTTTGCATCTCCTCAAATAGTTTGACCAGATTTTTAATTTGCTACATATTTCTTTTGTGCATGGAACAAAACATATTTTCTGGTTCATGCACCTCTATATAACAAAACTATTTATCTGCCTTCACTTTTAAAGTACAAACACACAAATTTATATTCTAAACCATTCCTCTGCGAGGATTGTTACTGTCTTTTCTATCATTCTGTTGGTCTATTGGGCATATTGATCACAGTAATGACTATACCATAAAGAGCAATGAAACATCTTTGAAAACACACAGCAAATATGGTCCTTTGAGCCCTTGATGAAAGCTTATTGTGGTATTATAATTACTTAATTCACTTGGTTCCCTTCTGGAATTTTCTAAATCCGTAAAGACCTGTATGTTCCTGAGGTCTGGAGTTTGGATGAGCCTACCAATGTGATTTTTAATATAATTGTTGTATGCATTTGGTTACATTGTCCTTAGACACCATTATCTATTTACTTATTCTTTTTATTGCTTTCTTTTGTTGGTTTTTAATGTTATAATGTTCCAGTACAATAACAGCTGAAGAAATATAAATTAAAAAGATAGTAACAAGCTGGAAAAATATAAAGTGATTGATTAGCTGACTGACTGAATAACAGTGCACACCAAAATTAAGTTGTGTCAGAAAACTGCCAGCCTCAAATCATGGTACAGTCTAAGAAATATCTATGCTTACCTATATATTTACTCACCGTACTCATTTGTTCGAAGGAGCGAACAGAAGCCAGTTTGTCTAAAAAGAAGAAAAATAAATAAGCCATTTATAAACAATATGCAAATATTGAAAACCTTTGTCAAAATTATCATGACAAAATAGTAACATCAAGATCCATACCTGTTGGATTGCCACCAAGATGCTCCATCTTTCCTTGAAGAAATTCAATCTGGCTTTCTAGTTTTTTGTTCAATTCTACTTGGGTTTCATATCTGGTTTTCCATTCACTGTCTTAAATAAAAATAAACTGTTATATTTTCTGCTTATTTTTTCACTAGGTCACAATACTTCTAATATTATAACTATGAATTTTTGCATCTAACAGAAGAAAATATAATCTTGAGAAGCATCTATTTACCATATTTTTGGAGTATATGATGCTCCGCACTATAAGACGCATCTAGCTTTTGGGGAGGAAAACAAGGAAAAAATCTACCTCTGCCTCCCAGCATCCATCTGGCCCATTTGGCCTGGCTTGTTTGACGCAACCCATTTGGTGCTGCCCATTTGTCGCCATGGCCTGTTTGCAGCAGTCCATTCACCGCCGTTTGCCGCAGCCCGTTTGCCACCACCACCACGGTCCATTTGCCACTGCTGCTCCACGTACTAGAACAGCTGATCGGCTCCATACCTACCCCGTCTCCACACCGCAATATTCACTGTATAAGATGCACAGACATTCCCACCCACTTTTTGAAGGGGGGGGGAGTGTGTCTTATATTCTGAAAAATACGGTATATGTTAAAATCTGAACACACTAAAACATCTTTAAAAATTGCTAAAATTCTTGTCTGTAACTTAAAAATTAACACTAACTAAATCTGTATCACAAGAGGAGAGAATGGAAGACCTGAAGAAGGTCTTCTCCTTCTTTTACTGGTAAATGGATAAACTGACTCCCCTGATACTGAGATGAACTTTCAAGCATAGCTTTAGCTCACTGACAGAACTCATATTTTGCTGAAAATCTCAGTTCTATCCTTGTAATACAGGAAAGTTAAGAAACACTGGTTTGTTTCTTTCAAGGTTAATAATTTGGTACATTTAGCTTAATATTATTAACCAATGTTATACTCCTGTATAAAATAGCTTCATAAGTTCCCATTCCTATCACTTGTATTCTATTTAGGGCAGTTGTCTTTATAAAGGCCAAGAAAATCTTTTGCTTTGCTCTTTCCTTAACAAAGGTGTCAATATATCCATTTATATGCAGCCATGATCAAAGCCAGTTGTTCCCTTAAGCGGCTAACTGCCTCTCTTGGAGCCACAAAGAACTGTAGAAGGACAAAGAACCATGGAGGGCAAATGCTGTGGATTATATCCAAAAACAGTTTGGGAGCAAGTTAAGCCAGTGAAGGGACACCGAAGGTTGATAAACTCAAATTCTGAAAATAGTGGAATAGAGATCAGGCTAATTGTCATGTTCATACAATAAATAGCAGAATAAATACTCTTCTCCATCTGCCCATTTGATTCCCTTCATGAGGAGACAATGTTGGATGAATAGGAATGTCCAATAAGTGGAAGAGGGATATATACTGGGAGCTGCAATCTGAGATCACTGTGTAGTTTCCAGAGCAGATGGTAGCCTCTTACACAGAATAAAATGAGTCATCTTGATAAACAGATACACTATCACTAGAATGGTTGTAAAACCATAACACTTCTGGGAGAACAGTAATAAATTCCAGAGAAAATGTGTCCCATGATGCATCAGGAAAAGGAAGCACTAGAGCAGTGATGGCTAACTGCCCAAACCCCCAAATGCAATGCATGTGCGGCCCCCATACGTGCGCCCCCTGCACGTACCCCACCCCCCGCGCATGCATGGCAGAGAGTAGAGGACCAGCTGGTTGGCAGGGGGCACGCACGCATGCTCGGCAGAACTGAACTGGGGCGACGGCTCGTCTGCACACAGAGTGCGTGCTGGTGCCACCTATGGCACACGTGCCATAGGCGAACCATCACACCACTAAAGCAAACAAGCCATCTTAGCTAAGAAAGCCTGGGCCCAATGTCTGGCAGACAAAATCTTTTGGATTAATTCGGAGTTGGCTATCTGCTTCTTGGAGGTGGTGTTTTCTGCCTTGAATGAGGTGGTGGTATGCCCGCACCTCAAAAGGTTTTCACTGAACCGGACTATCCTGGATAATTGTAATTAAGGCTCCAACCTTCATTTTCCAAGAAAAAATTGTTGAGAAAATGGCTGCAGCATCAGAGGATCCTAGAAGATACAGATTATTTAAATCCTTTGCCATCTGGTTACAGATTGAGGCCTAGTACTAAATTGGCACTGGACATGTTTGTTAATGACTTCTCAAAATATAGGATGGACGGTAGAGCATCTATCCTAGTTCTACTTGATCTCTTGATAGCTTTCAATACTATTTAGCATAGTATTGTGAAATGCCTGTGGGATTATGAATGAGGGCCTAAGGTGTCCCAGTTTTCTCTTCTTTCTCTATAGTCAGATTCAGTTGATATTGGTGGGACAGAGACAGACCCTGATCATAGGCCCTTCTTGTGTGTAGCAGCTCAAACTCACTGATATCAGTTCTGATAAACATCTGCCTGATGCTATTGGGTGAGGTCATCCATTGATTTAGGATCTGGTCTCATCAGTATGCTGATGTATCCCAATCCCAAGTAATGCTGTCAAGATCTTGCCCTGTTGGTGGTTGGAGAATTCAGAATTGGATTAGGCCCAATTTTGACAAGACTTAGCAGTTGTGCTCTTTGGACCTCCAAATAATGGGAGCTTGCCTCATCACACAGCAGCATTTGAGTTCTCAAACGCAGGCCGATTGTCAACCCAACATCCTAACTACGTGAGCCACCATGCAGCTTGCTCTAGAGCACGAAGAAATGTAACAGTTTACATTGTACATAAACATATATTAAATCTTTTATTTTTAATTCACAGGCCTGAAAAGTCTTATTTCAGGTGAAGTCAAATGTAATCTCTTACCTTCATCATAAGTTCTGTGAAGTCTTTTCTCAAGTTCTGCTACTGTATTGTTCATTTCAAATATGGAGAGTTCTAACATTTCTCTGTATTAGAGAAAGCACGTATGGCAATTACAAATCCTAATGTTATATGAAAATGACATAAATGTTCGTAATATAAATTATGTATATGGCATCTGCCGGATTCTATTACTTATAAAAGTACCATCAGATACTCTCTCAAGACTAATTAAGGTCTATAAAATTGTGAGCAGATGTCATGACAAACATATTCTTCCCCCAGCATTTGTTGAATAGAGAGATTCAGTATTAAGCTAGTTAAATAGATGGATGATCTGAATTGGTCCTACTATGCAAAATGACATTTAAAACTCTGCAAGTGACCAAAGGGTTCCAGAGCTTTCCCCCCAGAACTGTGTCCTAATATATTACTCATGTTCTATTATGGTATTTAAAACACATTTAACAATGAAGTGAGAGGTAACAATATCTCCATACCTAGCCAGGACTATTAAGAGCATTTATAAAAAGCCTTTCAATGCTTCCCTTTAATGTTCTGAACCTGATGGGTACCCAAAGCAAAAAAACTGAGAACCACTCATTTATACATCATTATTCTTGTCTGCTAAGCAGAAGACTCAAAAAAGTCACAGGAAATTACCTGTCACAGCAGTGATAAAGGGACTTACAGGGATGAATCAGCCTCTCCCTCCTCAAGGCTGCAGTGAAGACTTCTAAAATACTGGTATATTCAAATCCATCTTTGATCTGATCTAATTGTATTCCTTCCCATGGCTTGCAACAGTTGTGAAAATAAAAACTAGCTCTGCCACTGCAAATACCTCTCCTCGTGCATTTTCCCTTTGCAAGGTGTTGCTAGCATAGTAAAAGGCATCGTAAAGCTTTCTTCACTCTGGTCTGAATTGTGTGCATCCTATTAGCATATGACTAAATAGTGTGGGAAAGAAAATTGGTCTAGATCAGAGGCTCCCAACCTTTTGTGTACCAGGGATCAATTCTGTGGAAAGAGGTTTCTCCATGGAGTGGAGGGGTTAAGGTTTCACATGCTGCCTGCATCTCACAAATGGGGCTTCACTTGTTTGTGTGGCCCAGTTTCTGTCATGCCCGGTACCGGTCCATGGACCAGGAGTTGGGGACCCCTGGTCTAGATGAGACAATATCCAATCAAACATAGATCTCATGATATGGCCCAGATAGCTAGGACTACCACTTAGCAGCTAAGGAGAGGAAGAAATTAATATGTCCATACACCACTTACAGCTAAAATCTACAGTGAGCCACAGGTGGTAAATAAGTGAAGTACAGCTTTTTATATTTTTAAAAATCCAATAAAACATTAAAACACATTAAAGCTGTGACAATGAGATTTATTGGAAGAGAAGAGAGCTTCAGCCTTTTCAGCTGGCCCAGATTCCTGTTTGCCATCTGTGATTACTAGGAGGAGGAAAAGCTCTCCACTGCTGAATTGTAGGCTGATCAACAGGGCAAGAGAAAAAGGGGGAAGATGGCATGGCTTCCTCTCCAATCACAGCTGTAGTTTTCAAAATTAGATGAAAAGACAGTGACTTATCCATGTCATTTTGCCATGTCATCTTCCCAAGATCTTATGAAATAGCCTCATATTATACAGATAGGATATCTGTATATGATATCCTATCTGGATTGCAGGATAGCTTAAGAGCCATCTTACTTTTTATTATGTTCCATAAATTTAATATAAATGTGTAGCTTAAGTCCAGTCATTAAGATAGGCCATGGGTGTAAATATATTCAGGTAATGCAGATAAATACACTCAGAAAGTCCCAGATTCAAATCTTTTTTGCTATAAATTCAAGAACAGTTCTTAGCCCCGCAGGGCTCTGGCAACCGAGATAAAACACGACGCTTTTATCAAGTGGCCTAACTTGCAACTTTTAAATATTCTTGCAACGTATTAGGAATATCGTCACAACTTTTAAACACGTTATTCTGCACGTATAGCTGCAGCTCTAGGAGAACTCTTCCAGAACGGGTAAGTGCATAGGGCGCGGCAATTAAAAAATAAATAAATAAATCTCTTCCCATTGGAATAAGGCAGTTTTCTCTGGCGTCCCTTTGGGTTGGCATCAGCCCCCATCCCTCCACCCCCTTTCCGGGTGCTTATGCGTCATCCGCATCAGACATCCGCAGCGCTGCCGTGGCGAGTGGACTCACTTCATTTGCTTCTCCTGAGTCAATTCTAGCTCTGCGCCTTCGAAGTCCAGCTCTGGGCTGGGAGCGCCTCCTTCCCCCATGGCTTCCTACACGCGCGCAGCTGCCCCCGCGCGTCCTCATTGCCTTGGAGAGCAAGGCAGGGGAGGCGCGGGGAAAGGCGGGGAAGAGCGACAGCTCCGGTCACGTGGCAGGGGTTTTCGAACACTCCCGTCTCCCGCGACGGCACAATGCTGAGCTCCCGCCTTGTGGCGCTAAGGAAAGGGGGATGGTATGGAGCAGGGTGGATCTCTTGTTTCTTGGGGAAGGGAGCGCGCACTACCGGATTTTGCGGGGCGCGGGGGCAGTTCTAAAGTTCCCATGGCAACTATCTCGACGATACGACGAATTGGCGTCTATTGCTGAGGTTTTAAATGGGGAACGACCGAAGGAAAGAAGTTGCAAAGCGGTCTGGAAAACGGACTAAAGCAGGGGGCAACCTTGTCAACTTTTAAGACTTGTGGACTGCAACTCCCAGAATTCCTCAACCGGCAAACCTGGCTGAGGAATTCTGGGAGTTGCAGTCTTAAAGTTGACAAGGTTGGAGCCCTGGACTAAAGAAAATTATGTCTGGAGTCGCTACCCACTTCGTTTCGACCTTGTTACTACTAGCAGTGCAGAAATATTTTGCTGGTACCATTTCCAGGGATGTTGCTTGAACTTCCTATAGCCGTGGGCTCTTCTGGGGATCTCCCATTAAAGGATTCCTTAGGGCCGACCCTGCTTTGTTTTTTTTTTTTTTTACGAAATCAGCCAACCTCAGTTAAGTGCTTCTAGTTTATTGCAACATTCAGGTGTTGGCTATTGGAAACTAACCGGGATTGCCTTGCTTTATATTTGAAGGTAATCCGACTAGATATCCCACCTCTATTGACCATATAAGGAAATTAATAAAACTATCTCAGAAGGTGATAAGAGTTACATGAATGTGGTCACCAAGACTTGAGATCCATTCATATGTATCTATAGGCACATGCTAATAGAAATACTTCTATCAGGAAAGGAAGGTATGAGCAGATAATACAGGTCAACAATAGCCATCCTTCTTTATAAGATATCCATTATGTCCATCATATAACAAAAATTTAAAAATAAAACCATTAAAAGAAATTTTAAAAAAAACCAAGGGGAAAAAGACTCTATGGACCGCTAGATAGCAATAGCAGTTAGACTTATATACCGCTTCATAGGGCTTTCAGCCCTCTCTAAGCAGTTTACAGAGTCAGCATATCGCCCCCACAGTCTGGGTCCTCATTTTACCCACTTCTGAAGGATGAGTCAACCCTGAGCCAGTGAGATTTGAACAGCTGAACTGCAGATAAGTCAGCTGAAGTGGCTGCAGTACAGCACTCTAACCACTGCACCACCTCGGCTCTTAGATCTTTTTCTGCCATCAGTTTTGTTTTTTAAGAGGGCCTTCTGAACTAAGACAATTCAACTATATTACAACAAATTCTTGCCCAGCAACCTGATGCAATGAAAAACAAGCCTTGTGTTTCTGCAGCTGTTTTGTCAATTAAGACATCAAGCAAACATAAGAACAGTTTCATTAGCAATCATTTGGTATGGATAACATCCAGATACCAAATTTCCTTATTTTTATCCAATGCTAAATGTAGAATAATCACTAATCCCTGTTTGGCACAAGATGTTTTTCAAACTGAATACCCAGATTATTGCTATTTTGTACTTATACTTTGCACATGTTCATTGCTTTTGGTCCATTTTTTTTAAACCTGCAAGAGCAACATAACAGATCATTCTGCCTCTCAACTTACAATCATTGATTAGTCTATACTACATTCTTCATTTAGAGACCACAGTAACCAGTGGTCTTCAAAGTGAGTGACCACTTGCAAACGCAATGCTAATAAATGATTAAAAATACTTTGGATCAATTTGTGCATTACATACTTGACAACACTTCCAGAGTGATAGTAATGTTGACATAGATGACCAAGCAAGATTTAACTGAATGAAATGGCAGCCACCGGTGTTCTTTGCAGTGTCTTTTCAGTCATATGTTCATTTAGCTATTTTGCTTAATGATCTAACTTGAATTTGGTCACTAAACAAAGAATGAGTGTATTTAAATAAAAACAAAGACAGCCAAAATATGCATCTTAAGTTTATTTCTTATTTTAAATTCCTAAGTCATTTCAAGTGTTTAGCTTCTTAACTAGTGAACGTGCTATCTTTTTGCTATGCATTTGTCCACCACTATTCCATATCAAAATCAGAAGTGACCTCTAAAAATTGGAAATTCTACATTAATAGCAACTGCTTTTTTCATATTAAAGAGAAGAAAATGTAAATGTCTAACAGAAAATGAATTTCATTCTCCTACAAGGCAACAAGATATATTTCTGAATACAGACCCCTCAATAAAATAATTTATAATAAATGATTTTACAATAAATATTGAGTACAAAGCTTTTTCTTCCTCCACAAATGGACCCTTACTTTTTTTTAGCAGAAATCTTTTTTCATAGAATTCAACATCATATTTTGCCAACAAAAAATAGTTAATAATTTTGCCATCTATTCCAGTTAAAACTGGGATTTCATAAAGCTGGTTTAAACTAAACTAAATTGAATTAATAACAATATTAACACTATCTTTGGTTTCTCTAGAATTGGAATTGGTGTTGATAGCTTATCAAGAATTTGCTAGCAATCAATTGTTTATGTAATATAGTTCAAATATATACTCTACCTAGTCAAATCAGGTACAGTTGCAGTAACTGTTGAATAAGATTCAGAGAAAAAATAAAGTAGAAGCTGTTAAAACAGTACATATCAAACTAAGTTCTAATAATCCATTTTACAGTTTAAAAAGCAGCCTTGTTTTCTTGTGCAAGTTAAATGCTATTGCAAATTTAATTTTCATTTAAATTGGCCTTCTGCAACCTGATGCTCTCTATATGTGTTAAAGTACCATGTTAGCTAGAAGTTAATTTCACATACGGAAATCACTGGGCTAGAAGAGGCTACAATACTGGAATTATGGGAAGAGAAATAATTTTTAGAAAAGGTTGATCTTCAAGTTTGATAAATCAAGTCCAGATGTTTAAGATTATAAAAATACCAAATCTGTTAATTCTTTTCATTTAAATATATATTAAGGCTTCTGGCAATTCAGTTGCACAGATTTAGTGTTCATCCTTTTTCTCTCTCTTTTCTAGAGCTTTATTTTCATCTTTTTCGGTAATCTTATAATCATCCAGGACTGCGTGGCCTGTTTCCTTTGCAGTTTTCTTGACCATAGCTTTGATTCCAATATGGTCGATATTAAAAGCTGTTACACCAACATTGATGGCAGAACTGACAGCATTATTTGTAGCTTGGCCAGCATCATTCCCGTACCTAAGAAGCAAAATGTTAAGACTTAATTTTTGGCTCAGTACAATTACTGTTTTATACATATTCCCGTGTGCTGCACATTGTTAATCATTAACTGAAAAAACTTAAGAATATAGGAATTGGATTTCCAATTGCATGGGGGGGGGGAGCCCAAAGCAGTTGCCTTGCATAGAGTTCCTGGGTGTGGTGGGGCTTTTTGGTGTGCCATGCCCCAGGAGCTTTTTGTAAAGAGGCATTTTTGTGTACTGGGGCTGCTTTGGGCTCTTTTTTGTCACAGCTAGCCCTGCAGCCAATCCAAGCATGTCTCATCAACAGCAAGAGTTGATGAGACATGAAAGCATCTAGGACAACCTGAAAGGCATCTAGGACAATGGACCACATAGCAACAGGGGTCTTACAGTGCAAGGTGTCAAGAGAAACTGTGGCTATATGGCTGTAACTTTCCAGGCTGTGCAGTTCTGGGGCTGCTTGCCTCCCCACAAAGCAGGATGCATGGCAGCCACATGGCAGAAATGGAGGAGGGGAGATAAGCAGGTGGGGGAAGTTGGAAACAATCCCTTACTTTACTAAGACTCAGGGCTGGTAAGGATTAAGCCTGGAATGGCTTAATTTTGGGATGAGTATTCGCTTAACAAACCATGATTCTGTTAATAACGACAACCGGGATGACAGGATTGCAGTCAGTAAGTGATCCTGTCATGTGACATTTGCTTTATGACCACCATTGTTTCAGCAATGGAAAGCCCTGTCCCAATTGTGGCTGTAAATTAAGGAATGTAGGTGACAACAGTTCTATTTCGGATATGGGTTTATCCTTTGTTCACTTGATTTATTTGAAATATGTATTTAGAAGATAAACATGATGGCTTTTATATATTTTTTGTAACTATGACTATTCTTGTGACTTCGTTAAAGATAAATTTCAGATGTAAGTATATTATTTTAATCTTTAACTGTTATGTTTTATGATAAACATAAACACTATATGTAACCGTTTTTTTTCTGGTTGATCATGCTAGAACTTATTACCCTATTTTCCACTGAAATATCATTTAAAGTAATGCAAATTTGAATAATGTGATCATTTCATAGGATTAAATGTACAAATCAAGACCCACTTGTGCTGAGAAAATAAGAATACCTCACATAATTTGCCACACACAGCCTATCAGATATATTTCCCTAGTGAGCTAGTAAACTAAATAGTCAATATACCCAAAGAGCAACAATAACTCTTTCCAATTCGATGGCCGTGAAATGATGCAACTTTAAAGCTGGTGGAGTATTACCAACATTGAATTCAAGTGTGCATAAAAGCCACTAGCATGAGATTATAGGCATCAATGGAGCTGTCGGGATGATGCCAGCAACACTGAAACATATTGCAGTGCCAACCATGTGACTTACATACATACAATCTCCCTTCGGGGTACAGCATGAAAGCCTACATGCTGTAAGCCTAAAAATACTTTGTCATTTTCATGTCATTGCAGTTATGTTGGATGTTTGTGATTAAGCAGAATAAAACAGAGAAACATCTAGACAGCCTGTTCACTAAAGCCAGTGGAAGCACATGACTGATCTTGCCCAATTTAAAAAATGAGCCAAGTCACAATAGGCTTGTGTTTGGGTGGGAGGCCATCAGAAAAGCTCTTGGTTGTTAAATTAGACTGTGAGGTTCAAAATACATCCCAGAAGGCAATGCAACCATTTGCATTCCTGAATTATTGGTAAGAAATGATAGGAATGTGTCCATCTAGCCATCGGGAATCCAGCTTAACTCTAGGGAGTTGTCTTTCCGCTTTAAAGCAGCTGCACACTGGTGAGTGGCCGGCAAGCAAGCAAAACCAAACACACATATACTGCCCGTGGAAAAATTGTCTTCTACAAAACTGGTCCCTAGTGCCAAAAATGTAGATAACTGCTGCTCTATAACATATTAAGTAGAAAGGCTCTACTAAAGGATTGCTGTTTTGGTCCATGTTACTTTTGGCATAGCAGAAAAGAAAAATATCTGGGGACAGGGAGATTCCTCAGCAACAAACCTTTTTTTTTTTTAAACTTATGCCTTATTTTTATATAATTGAGTAAACTATACATTTATATCACAATAATGTACAATTAAGCAATAGACACAAAGTACTTTTATGCAATTGTTATTCCCTAACACCGAGTTATTATTTATGCAGAAGAAGAAAAAACATACTTGTACTTGACTGTCTGAACTGTTTCTGTAGATACATTTTTAGCAATGCATTTTGCAGCAGATTCCAAACCCTGCCATATTGTTGAAAACCCTGCAAAAATAAGTAGAGCCAGAAGATAACTAATATATAAAAAATTAGCTTAAAATGCATTGACAGATAGTTATTTAATTTGGTTACCTTGAACTCCACTTGCTGCTACAACTAGAGCACCATCCAAAGTTGATTTTCCATCTTTGTCTTTCTTAAGGGATTCTGGAACCAGTTTGCTTCCGTGTTTCTTCACATGAGGGGCTAACTCTCTGCCAACACAACTTGCCACAGAACAAACACCTTCAACTAAAACAGAAAGCACTATTGAAGTTGACATTTTTGATAGATACATTCTGTACTCTGTTTAACCAAGCCTTATAAACACATTTTGCCTGATGTTTCTTCCAATGATTTTATTCATCAGAAACAGCAATAGAAATGTAACATTTCATCATTTTTATATAATGCTTATATTGTGTAATTCATGGGTGAATAGGTGGCAATCTAAATTTTCTAAAATAAATTAAAATATAACAATTTCAAGAGATATTCATCGCCTTTGATTTATAATGCAACTCAGAAAACGTAGGCTTCTGAAAGGGATATCATCTATCTTAAAAAGGCATTTTCAGTAGAAAATATTAGTTTGATTTTAAACCATTGCAGTTTATCTAGTTTCATTATGTACAGAGATCATATTTGGACATGTAGTTGATGACAAGACCAAGTCACAGTCAAAATAGACTGAATTATTTGAACTGCTCAGACCTGCTTGTAAAATAAGGGACTTCAACTTCTACCAAGATGTGCACCGTTATGAATTATAGGAGTTAAAGCTCAATATATCTAGAGAACACCAGAGAAACGTAGTCAACATAATTTGAACTATAACAAATTGAGGGGAAGTTTTCTTAGATGAAAAAACATAGATTACTAGAAGCTATGCTGAAGTTTAGCACTTCTGTCAATAGAGCAAATTACTTAAAAATTGATGGTAAGATTTTACTATATAATTGATGGTTATCCCCATCATATTACACTATGATGTTTAATCATGTTTGGTTAAAAGTTGACCATGCATGTACACTTCCATAAGCTATAAAGTAAGTGTACTAAAGTGCACTCTGTCAAAGCTCCTTTTGAGCCTATGAAACCATCCAGACTGGGTAGGACATGTCTGGTTTATGGATTAAAGGGCAAATTACCAGCAGCTCAAGGTTTTTTTCACACTCAAAGAACATCCTGCTCAAAATTAGGGACCTGGACCTACTTATTCTACATAGTATGGGTTTCAAAAAAGTGATCACATCATTTATTTGAGGAGAATGAACATGCGCTAAGATATGCCTAGTGATATGTTTGTAAACAAGCATAAAATGGTTTGAGATAATTATTAATGAAGTTATAAATGTCTAATTTCTCAGTGAAAGCTCCCATGATAGTCACATGGTAGTCACCTCTGGTCCAATGGTCTTAACTCTTTTTTCTTAATATTTATAAAAAGGAAAGGAAAAAAAAAATCTGAAACTACAAAACGTAAGAAACTATAGACCATGCTAAGCAACTCAGGACTTTCCCAAGGAAACTGGGTTTCCATATCTTACCCAAGAATTGACTGACTTTGACTGCTCCTCCTGTAGCTTGCCTTGCCACTTGCAGTCCCTTTGCTACAGTTGGATTGACCTCCATAGGTTTTTCTTCTGGGTGAATGTGTTCTCTTAATTTAGAGGCTCCTTTTTGGATTGCTTTTCCAGTATACTCTGCTCCTTTGACCAGACCCCAGCTCAACCAGGATGCTCCTTCATGGAAACATATCAAACAGTATTTATGAAGTAATATTAGCAAGAATTCACCCTCAGGACAAAATTTTGTTCCTGTTAACTGTAATCAAAGCTTTTATTATTCAAATTGCAATGCTAGGAGATTCATATAGTCAGAAGACTTCTCTTCCCCCACATGGTCTCAAGACCAGTCAAGAAATCTCTCTGTAAAATGAATATAGGCATTGGATTGTTTCTAAGTTATGGTACATAATAGGTGAATCGGCGACTCCTAGACGTCTGACTGAACATCTTCTAAGTGAATATCTTGGTTTAGATTACCATTTGATTTTTAGTCACTGAATAGTCAGGGAATTAGGCTGTTAGGATCTGGATGGGGGTAAACAAACTCGTGCTCAATCCCGACAAGACTGAGTGGCTATGGGTATTCCCCCCGAAGGACAGCCCAGATAGTCCATCCTTGATCTTGGGGGGCGAAAACGTACACCCCCTCAGAGAGGGCACGCAATTTGGGGGTCCTCCTGGATTCACAGCTGACACTGGAACATCATCTGTTGGCTGTGACCAGGGGAGCCTTTGCCCAGAATCGCCTGGTGCACCAATTGCGGCCCTACTTAGATCGGGAGGCACTCCAAACTTTCACTCATGCCCTAGTCACCTCAAGGCTGGATTACTGCAACGCGCTCTACATGGGGCTACCCTTGAAAAGTGTTCAGAGACTGCAACTAGTCCAAAATGCAGCTGCGCGAGCGATATTGGATGTACCTAGGTACACCCATGTTACACCTATCCTCCGTGAGCTGCACTGGCTACCCATTGGTCTCCGGACGCAATTCAAGGTGTTGATTATTACCTTTAAAACCCTACATGGCTTAGGACCAGCATACCTGCGAGACCGCCTACTGCCACACTCCTCCCAGCGGCCGGTAAGATCCCACAGGGTTGGCCTCCTTCAGATGCTGTCAGCCAGACAATGTTGGCTGGCGGCTCCCCGGAGGAGAGCTTTCTCTGTGGCTGCCCCAACCCTTTGGAATGAACTAGCCCCAGAAATCCGGGCCTCACTCACTCTCTTGGCCTTCAGAAAAGCTGTCAAGATCTGGCTTTTCCGGCAGGCCTGGGGCTGTTGACCTCATTGTTGAGGTCCAGCCCCGATTGAAATGAATGTATTTGTGTCGTTTTAACTTGTCTTATTTTATTTTTACTTCTTTTATTTTCTTTCTCTTCCCTTCTGTAAGCTGCCCAGAGTCCTTTGGGATTGGGCGGCCTATAAATAACATTAAACTTACAAACTTACAAACTTTACAGGTAGTCCTCGACCTACAACCACAATTGAGCTCAAAATTTTTGTTGTTAAGTGAAATATTTGTAAGTGAACTTTACCACTTTTTATGATCTCCTTTAACACAGTTGTTAAGGGAATCACTGCAGTTGTTAAACTAGTAACACAGTTGTTAAGTGATTGTGGGTTCCCCATTGACTTTGGTTGTCAGAAAGGCACAATAGGTGATCACGTGACCCCAGGGTACTGCAACTGTCATAAATATGAGTCAGTTGCCAAGCATCCAATTTTTGATCACGTGACTATGGAGACATTGCAATAATAAAAAGTGTGAGAAACGGTCATAAATCACTTTTTCAGTGTTGTTGTAACTTTGAACAGTCACTAAATGAAGTGTTGTAAATCAAGGACTTACCTGTACTTGTTACTTTTTAAAACAATTTTTGTTGCCTATCCGAAAACATTTTAAGAACCACATTTTAAAACAAGAACTTACCAGTACAGGTATTTCCATTACTAAGTATTGCAGTTATAAAACACGATGTCACATGATCACATTCCTTAGCAAAATAAACCCAGAAGATTTTGAGCGGTGTGCAAACAGAGGCCTTGGCTGGGCACAAGAGATGCTCTGGTTGCACCAGTATGAAAGAAGACCATGGCCAGTACAGCAGTAGTAGGTGGTGCAGCAGAGGTGTAAGGCCAGGCTGGGAAAGTAGCTGGCAGCAGTTGGCAAGTGGGTGGCCAAAAGGTCATAAATGCAGGTGTGTCTGAGTGGGTCTGAAATTTGTTCATATGACCACAGAGGTGCTGCAACAGCTAAAACTACCAGGACTGATTGTAAGTCCCTTACTATAGCACTGTTGTAACTTTGAGTGATTGCTGAACAAATGGATGTTAAGGGAAGATTACCTATGCTAAACCTCTGCTAACTCCCTTCTAGTCACACTAGTATGTTAAATACTAGCCACACTAGTATGTTAAATTCATACCTGGCTTTCAACTAATGAAAATTAGCCCAGGTCAATTTTTAGGGAAGGTTTTCATACTACACACTAATTTTCCTTCAGCCAAATATTTAAGCTATTAAAGAAAGCAGTTGTAACCTATGTTTTCAAATCCATTAAAATAAATATTATTATAAAATGATAGATATTTTCACCATCTAGATGTCACTCTGGAACTGAAGTACTAAACTGGAAGCCAACTATTCAGTTTTTAAATATATCTATTGATTTTAAAAAAAACATTTGCACTAATGTAACTAATAATGAACACAAATTATGTTTGACTGCAATTTCTGTTTACAGGATTATAATATGGTTTTACTAAAAATTGGATTTATTCAACTGTTTATTAGCTATGATAATTTTAGTCATAAACTTAAGCATCAGTGCAGATTTACTCAAGCTAATACCATATGGATGCAGAGAGATTATAACTTCCATAAGACTCAGCCATACTTGGAAATTTGCAACATACAGTATCTAAAGACTGGTGTCTTCTGCAAAGTCTGAGAATACCTGATAAGATGCCATGAGCTATTTTCTCACTCCATTCAGGTAATTCATGATCTCTGTCTTCAGGCACTGGCTGAATACGTACAGTCTGCCCAAGGTTGATCACATCACTTGAAGCTTCAGCAGGCTAATATGTGAAATTAATATGCACAAAAATAAAAACAACAGAAAACCAAAGAAACACAGTTATATATTAAATTAGCTGAAAATCATGCCATCCTACAGAGAATTTACTTTGTGACCAAAACATTTTCTGATTCGCAATATGTAGTATTATACATTTTAGAGTTATTACTGAATTTGATAAAGGATTGCATAACAGGGTTGCATATTTAAAAAATCTTTCTCTTCTTAATAATTTGAGCATTAACCTTTGATAAACTTTACAAGTTTTGTAACCTTCTCATTGATAATATGCTTAAATATTCTTTAAAAAATAATGTTTCTCAGAGTTGCTAGACAGCTACACTGCATTCTTGATCACATAATTCTACATTATCATGATAAGGAATTTTACTTAAAATGTTTTATATAATATGCTGATAAAGCCAAAACAGTAAAATTCTTGAATTTAAATCTTTATAGATCTGATACTCGTTAGAACAGGGATTCTACACAAAGAGATTTCCTCTAGAAATCTTGATTTGGAAGGTTACTAAGTTATTTATGACTTCCTATTTATTTTGCCCTAATGGACGCTACATGATCGAACCTCCTTATTCAACATGTTTAATGAGAAGACTTGTTGGAAGTTCTAGTTCAATAACTTCTGGAGGCTCACCTACTCTCCAGCTTTCTTTTAATTAATTTCAATTGGGAGCATTTAAAACAGCATATCTTGCATTTGTTTACTAATTGCTTTACATTTATTTGTACTTAATTAGGTACCATGGAAAGGTTACATAGAAAGTATTCTTTCAGTTTAAAGAAACTCACTATTATTTCATTCAGTGCTCTATTTGTCCTTAAAAATTGCAATCCTTTGTTCAACTGTTCAAAATTGAAAGATGATATTTTGGGTTTTCCCCACGCCACCCCCAGAGTAAGACTAAGAAGGGTCAATGAACTTCTATGTATTGTTCTGTTCTCACAAACAAAATAAAAGCGTTCATTGTATTTATTCTGGGTTTTTCTCATACTGGCACAGCCAGAAATAAGACAAATACAATCATGTGATAGTTAGATGGCCCCTTTTGTCAAAGAAGTTACCAGCTGTACAATTTGGATTGAGAACTAGACATAAAAATGTCTAGGTAAATTAATGTCAACATTAAGAAGGTGAGATAAAATGTGGAACCATTATCACTGCTATAATCAATTAAGTCTCCCAAGATGCTATATTATTTCTCATCAATATCTCAATATCAATGAGTATATGCATCATAATGCAAATTCCAAAACATTTATCTTGTACATTCTTTAAATAATTTCACATTCACAGAATATAGCTATTTAATAAATGCTGGATTGATATCATTCTCTATGGATCATTATTAGTTAGCATATATGCTTATTGATTAGAAATGGCCTTTAGGGAAAAGGAATGAAATGCAAGTAACTAATCTATATTAATGATTAATCCTCAGTAAATTAACTAAATGTGAAACAGAAAGAGGTATTGGGTAAGCCAGATCAGTGTTTTCTTATGCCACAAAGGTGTAGCTAAAAAGGCATATTGTTTTTAAAAACATTTTATTAGTTGGTCATTCAGAATTTATTAGTTATAGTATTCTTTTTTCTTTCATAAACATTATAGTAACTGAAAAATAATGTAATGTTAAATCTGATAATAGTTTGAAAATTGAATCATCTGACTAGGATTGTTAATGGATAAAATTTACAAGATCATTTTTTTTAAAAAAGGGGGACATTTTCCTTCTTATCAAAAATAATTGCTAATCCATTTTCTGTATATTTTTTAAAAAATTGGAGCTGCTTTTAAATATGAATCATTGCAGGAAAGTGGCTTAAGAAATTCACACAACCTGCTAAACTAAAAATAAAACATCTATATTTAAATATAACATAATTTGTGAATTAGACTCCTAATATACACTCTTAGGCAGTGAAGGATGGAAGAGGAAGTAGGCATAAAACTCCACTGATAGATCTGAGAAGATTACAGTATTGTATACTGTAAAAAAACAAAGACTGATGACCTCAGGTCACATACCGTGATAAACGATACATGATTTATAACTTAAAACTCTCTATGATTTTAGCAAGTGACTTATACAACATATTCCTCAGCATTTGGTGAACAAACTGGATTTCCTTATTGATAAGGCTCCAATTTGTGCAAATTGGAAGAAAAGTTTCCAACTCCATCTCCTTGCATACAGGTTCCCCACAGGACTGTGTCTTGAATCCACTACTATTCACCTGTTCACCATGACTGCTGTGTCAAATCTGCTACAAATCATATCGTGAAGTATGAAGATAATACAGCAGTGGTGTGTCTTATCTGGGATGACAATGGAGACGGGTATAGGGAAAAGGGGGGAAGTTCTGGTGGACTGGTGCAATAAAAGTAACCTGGTTCTAAATGTTAATAAAACAAAGGAGATCATTGTAGATTTTAGAAAGAGCCGGCATAGTCATACTCCACTCAGTATCAAGGATGAAACTGCAGAAGTGGTCAACACTATTAAGTATCTGGGGGTGCAGATAACTAACAATCTGAACTGGTCTCGCCACACATCATCCTTAGTGAAGCACACAAACCAACATCTGCATTTCCTGTGTCAGATGAGAAGAGCACATCCTTCTCCTTCTGTCCTGGCCACTTTTTACAAAGGCACGATTGAGAGCATTTAATAACTGCATCACTGTTTGGTTTGGTGACAGCAGTGCATGTACATATCGAAATAGGTGTTTTTTCTCCATGTCATAAATATATGTGAGTATATGCATTATTTTATTTATTTAGTCATGTTTATGTACTGTATATTAGAGGTGTATGCATTAAAATTTCATTTTAATGTACACCGATTAATATACAAAGTGTCAATAAAGTTATTCTAAGTCTATCAAGCTTAAAAATCTATTTATGTTTGGGTTTACATATTGTATATAATATTTTATCAGTCATCATTAATAGTGCCACCTCTCCATAAGTTTTATTATAGTATTTAAAGTTAGATATAGTTTGGATCTACATTCTATATTCATTGAAAGTGTCTCTACTATATTCTACCTAAGAATTTAGGTCCTTCTCATTATTTTCAACATTCAACTGTTATATTCAATTGTTGTCCAGTTCTACTCTCAGACATCTTTTAGCATGTGTCTTTCTAAACATGGCAAACACACACTGATTGCCAAATCACCATTCTCCAAATTCCCCCCCTCTTTTTTTACATATATCTAATATTTAGCGGTTCAATAAAATTGGCTCACGAAATAACTTTTTTTGTGACATACATGTTCTACAATAAATAAATATTGCACATTGCAAAATAAAGGCAATTTGTAAAACTTTGCCACCACCATTAAATCATAGTCCTCAAATTTACCTTAGTTCCAAGATCTGATATCTGTTTTAACATATCCTCAAAAAGCTCTTTGTAAGACCTTTGGCATCCTGATGGAAACCCTACTCCCTCATGGGATCTTGGAGCCTGCAGTACCATATTAAGGACATCAACAGTTTGAAGGCTCAACAAAGAATCCATTCTGCATTCTTTCACAGTAACAGTGTATAATACCCTTACAAAATTATCCTTTTTAAATGAGATGCATGCAAGTGAATTCAGACATTAATAAAGATCCCAACTTATTTTTATACTATGAGATCAAGAAAAATTCAGATTTTAGAACCAGAATGCCACCCAAGGGGAATAATAAGCAAATAAAAGTTAGAGAAAAAAAATAAACTGTAATTAAACCAACTATTGTTTACTATAGATTTCCAAAGAAGAATGTAGTTTCATATTTAAAGATTATCACTTTAATCAATAAGGTATGGCAATAATTATCTGCTTTTATATACATCTTAGATGATTATCTCTTCTATTACCATTAGCTAAATTTTCTACCATTCTACCACTTCTAATTTTTCATTTCATTTCATGAATGGGTTAAATAAATTATATCTTCATAATCTTATAATGAAATATCTGGTTTAAAAGAATGTTCTTTAAAATATCTGCAACAGATTTTGCTTACTCTTTGCTCTATTATAAACAACTGGTCAACTATTCCCATCATTTTTGTTGTAAATAGTGTCTTCCTCAATCTACCTGAAGGGTTTTTTGAATGAGGGAGGAAGGGAAACATAAATAATTTAATTATGCAAAATGCCTAATTCTGCTATCCTACTCATAATTAAATCCATAACCAAAATCAATAAAAGGTCAATAATTTTAAAAGGCTGCAACAGATGTTTTAAAATGTCAAATTATAGAATAGAACCAATACTCTCCCATAATATAGCTGTGTTTTCTTAGAAATCACTTTGCCACGTTCATGTCAACTGGGATGCTATAGAACTGAGGTAAGTATACAGAAATGCTTGTTCAACAACACACATGCTGGGTGATATGAGTAGAAATTCCAGTGAACTGTTTAAAGATCTGTGAACGGCTGCATGAAATAAGTGTTTACCTGTATTCTAAGGTCAGTCATCTGCTTCAATAGATCTTCAAATAGTTCTCGGTCAGCGAGTGGAAGTTCTGAAGACAACACTACTCCTACATAGGATCCTGATACCTGTGACATCATATCAGGGAACATATAGACTCCTGACTGGCATGAGAGAACAGGAGACTGGCCGCACATAAGAGGATATATCCAGTCACAAACCTGGAAGAGAGAAAGCCAAATAGATTGAGTATTTAATGAACAAAATACAAAGATATTCAGTGTTTAATTTAAAAAATCAACATAATAAAGAAATCTGAAACTTGCATGGCTCCTTTTTTAGAAGGTCTTCGTTGTGCGGGACCAGGGATTACACTTATAAGGCTATTTTCAGAACTATATTTGTATAGCTTTCAGTGTATGAAATGGTCCCCAAAAACACTTAACCAATTATAATTGTGCCCCGTGTCCTAGATATTATCCCCAAATATTGACTTTAGCATTTAATTATACACATAACCTTCTGTGCAACTGATATAGACTGTCTTAATATGTACTAGAGAATCTTTAAAAGGCAGGCTTTTCTAGCAGAGGCTTAACAAAAAGCGAGCATTGTATGATAATGGTTTTTGTTAAAGCCAGTGAAATGTATACACAGGATATGGTCTGGGGTTACAGGGTAGTGGTCTGGTTCATATCAAGTCATATTAAGTAGCCCTTGAGATGACACATATTCTTTAACAGTAGCTTTCCAGCACTTCCTCACTAGACATGGAAAGCTGACTTCAGCTTTGACTTACAGCTAGCTAAACAGATTTTTCATGGCTTCCAGAGGATTGACATTCCTTAGATTGTCTGATGAAGATGGAAGTTCAAAGTAAAACATATGCTGAAGGGAGATCACAGGTTGTAAAGAATGGAGCAAATTTATCAATGAAAGTGTAATAGCAAGTCCAGATAAAGATAAACCTCAACATAAGAACAAGTAATAGATTCAGTTGCATGTATGGGTCTCATAAATGCCTATTAGTCTACACATGAAGTTTGCTTTGGCCTTTACTATTACCTTACTTAAAAAAGAAACCTTAGGAATCACATTTCAATGTGGAACATCCAAAAGTCTTGGAATGAATATAGTTTGA
Organism: Thamnophis elegans; assembly: GCF_009769535.1. Lineage (NCBI taxonomy): Eukaryota > Metazoa > Chordata > Lepidosauria > Squamata > Natricidae > Thamnophis > Thamnophis elegans. The sequence continues at coordinate 26,287,564 of NC_045546.1, forward strand.
AAACAATTATTTCCTAAATCACAAGTAGAACAACTTTGGCCTCCCCAAAACTGCTGGCACTTCATCCAGACAGTCTTTCTAATAGCTTGGGAAGACTATAAACTAAGCACAAAGAGAGCAGGAATTACCTGAAGGAAAGCTGGAGGGCGATTGTGGGCTGTTGCAACATCTGTATCCAAAAACTTTACAATGCGAAGATATCCAGGATATGAGGGAGCGCTAACTTGTCCATCAGGGGAGACATAGAAAATCTGCACACCATGGGGAATGAGGATTAATTCATCAGCATCTACTCCAAAATTATCAACAGGAGGCGGCTGGTTACATTTTCTATAGTAATCCTCTCCAACAGATGAGAATTCCCCAGATTCTGTCCCATAAGACACAGTATAGTGGCCATCAGTGGCCTCTGGAGTATAAGCAGGAGGTGCTTCATTGGGCTTCATTGAAGTTGATGGACTCAGTGCAGCCATTTGCCCTTGACTTGTGGATCCAATATTTCCATAGCTTGAGAGTGGTTGAGGGGGTGATGTCAATGAACTGGGCACCGGAGGCCTCTCAGGCTTTTCTTTGGATGGAATTGTTGGATATAATTTGGGCATCTCTGTATTGGAGCTAATGGCAGTGGTATTTGCTTGGGAAATTTCATCTAAAAGTCTCAAACGAGCAGTAACGTTTTCTAAAGTTTCTCTCATCTTTTGCTGCATTTGCCTAACAGGCACAGCAAGGCTCTTGGTGCCTTCAAGACCTTCTGATGGAATACGAACACCTTTGCTTAAGTGGGTAAGCCCCTGCCTATAATAATTCTTTGCTGCTTCTATTTGACCCAATTCATCTGCATTCAATGCTTTATTAATAAACACAAAAGCTTTCTTGTACTCATCTTCAATTGCTCTTGCATTTTCATTTTCTTGCATAGCTGAATCCTGACCTGGATCCATTATTGCACACTGAAACATAGAATAAATTAAGTGGAGACACTGAACAGAAGAGAATACATCAGTGGAAAGTATCTAAATCCAAATCTTAAAGTGAAATCAGCTATACATTCATATACACAAAGAACGTTAATGTTAGATAACATCTTAAAAGGATATCAAACAGTATTAATATTAAATAGTTTTCCTTGTCTTCGAGTCTGGAGAATTTGGAGTCCCTCAGATATTGCTCAAATTTAATAATCCAGCCATCAGGAGCAAAGGTGACCAATTCAAGAACATTACTCAGCAACAATTGGAGAGCTATAAAGTCTGCATTCCTTATCTGCAGCATCATTTATTTAATCAGTGTATAGCAGGGGTGTGATTTCATTGAGGGCTGCATCAGGGCTGTGGTTGATTTCGGGAGGGGGGACTGGGTGGGCGTGGTCATCTTGACACCACTACCCAAACTGCTGGCATGTTTCCTCTTCGCACTGGGTAAACCAGGCCGAAGCAACGCTGGCCCGATGTTTCCCCTTTGCACTGGGTAGATCGGGCCGAAGAAATACAGGCAGACCAGGTCGAAGTGACATGGGTAGACCGGTGCCAAAGTGATGCAGGCCAGCCCCTTACATTTCCCAGGACAGCCTTGCAGGCTGGATCCATCCACATCGTGGACCGAACTTGGCCTGTGGCCTTGAGTTTGACACATGATGTATAGGTTGCCTTAGTCTGAACAGTAACTCTAAGCATCTTGCAAAGCTTATATAATTAGGATTTAAACAACGAAATAAGAGCAAAGCATAAATAATAAGGATTTAAACAATGAGAAGATAAATTAAGCATATAATGGAATTCCATCAGTCAAGGAATTTCGGCTGGTGGAGTCCAGGAGAAGGGCCTTCTCTGCCATGTCACCTGTCCTTTGGAATATCTTACCCCTTGAGGTGGGATTAACTCCTACCCTTCTGACCTTCCATAAGGGCCTGAAGACCTGACTCTGCCAGATGGGGCTCCAAGAGGGGAGCAACACACTAGATGTTGTTGATGAATTAAGAGGCAATCCCACTTCCCCCACCCAATCCCGCTTCCTCTCTCCCCATCTTTCTTTTGTGACTCCCCAGAGTCACTTCGAAACAAGATGGGCGACAAAACAATTTAATAAATAAAAATAAGTAAAAATAAAATAATATTATTGTTGGGGGATTACAAAACTGATTAAACACTATTAAATGTAGTTCAACAAATGGGTTGCTAAATTACACTGTCCCAGGCACTGTTTCAAAAAGGCTTCAAAGCTGTCCAAAAATACCAAAGGTTCAGGGCCACACAAACTTCAGGGCAGGACTATCTATAGACAAGGCACATCTCCAAGGTCCTGTTACTTTCAATATCAGAATCTGGAAAACTTGGAATAAGTTTTACCAAGCTGATTTCTTCCCAATGTTGCAGATTTCCAATTCACTTATCAAATTTTTATGTAATTCTGACCCGATGCAAGAAAGATAGAAATGAAGGTCCCCTCAAGTAAAACCACCTCCTGAAATTATCCAGGTTTCTCAAGATACTAAGTTAACAGAGAAATAAAAAATTATTTGTTATTGGCCTATGAACTCGGATATCTGAGCATTTGCTTTTTCAGCAGCTCTTCCAAACTAACAGACTTTTTAACACCAGTCCTTGCCAATGTCAATAGAAAATTATACACTTCAACATCCTATCATCTGGAATTCCAGCTTCCAGATAAGCCTAGTTCAAAAATACATTCATTATGAATATGAAATTAACTTCTGATTAAAGGAAAATGGAGTGCTCATTAACTGCATCTGAATCAAAGTAAACCAACTATAATCTTCCAACATGGTCAGTTTTACATACCTCCAAAAATCTAGTCTTAGATATCATCTAAAGATAGTTTATATAATGTGACAGACACAACTAATATAGAATTCCAACGATAAAGTATTTTATTTTATGGGGGAAAACAACAACACCTAATAACTTACTTTTCTAAGTGCAGAAAGATTGATCTCATTCATTGAGGAGAGCAATAACATTTAAACTTCTCAAACTGTAGATTAAATTTACACAGTTCTGCAGTTCATTTTACATTTAATGTTTTACATTTTGGCTTTAAAAGAGAAAACAATGGTCATTAATATGTCCATAGGCTAATTTAAACTGAACAACATTTATTTAGAAGAATGTCCACAATCTGCTTATTACAGGCTACAGCCTTATTTCGGGAATCACTAATCTTAGTTATCTCCTTTACAGTTAAGAGAAATCATAGTCACTATTCGTGACTATATCTCATTTGCTCATTCCTCTTGGACAATTACTGTTATTGGATGGTATGAAATCTCAGTGCAATTACATAAATGGTTCATACCTGTTAATTCTTTTTACTGAATAAATCACAATTATGTTCAGATAATATGCTACGCCTGGAAATAGGCAGTATAATTGTTCATACAGCCAAACATGACTGCTCTTCAGTATCAAATGGCATTATCCATTACCTTAAAAGTCACAATTTCTGGGGTTCTCTATGAATTCTACCAAATGCTTCCAGAGGTCAATATAAGCCAATGTTTTTGCTTATAAGTCACAAAAACTAGTTTTACATAGGATGCATAAATCCATATTGTGGATTAATTCTGATTTAGACATTCTGAGCTTAAATCTTTTCTAGGAAATGAGTTATTTCAAAATGTATCATGGTATGACTGGTGCAATGAAAATATTTCCTAGAAATAATAGTTAGGTTTGTTGTGTTTTGGGACTAAAAATGCCTCTGACTACAGTCTCAATTCAACATTCTGACAACAGCAAACATCAGCAATGCACTTAAGGAAGGAAATATCCTAGTCATGACATTATGTATAATTTAACTAACTTCAGATTCAAGTTACAAAGTTCTGCCTCAACTATCAGTATTCTAATCTATGAGAATCTACAACCATTAGACCGAATGGCTTGAGCTGGAGCAGATATGCCATAGTTTACCTGACTAATCCCGGATGGCTATAATTCTACATCCTGTGTGCAGAATTGCCTGTGTTCACACCCAACATCTGAAACCATGACTTATAAATTGCTGAGCCAAAACCAGATCGTGGTTTAGCAAAAAGACCATACTAAAACTATGTGACTTAGTCTGGTTGAGCAAATTGTACAAATAGGGCCATTACAGTTTGTTTACTTTCCATGATCATTCTGGGTCCACATCACTAGCTTTGCAAGATATTTTATCAGTTTACTGCTGAGTAGGGACTACTTAGATGGTTACAGCTCATTTTTGCACATACTTAATAGAGCATGTTCCGCTACCCACGATTTATGGAGGCCTGGCATGAGTAAATTCTCCCAGTTCTGATTTATTCTGAGAATTATACAACGTAAAAGCTGGAACAACTCTTAAGAGATTATTTAGGAGCTAAATAAATTTTAGGTCAATCCTCTGGCCACTAGTGGGCAACTAAGATTAAACAATGACTTACCTATGATTAACCCAATTTTAACAAGAGCTAGATCTACAATCTGAGATATAGCATGTCCCGGTATGACCTAAAGTTTTTCACTTGAAGTCTGAAGGGGCGCATACTCCTGAAATCCTATGAACAATTCACCTAGACATAAGTACCCCCTGTGCAAATTCACATAAACATAAATACCCCCTGTGCACAATTCACCTAGAAATAAGTGCCCCCTATGCATAATTCACCTAGACATGAGTACTTCCTATGCACAATTCACCTATACATAGGTTCCACGTGCAAATTCACTTAGACATAATTGTTGCTGAACCCTGTGGGAACCAGCTGGTAAATGTTACTGGTTTGAAGTTAAACACCACTGAACCAATCTGAACACAGAGAATCAAGCTCCAAAGTAGTTATTTGAATGCATCAATTAATTAAAAATAAAACAACGCAACCTTCTTTCAACGATGGGAAGTGAGGTTTCAGACTTCAACGCTGTTTTGAATTATTCAATACTCACGACTTGCGTAACCAGCCAAGGAACTAACGCAAAACCTCCCGCAAGTCCAGAGCAACCCACGAGAAGGTTTGTTTTATTTTATTTTTATTTAGCTAGACTCGACCTTGAGATTTTCAGTATTCTTCCTGCCAACCCTGCACCGACCGCAGGGCCTCTACGCGCCTGCGGTCCACAGGTCACTTCCAGCGCCGCAACAGCGCATCCCGGCTGAGCCGATAGGACTGGCGTTGGGGACGGCAAGACGTCGCGAGTGGCTAATGAAACTTTCACCCAGGGCAACGCTCCTTCTCTCACTTCTCCCACCGGCCGTCTCCGTCCCACGGCTTCCCCTTTTCACTCACCCGCAACTCCCCCGGGCTTCTGCCGCAGAAACACCTGTCCACTCCAAGCCCCGCTCCGGGCTGCTGCTTCAGCTGTTGGGGCCGCGGCCCATGCGGCGTCACGTGAGCGGCTGCCGTCAGCCGCCCGTCACCAGATCGGCCTTTCTTCAAGCTAGAAGCTTCTGGTTCGCTTCGGTGCCTTTTTGGCCGCCAGGGGGAGCTGCTGCCGCCGCTCCTCCTCCTAAAACCGCCCCCGCTGTAATTACCGTAATTGTAAAATCTAATGGTCTTTCCGCTTCGTTAGAGTAAAGTTATGGTTTTCTTTCGGAAAAGAAATGGGAGTCGTGGTTTCCTTTCGCTTTGGAGCACTGGGAATTGTACTTTTAAGGAAAGTGTCCTATTTACCCTTTTTAATATATGATTCCCGTCCAGGGGTTTGGGGTGTTAACTGCCGTTACTGGCTGGGAGACTAAGGGGAATTGAGATCCAAGTTTATCTTGGGCTAGGGGTTGTGTATGGATCTCCCTTACCTGCTGATCTGACTGCAACTGAAATTAGTTTTGTGCCTTGTGTTTTTCCCCCCCATCCATCACAGTATGGAAAACTCCCGCTGAAGAACAAGAGGCCAGGCTGAAACACAAGATCTTGTGCCCAAAAAGATTGTACTTTAAAGAATGGTAGGACTGATAAGAACCAGTTTGGGGTACTGGTTAAGGCATTAGAGTAAAAATTGGGAGACTGCGTCCTAGTCCTGCCCTAGGCACAAAACCAGCCAGTCACTTTCTCTCATTTGAACAGAAGAAGAAAAAAAGTATTGTGAGAAGCTGCAATAGTTTTGTTTTAAGGAAATGAAATTGCTGCCAGAGTATGGCAAATTTTAGAAGGAGCACAATCATTTTGTTTGAGGGAGTCTTATGGGAAATACACTCTGATGGCTCTCCAGTAAGCCAGTTTGATGGCACAGACAGGAAGCAATACTAGTCAGCTCAGAATAATCAGCATTTTAATTTTCTTACAATTCACCAGAGGGATGCTAGAACAGGAGCATTGTGATATATTAAAGTGTAATTAAACCCAATTTGGGAGAGCTAAACAGAATTTTTGAAGTGTGCTTTGCTCACAAAATTTCTCAAGATTTGAAGTCTAGATTTTAATGAGTTCAAGTTTAATTTCCTAACAAAATGCTTGAATTTCCACTTGCCAAGCACTTAAAGCCATATACAGAATGTATAAAAGCGAGATGTAACACAATCTAGAACTTGTGTGTTATGTAATTTTTTAATTCTAAATCTGAAAAGATCTTATGCAATAAATTTTGCTTAGAAACAAAGGTAAACCTTTGTTCATAAGTAAAGATGTCGACAAGACAAAAAATTCCCAGGGCATTTGTTTTGTAATGTGTGTATCAATTCACTTTACAAATATAAATATAAAAAGCACAGTATAATACAATGAACATACAAATACAAAATGTACCAGTGCAGAGGACAGTCTTGTCAAATAATAAGGACATTTCTTCTATACAGTACTTCACTTTTCAACGAAGAAAGCTTTTGTCAACAAAATAACTAATTTAAGAGTCATTCACGTGTATATCTGCATTCCAGAGAATCAATTATCAGATTGTTCCAATTAATTACTGGGACAGTTGTATTGGAAATGAATTGATCATGGATACATAGGTATTAGACGATCAGATACACAATTTCTTACTTGACTTTTAAGATGGGATGTCTCCTCTCGGCTTCCTAAGAAAACATTAAAAGGGCCATTTGCACAACACATTCATAATTTAAACTTCTTACCATGTGAAACAACTCAAGAAAACAAATATTACCTGAGTCAAAATCAGGCCACCAAATCTACTAGAATACCCTAATTGTTACTTATTCTTCAGTAATCCTGAAGTGATTTGGACAGCAAATCTTGGTTTTAGAAGATTCCCAACATAATGGGCTATTCCACAATTGATCTCTGGATTTCTCAGTTTACTGTTTTTTACCCTTGCTAATCAAAATGGGAGCTAAATGAAAATGAACTTGTAGCAAGCCTTCCTCTAATAATTTATGGAAGACCCAACCCCCATCAGATTGCATATTTTTAAGCATCAGGAAACTCAAACAAAAACCAAAATACATTAGCCTCAAAAGAAACCAAAGTTACCAGGCAAAATGGCTCCTCAGGACAGGTCTGCATTTTTCAGATATCTGTATCACCCAGAGATTTGATAAACAGGTAAGTAACAGCAGATTGAACTTGATGCATTGTACAAATGGATACAAGTCACACATGATGGATTCAGCTAAATGTTCAATGACATTCTTGGCCCAGATTGCACAATATACATAACCGGGGTACGTGATTTTCAGAAAAGTGGTTTTGAGTAGGCTTGTATGATAGTTTGGTTTCAGTTTTTAAAAGCTGCTTTGGGATACATGAGGACATTTATCAGTTACGTGTAATATTTAAAGCATCTGCAGCTTTTCTCTGGATTATCTTTTACCTGCATGATCCAGAGAAAAGATGCAATTGCTTTAAAGAGTTGCAGACTAGTGCTATGTTGGGACTTGTGTGTACTCCGAACCATCTTTTCTACATTATCTCCCAACCACTGAACAGCCCAGCTGATGAGCAGATAAAGGAGCACTTTAAACATTACTACAAATCCTTCTTCTAACCTTCTCTCTCTCGGTGTGCTATTTTCCCCACAAGGATCTTATTTGAGAAAAAAAGTGGCTGGAATAAAAAGACTGAACCATATTCATTACTGGATCTACCCAACATACAGCATGCATTCTTCTTCCACTACTACAATTCAGAATCCTTTTTCTTTTATTATCAAAACCCTAATTTGTGTAGAAATCATCCTTTATTGCATTATACTGTATGTCAGTACTGATTCAAGACACTTCACTGCCTGAGAAAAAGCTCTCATGGCATCTGCCCTCCTCAGCATTATCTAGCAAAATCAGCAAGATGGAGGACAGAGTATGGTACGTAAAGTCTACTACTTTTGAACATATATGTGAAGTGACATGTGCCAAAGAGGGAAGGATTGTATCTTGACTCTCTGTCCATCACCTTGCCAATTCTATCCTGGATACTGCTATGTACCTCTTTCCTTGATGGGCCAATACTTTCCAAAATCTTGTTTTATTGTTCAGACATGGATTTCTGTTTTTTGTCTCCGCTTCTCTTAAATGAAAGCAATCATTTTGCCTTACTTTTTTACAGAAAAGTACAGAAACATTTTTACCCTATACCTTTATTGAAAACTAGGTTTCTAAACATATCATATATGTAATAAAAACAATACAGATAAGCATAGCAAATTAAAAGCACAGCATTACCATGTATTTTTTTAGAAAATTAATATTGAAGTTTAGAAATGTTATACCAATTCACCACTGGATGGCAGTCTTAACATTGCTCCTGAGTAAGAGAAGGGGAGTAATTCCTAGATGCTGTATGTTTAGGAAATGCAGTCAGATGTAATTCAAGACACCTCCAGCAGCATGTATTATTTACTACAATATAAAACAGAAGAGATTGTCAACCAAACTGTGCTTCACTTGAAATACATCATGTAACATAATCATTGATATCCCCTGCTTGTTTATCGTGCTGCTATTTGTATTTAAAGAAGAGTAAAATACTGCTTCCCGCTCTCAAATAATTTGCAAAAACAAGTTGCACACAGCATGCCATATCCTTCATTTCTATCACTTTCCCTGTTGTTACAGGTGCATCAATTGTGCATTGATGCTCAAATCATATACTTTGCAACAAATAGAAAGCCTATGGAAATCACAGGTTCCTTGTGATATAAAACAAATAATAGAGCAAAGAGAGGTAACTCGGAAAACTTGAAAGTCATAAAAATAGGCTAGCAGAAGACAAGAAAGTCAGACCAGTAGCAAAGCTTGAATGCAAATCAGAAACACCACTTTTATTATATTCTTGTAAGTTTTTTAACATAAGTATAGGACCTAAGTTCCAATGCAGGGGGCATGATGGCTCAACAGTTAAAGATACTGAGCTTGTCAGCTGGACAGCCTGGGTTTGAGACCCGAGCACCATGCAATGTGGTGAGCTCCTGCTCCTGCCTTAGCTCCTGCCTAACTAACAGTTCAAAAACATGCAAATGTGAGTAGATTAATAAGGTAAAGGTTCCCCTTGCACATATGCGCTAGTCATTCCCAACTCTAAGGGGCAGTGCTCATCTCCGTTTCAAAGCCAAAGAGCCAGCACTACCCGAAGGTGTCTCCCTGGTCATGTGGCCACCATGACTAAACACCAAAAGTGCACTGAATGCTGTTACCTTCCCACCAAAGGTGGTTCCTATTTTTCTACTTTCATTTTTACATGCTTTCAAACTGCTAGGTTGGCAGAAGCTGGGACAAGTAATGGGAGCTCACTCCATTACTTGGCAGGATTCAAACCGCCAAACTGCCGACCTTTCTGATTGACAAGCTCAGCATCTTAGCCACTGAGCCACCATGTCCCTGTAGATTAATAGGTACTATTTAATAGGAAGGTAACAATAATTCTGGCAAATAGCCATGCTGGCCACATGACCAGGGAAAATGTCTTTGTATAATGCTTGCTCCTTGCCCAAGAAAGGGAGATGAGCACTGTGCCCTAGATTCAGATACCACTGGACGAGGAAACTTACCTGTATAGTTACAATAGAACTGTCATTGAGGGGAGAGATATGCCTATACAAAAGCTTCATTTTTTGGTAAACAGACAGATCTTTGATATTAATGAAGTAATGTAGAGGAGGTAGAGACTAAATTACCAGTTTTAGCCATATCCATGCTACATGAAGCATCTCCTGGCTATGATGAGGACAATACCAGTCAGTGTTGATACACCTGGGCCACAAGCATAACAAAAGCTTCTTTTATTTAGCAGGGGTGTCAAACACGTATCATCATACTGTCACGTGATATATCATGACTTTTCCCGCCTTCGTTAAAGCGGGAGTGGGCATGGCCAGTGCGTGACACACCCAACCTGTGGATCACAAGTTTGACCCCCCTCCCTGATCTAGAGGACATGTTGCAAGCCAACATATTGTTGTCTGCTGCTTACCAATTAGGAAGTATAAGCAGCATACTGATACATACTCAGAATCCTACGATAGGGTGGAAAAGATAAAAAGATGCAGAGAAATATAGAACATAGTATAAACTTACTTTACCTTTGTTTAATTTTACTCAGGCTGCGCATTCAGTTCATGGTTGTCTGGTTTTTAAACAGTCAATAAATTACCACCAGCCTGAAAGATATGCTGCTGAGCATCTCTAAAGCCTCAAGGCCTCACCACCATTACCAGCTCTAGCATTGCTGCCACTGTGAAACAGTGGGCCAATTACAATCTGTGAGGGTTTTTAAAATTCATCACTGTAGTACTTTGACTGGTGTCCAAGCCTATTTTAACTCAGTCCTTTTCTGCATTCTATGTATGCCTTTAAAGGTGATACATATGGATGGATGGATGGGTAGATGGATGCATGGATGGATGGATGGATGGATGGATGGATGGATGGATGGATGGGTGGGTGGGTGGGTGGATTTGGATGGATGGATGGATGGATGGAGTGGTGGGTTGCAGGTGGTACACCCCGGTATGGGTGTACTGGAGCCTGCCCGGAGTACCGGATACCATTCCGGTACAGTGCTCCAGAGGGCCCACCCGCCCACTCGAGCTCCTTACCTGTCTTTTAAGTCTTCAGGGCTTCCACGCACATGCACGGCATGTTCAGCGCCTGTGTGACACTCCGCTGAGCACCCTGAGCAGCTGGAGCATCATGGAGGCGGTAAGATGCATGTGCGCATCCATGTGGATGAGGCCAGGCCTGTTCCAACCATACCGTTTGGAACGGGATCTGGAACCCACCATTGGATGGATGGAAGGATGGATGGATGGATGGATGGATGGATGGATGGATGGATGGATGGATGGATAGATAGATAGATAGATAGATAGATAGATAGATAGATAGATAGATAGATAGATAGATAGCTGATAGATGGATGAGAGAGAGAGAGAGAGAGAGATGCATAATAAGGTATGTTACATTTATTATGCATGTCTTACCTATATCTCTGTGTCTATAGATGTAGATATGCATAATAAATGTAACATACCTGTGCATTAATATCTACAAGATGTAAGATGTTCCATTTCAAGAATGGAATCTTCATGTTTATTATATTCCAGCCAGTTCCATGATTTTCCATTTCAGCTTCCATCACATCCCATCCTGTTCCTTCCTATCAAATGCTAACATCAGGATTTGTTTGTTTTTTGTAGGCGGTGAGCAAGTTGCATCTTCCTTGAGTAATCTGAGGTACTGTCTCTGCTTCATGGTGGTTCCCCCCCCCCCATAAAATCTTAGAATGAATAAGCTGAAAGGGACCTTGGAGGTCTTCTAGTCCAACAGGAGACCCTATTAAAATAGTATTTACTTTCTCATAACCTAGGTTGTATCTTAGAATTTCTCTATTCCAGATCTACCAAGGGAACACCAGCCTTCTTGGGGTTAAAGCAACAAGATTTTGAATGCACTGGAGGAAGAACAGTTGGAAATCTTAAAAGAGAAATCTACAATTATTTCCCTTGTCTCATACATTTTTTAAAAACTTATTGGAATGGAGGTGAGATTATGGCTGCAAAGTTTTATCATTTGTATATTTTTCTCACCTTCAACATACTTCTCATCTCTTACACATCAAAATGAAGTGGGGGAGAGAAAACTAGATCATATAAATATTTTCAACTATTTATTTAATAATTTCTCTCCTTAAGCTGGTAAACAAGTTATTCCACCATGTATTATTTACAGAGAAACGTACAGTTAGCTCAAACTGCTGAGGTAATGAAATTGATCAATTACAAGGTATTAAATATGCTTTAAATATATAATTGGGTTAAAAATAATGAATTAATCTTTACGTTAGCATAGTGAAATACTCTTGTTTCCCTGAAAATAAGACCTCCCTGGATAATAAGCCCAATCGGGCTTTAGAGCGCATGCACTAAAATAAGCCCTCCCCTGAAAATAAGCCCTCCCTGAAAATATTGCAACACAGCAGCAGCCATGAGGTGACCACGCTTGCTGCCTCCTGCACCTCAAAAATAATAAGACCTCTCCGAAAATAAGGCCATGTTCTTATTTTGTGGGGTCAAAAGAAAATAAGACCCTGTCTTATTTTGGGGAAAACACAGTACTATACCTGTTGATAATTTCACTATGCTTTTTATATTGCAATGATGTTATTACAATACTTCAAGTGCACCATTTCAACAGTTTGTATTTCCCACTAGTCCAAATATAAGCTCTCAGTACTTCATTATACTAAATCCCATGGTGAGGCTTATTTCCTACTTCTTCTGAGCACAATATATATAGTAAAACACGCTTCCCTCAAAAAGCACTCTTTTGAGGCACAAAATTGTCATGAATCCAAAGTTGGCTTGGTTGGTCTCCTGTCTTGGAAAGAAATGTTTGTGTGAGCTCATATAGCTTTGAGCAATTTTTACTTTGGAGGAGGAGGACTGGGTCACCCATCCAGCAATGTTCCTGTGAAAATCCTGAGCTAAATAACCTGGTTGTCCTTGCCATCTAAAATTTCACTACTGTAGGAAGTTAAAAACCCACCCCTTTCCTAGAAAATGAAATATTTTATGAAATATTAAAAAGGCAAAATATTTCCTCTAAAAAGAGAAGTAGAAACTCACAGAGCCTTTGTCAATGGGCCATTAAGACCAAAGCCAGAGAAACATGTTTTTAGGCAGGAAACAGATTCATTCTTACATAATAGCTCTCCCACCTTTGTCAATGGGCATTAAGGCCTGAGTCAGCCTACTCTACATAACGAAGATCTACCCCCTCTCATTACCCTTCATTGAACCACCCACCAAGTTTCAACCAAACTTAGCACACTACCTACAAAGTTAGCTAAGACCACCCACCCCTGGGAGTCTTACAACCAATCAGAATACATTTGTTACACAAGAACAGGAAACAGAGAGGAAGGGCCTCAGAGAGGGCATAAAACCCAGGGACTCTCAGGTTCTCAACCCTTTTTCTGCTCAGGAACTTAGGCCATGTGATTCTACCCAGAAGCTCAGGCTATGTGATCCTGTCCACCATTAAACTATCTTTCCAAGTGGCCTCCATGTTTCCAGTGTCCCACTTGGAACTGAACCCAGAAGGACATTTCTTCCAACACTAAATAAGAAGCTCCAGTTGTGATTCAGGTGTAAGAAGGCCTGCGTTCTACAGAAACACAATATGAATTTGGTTATGTCTGAATAAAATTAAAAACATTTATAGTTAAAGCTGCAAGCCTTTTGGCTCTCTTCTGTAACGAAGATATCATATAGATATGGTGTTGATAGAAAATAAGTTAACAAACGGGGGGAAAAAATCACCAGATTCAGGAGAAAATCATATGTGGGTTTAAATATAAAATTTCTGATGTCGTAATGAAGATGTGCAACTAAACTGCAAGATCAGCCATTATCAGAGAATTAGAAAATTCCCATTGCAACATCAGTTTTTAAAGTGAGATCCAGGGAAGAACAAGCAGCTAAGTATAGGTCAGTTAGTGAGTTCCACTTAAATGATTGGAAATAAACGTTACTGTTAAAATACACCAAACAAGTGCAAATGACGCCTTTCTGACTCACAGTCAAGATCAGCATTTCATTTCCAAACTATGCAAGCAGAACTAATTAGCACATGCTTATTTCTTGTTTTATATGTCATCATTTAATACCATGCCCATTAATGGCTTTTGGCTGTAATATCCTTCCTTTGAAAACCTTTGCCTGTCCTTAAATGTTTGAACTGTAATGGTTATGTAACCCTGTGGAAGTTATCAATATTATTATTTTGTATTTCACACTCATCTACAAAATATGTTCAAAGTAGCTTGCAAAAAATTATATATATATAATGGAAGCAGTAAACTTACTCCCATATTTGGGCATAACAGGGATTGTGACTTTAAATATATACCTTTCTCCCTGGCTCAGCTGATAAGGAGAGGAACTCTGTGGCTTAATGTTTAACACATCTGCCTAAGATGCAATACAGCACAGGTTCCAATCCCAGTAAGAGTATGGCTAGCTGATGAGAGCTAAATAGCTTGAAATAGATCTATACTAGTCTCCCTTTATTTATTTATCAGCACAAATACAACATATATGTATGTATGTATGTATGTATGTATGTATGTGTATGTATATGTATATATATGTATATATTCATATATATATTCCATATATATATATGAATATAATTCTAAAGGTTGGGTTGGAAATATATAAATCGTGTAACAATGTTATATCTGTTTCTTTAAACCATACTGTAAAATATGATTGAGTGCTGTTTTCCTCAATTGGCCATAAGAGGGAGCCAGAACAACTGTTAGCTCTCTGTCTGTTTGTTAGATGCTGATCTGATCTGAGTGCCGTGAGCTATTATAAGTTTTGCAACTGTTAGCAAACTTTGATTACTGGACTGATTACATGTTACTGGACTCTGTTATTTGGATTATCCCTTAACTGAAAGACATTGATGACTGACTGACTTATCCGTGTGTGACTTGGACTGTTTGATGGACTCTGATATCTCTATTTCCACGAAAGTAAAAGCCTATTTAAACTGTAGTGTCTCTGTATGCTGGTTTGTGTGTTCTCCAACCCAACTCTCACAACGCTTTGCTGAACATACTCGTTCTCCCAATGGGGAGCTTACCTAACATACATATATAAACATAAATATATCATTATACACACACACACACACACACACACACACAAAATACAGAATGGAAAATGTTGATAAAACCACAATAAAAAGAAATCATTTAAAAGCAGCTACTCCTTGACCTGTTGCAACTATGGCAAGGTTGTCAATAGATGTGCAAATGTGCAAAAGAGTTTGTAGCCAAAACATTGGGATATCTTGCTTAATATTTCCATATGATTCCAAAGGCACCTGTGAGGAGATAGATTCCCAGGCGAGAGGTGGCGCATTCCAAAGGATAATAGGCAATTCATCCCAGATATACAGTAGTTCTTAACTTATGACTGGTGGCTTAGTGACCTTTCAAACCTACAGTGGACCCTGAGAATGTTAAAGTTTTATACCTGGGCAAGAAAAATTGAATGCAGAGGAATAGAATAAATGGTTTCTGGCTCAATAGAAGTAACTGTGAGAGGGATCTTAAAGTCCAAGTGGACAATTACTTTGGCAGCTGCAGTGTGCTGCATTTGCCAAAAAAAGCCAGTCCAGTCCTAGGCTACGTTGACAGAGGAATAGAATCTCTTTCTGACAGAAACATGAAGTGTTAGTACTATTTTATAATGCCTTGGTAAGTCCACACTTGGAATATTGCACCCAGTTTTGGTCACCACAATATAAAAACAATGTTGAGACTCTAAAAAGGGCAGAGAAGAGCAATATAGAAAATTAAGGGACTGGAGGCTAAAACGTATGAAGAATGGTTGCAGGATTGGGTATGTCTATTTAATCAAAAGAAGGACTAGGGGGTGACATGATAGCAGTATTCCAATATCTAAGGAGCTGCCACAAAGAAGAAGGAATCAAGATATTATCCAAAGCACCTGAAGGCAAGACAAGAAGCAATGGTTGGAAACTAATCAAGAACCACACTAGAACTAAAGAAAAAATTCCTGACAGTTAGAACAAATAATCAGTGGAATGACTTGCCTCCAGAATGCTCCAACACTGGAGGTTTTTAAGAAGAGATTGGACAGCCAAATGTCTGAAATGTTATAGTGTTTCTGCTTGAGCAGAGTTTGCAATAGAAGACCTTCAAGGTTCCTTCCAACTCTTGTTATTCTGCCATTATTCTGCTACTTATGACTCAGATTTAATATTCCGACCATGGTGTTTACTTTATGTCTACCACAGTCACTAACGATCACCAGAAAAGGTTGTAAAATCAAGCATTGTGACCCACTTTACAACCATCATAACGTACAACCAAAATTGTGGTTATTCAATTATGGTTTTAAGTCAAAGACTCCCTGTCTGACAAGAAGAGGGTGAGGAGAGCCGCTTCCATAATAGTTCACAGAGTATATTGTCAACACAGATAATATATGTAAGATTTTGTCTGTAAGTGTGAAACAATAAAGAAGTCAGCTTGGAAGCTGTGTGTTTTCTTGATTTTGAGCCTGGGGAGCACAAAACCTTCAAAATATATTCCAAAACTACAATAATAATAATAATGGGAGGTCTAACATGGAACATTTTTATCATAACTTATTTTATATACTTCTTCTTGTCAAAGAATATGCTAGCAAGGACAAGAAGTATAGAAAAGCAGAAGCTAGGTTTACATATTTCACTAACCAAGACTTATGGAATAATCTTACAACTTTTTCAGTGATGCTTTGAAGGAGTTAATGTGAAGCAATTTTCTATTTTCTGAAGTTGAGGACATATTTTTCCTATATTATGTCAGACATTAATAATGTCTAAGAGGTCTGGTTTTTTTTTTTTTTTTTGGAGACACATATAAAAGATGGAAGATTAGTTTTCCAATTTGTATTTGGTATATGCTTACATGATTGCTGAGAGGTTGTTTATGATTCCCTGGGTTGGGCTCAAGGAACAATTCAAATTCCTAGAATTTATGCAATTTTAGTGGAGAATCAATAGCTTCACTGGTGGTATAAATTATTCTAGACATTTAGTAAACTGTTAGGCATGCAAAACACAATATACACAGAGCATCAAAATAATTTATTCCAAGTTTTTTCTAAAATAAAACTTTACATCAAGTTATGTAGCCTATAAAATATAAAATCCATAGAACTTGGAACATCTAGTATAGACAACTATTTTATCAAGAGATTTTGTATGTTATATAAAATATAAATCATTCTATATTTCCACCAATACCAGAGCAGTTAAGATATCAAGGTCAGCTCTCTGTGATGGAATACAGTATTTGTGCTGACTGCATTCCCAGAAACTCAGACAGAGTTTGAACTGAACTGCAGGGGAAGAGGGGGAGTCTCTAGATGACTTGGCTATGCTGTGTGGTTGGTGCTCGCAGCTGAAGAACAGATTACATATAGTCCTCAACTTACAACCATTCATTCAATGACCATTTGAAACTACTATGGTGAAAGGACTTATGACCAAAACCCAAAGTTACAGCCATTGCACTGTCCCCATGCTGATGTGATCAAAAATTTGGATGGGTTCTTGGCAGCTCAACTACAATTACAACCATAAGGGTTCTTTAATTCCTCCACCCCCAATCTCTCCTCATCTGTGTCTGCACTTTGCGGCTGTAGCTGACCTTCGCCATCTTCTTTCTCCACTGCTGACAAGGTGTGCCCACCCTGCCCCTTTGTGCCAAAAAGTTCCTTTGGACAAAGCCAGCAAAAGCAAGCCCCTTTGTGTGACGTTGGCAAAAGCAAACCCCTTTGCATCCTGCTGCTGGCCCGAGCAGGGGCAGATGCAGGGGTGGGCTTCAAAAGTTTCAGCAACTGGTTCTCTGTTCGGTTGCTGCTGGGTGGGTGTGGCCTCCTGCACCACAGTGCAGTGTGGGGGAGGGGGGTATTTTTGCCTTTCCCAGGCTCTGGAGTCTCTACTCGAGCTGCTGAGAAGGCGAAAACTGTCTCCCCCATGCTCCAGAGGCCTTCCGGGAGGGCCTGTTTTCCCCCGGTCCCTGAACTTCTGCACGGGATCTGCACTTACCTCGTATCCAAAATGGGCTGCGTGGAAACTTCTAGGGTGGACATGGGCTTGGCGTGGTGGACGGGGCCAGCCAGGGGTGGCATTTGGACGTTCTCGGGACCGTCCTCGGGACCGTCCTAATGTTAGCTATAGGTTTTCTGGAACCTGTATGAACCCGTAGCAGCCCACCCCTGGGCAGATGTTCCTCATTCACCATGGATCTGGGGCTACTATTTGTTTGTTTGCTTGTCAAACTTATTATGAGATTTCCATCCTGTTGCAATGTAATCAGACTCTTAGGAGCTTACAAAACAGAGAAAACACTTCATGGAGAACAAGAGTGACAAAACATTACCAAAAACCATAAAACGTATGGGCCCAAACAATCTATGTCAACCTGCCCTCCAGAAGAACTCTGATTCTTTCAAGAGACAAGCTTCTTTGATCTCTACTAGGAGGCCATTCGAGACAGCCAGTGCTGCTTCCCCCAAGATGCCTCTGAGCATCAGTCCCTTGGCCTGCCAGAAATGGGGAACAGTCTATCATCAGGAAGAAGCAAAAGGGGCAGGCCTTACAGCACAACTCTTATCTTTGTCGTTTGTCCTGCCCCCCCCCACCCCCGACCCCTACCTCGGATAGCTCTGATAGGAAAGTATTAGGAAATCCAGGACCGAAAGGGGAGAAAACTTAAGCTGGGAAGGCATTTCTTCATGATTGCCCCCCCAAAATTATACAGATGTGTCTAGGAACTCACAAGGACTCAGACTTCATACAAAAGAGATTTTATCTCTAATGGTTTATTGTGCACTGATTGTTATCACTGCAGTGAACAGAGCCCGAAAGCCATCTTTATCTCATGGGCAATTTATACACAGAAATGTTTCCTGTTATTTTCTGCTGGTTTGAAATGCAGTCTGGACACATGACAGAGTAATCAGATGATATCATTGTAAACTCATATATTAAATATATTAGTAGGGCCCTCGGAGAATCAGAAAGCTTTTCAGATCACTTGTGTGGTAGTTTTCCATT
Source organism: Thamnophis elegans (assembly GCF_009769535.1). Lineage (NCBI taxonomy): Eukaryota > Metazoa > Chordata > Lepidosauria > Squamata > Natricidae > Thamnophis > Thamnophis elegans. The sequence goes on from NC_045546.1 coordinate 26,306,581, forward strand.
TGTTCCTCTATAGCACAGCTCCGAAAGGAAGCCAGAAAAGGAGTAGAACAATCTAGCAAATTAAATTTCTGGTTGCTGTTTGCACAGTAATAAGGAAACCTTTTCTTTTTTACCTGATTTATACAAGATGCCAGGTTTATTATCCAAAAAGCTCGGTTTAATTTGCAACAATCAGTTGTTGTTGTTGTTGTTGTTGTTGTTCCTTTCCTTTCCATTTCTTTCTGTTTCTCTTTATTTTTTGCCCTTCCCTTCCCTTTTTGTAGACCTCTACCCTGCTGGAGAAGAGAGTGCCCTGGTTTGTCACACTGACAGCCCTCAACTGTCCAGGAACTTTTGTTTGAGCATCATCCCCATGTAAAAAGAGTGGTAGGTCTTGGCCCAGCCCAGAGGGCCACTTACAGTACATTGCAGCTACTGCTACGGCAGCTGGTAGCTTCTTCCTCCTCCTGCAGATCTCTTTTGTCAGCCACAGTTGAAAATCAGGATTAGATTCTTCTGCAGCAATAGATGAAATTTCCTCTCTTTCTTTCACAGCTTTTTTTTTTATGCTGGTGCACCCTAATCATCCAATGCTATTGCTGCTGGCTCTTCTGGCAGAGGTGATATTCAGCAGGTTCTGATCACTTCTGAAAACCAATAAAGGAAATTTTGAGTAGTTCGGAGAACCGGTAAATACCACCTCTAACTGGCCCCACCCTCACCTATTCTCTGCCTCCCCAGTCCCAGCTGATCAGGAGGAAATGGGAATTTTGCAGTAACTTTCCCCTGGAGTGGGGAGGGAATGGAGATTTTACAGTATCCTTCCCCTGCCATGCCCACCAAGCCATGCCCACCAAGCCACGCCCACGCCCACCAAGCCACGGACACAGAACCAGTAGTAAAAAAAAATGAATCCCACCACTGTCCTCTGATCACAGTTGTCTCTTGGCGTCAGACTAATACACGTTATGCATTGTGTGCATTATGCATTACACCCCAATCACTAAATGGCAGTGGTATAAGGCATTGTGTCTTCATCTGCATCTTATCTTTGTTGTGCCAGAATTTTTATGCCACATTCCCCATGACTTTGCCTTTATCTGGTTTCCAACTCATGAGAAACTCCACTTTAAATTGTCTTTAGTTTCCCCAATAGTAAAGAAGCATTTCTTCCATTATTAAAACACTATTGGAATATGACCTCTAGGTATATAAATCCTGTACTAGTTTTGCCCTCTAGTACTTTGGAAGGAGGTCGGTTGACTTAAAAGGGAAACACTAGAGGCAGGAGAGGAATTGAGAGTAAATACAAATTCTATGCAGACTACTGGTATGTTATCTGCTGGAATATTATGTTGATAGTTTTCTGTCAATGGATAGATAGTCAATAATGTAAGTTGCAATAGGACTGTTGACTGGAAGCAAATATTAAGGGTTTCTGTGTCCATTAGATGCCATCTAGTGAAGGTTTGGCAAAAGGCCCATTTATCTACAGCAGTGAAGTTCAGAGTCAGCTATTTCTATTCCTGTTTATGTTGAAGAACGCAATTTCCAGATTGGGGACTCTTCTAAGATAAGGAGGGGAACCTGGTGTTTTCTAAATTATTTGACTTTCTTATTATCCCAAATCAATATAGACCTCTCTCTGACTATGGATGTCGTAGTCCAAAGTATCCTCCATATTCTAACACTGTGATGGCGAACCTATGGCACACGTGCCACAGGTGGCATGTGGAGCCATTTGTTAGGGCATTAGAGGCGTTGCCCTGTCAGCTCTAGTGCGCATGCGCACGCTGGCCAACTGACTTCAGCCTTCTTTTAAGGCCATTTTTTGCCCTCCGGAAGCTTTCCTGAACGGACTTCCGAGTTGCACATCAGGGCATTTTTCATATTCCGGAGGCTCCAGGAAAGCCTCCTGAAGGCTTTGGAGGGAGAAAAATGGCCCTATGGGCAAACTGGAAGTCCGTTCCTGAAGTTCTGGTTTGCCCGTAGGGCCGATTTTCGCATTCTGGAGGCTTCAGGGAAAATCTCCAGAGTGCCTCCAAGAAAGCCTCTGGAGCCTGGGGAGGACGAAAAATGGGTCCCTCACATGCAAAAAGCAGGGGGAGGGCGGGGCTCATGCATGCATGCACGTGGGGGGGGGGTGTCACGCACACATGCACGCAGGGGCAGCACACATAGCATTATGGATGTGGGCATGCCGCGCATGATCCCCCTGCACTCCTCTGCTTTTGGCATGCGATGGGGAAAAAGTTAGCCATCACTGATCTAACACTTCTATGGCACAGGAGATTATGGGAGTAATCACTATGCAATTTCAGCTCCATGGGTAAACACAAGGTTTGTTTTAACAATGGTGTATTAAATATTTGTTTGGTAGTTCCTACATTGCCACTCTATGAATCACCACAACAAACAATTTTATCTGATGATTTCCTTAATAGCAACTCTTCCTTAGGTCCTTTAGGGCTAGTAACTCTGCTCAGAGAACACCAGTAATATCAAGTGTGTTTTCTTTCGTACTGAGAACATTCTCCTTTAAAACAAGCCTTCCCCTTGAATTTAGTTTTGAAAATTTATATTGAATGTTATGATCTGTTTTCTAAAATAACATTTGGGCAATTAGCATTGTTTTTTCCTGGAAGGCATTAATGATATCAAATCAAATCTTTATTGCCACCTTTGGGCCAGAAAGAATATCATAATTTGGATTATGACATTTTTCCAGCAAATGATTGTATACAAATATTTGAGTCAGCTCAGAATGAACATTTAAAAAGATTCTTTGGGTAAACAGTGTCTCCTGAACAACTTTTATAACTGTAAACATTGTGAGTCAGGCAGAAGTGTGTATGTGTCATTACAAATTAATTTGTTATTACCATAATAAAGTTTCCAGCTTTGAATCTTTTATTTAGGATATAGAAGGAGTCACCTTGTTTTATTTGGTTCAACTTCTGGTCCGGGTAGAATTATGCAAATATTTGCATAATAAGAGCCAAGGTGGCGCAGTGGTTAAATGCAGCACTGCAGGCTACTGCTAGATCAGCAGGTCAGCGGTTCAAATCTCACCGGCTCAGGGTTGACTCAGCCTTCCATCCTTCCGAGGTGGGTAAAATGAGGACCCAGATTGTTGGGGGCAATATGCTGACTCTCTGTAAACCGCTTAGAGAGGCCTGAAAGGCCTATGAAGCGGTATATAAGTCTACTGCTATTGCTAAGTCTACTGCTATTTATTTGCATTATGCATAACCTTTTGTCAAATGAATAACAAAAATTGCTAGCTAAAGTAAATTGTAGGTTTTTTTATTTAAAGCATGTATGTGTTTACCTTATGCAGATTCTTATGCCTTTGCAAGAGATTTTTAACTAAAGGAATTAATCATAATCACACCCAGCAAAGAGATTCCATAGAAATCCCAAAGATGATGGATGGCTGCATGGTTATATATTCATGGAAGCTTAGAGATTGCTTCTCCTCAAAGGAGTATAATTAAAACTTAATATTGGAACACAGTGAAAACCAGATGAACCACTAAAAAAATATCTGAATTTCAGATATTTATACTGAATAATAAAGTCTGATTAAAAAGTTGCCAGGAATCAGCTCCATCACATTTGTTGCTTCTTCATTCTGATTGCTTGGGTTAGATTGGTCAAATGTTACTGTCAGTTCATCATGGAGGAATACCCCCTAGTTTCCACATGTGTGGAATAACATGATCACCAATTATAGGGAGCATTTCAATACATTTACATATAACTAAAGGTCGTGTGATACTGATGAAAGAAATGTCCTTCTGGGTTCGGCTCCAACTGGGGAAAAAGACACTGGAGACATGGAGGCTGCTTGGAAAGATGGTTTATTGTTGGACAGGGCCACATGGCTTGAGCCCTGAATAGAAAAGGTGATCGCATGCTTCAATGTTGGTGGAGAAGAAGAGAAGGGCTGAAGGAGGGGCTTGCTAGGCTTTTCATAACCTGTTTAGTCCCACCTCTCTGTTTCCTGTTCCTGTGTAAGAAATGTATTCTGATTGGTTGTCAGACTCCCATAGGGCCATGCAGCGGCAACTCTCTGGGCTGTGTTTTGAATCCAGGTTTAGTTGAGTTATCAGATGCCATGTGGTCAGTTGAGTAAAGGGTCGATATTATCATGCCTTTACTCCCACCCCCCCTGGGGCTGCAGTGGAGAAGTCTTTATTATGTAAAAGGGATTAGCTTGGTCTTCTTAATGGCCATTAACAGTGGGGATGGGCAGGAAGCTACAGGCAACTATTCTGTCTTTTAAAATATGTTTCTTTCTTTTCATATCCAGAGAAATATTCTGCCTTTTCAATATTTCCTAGGATATTTCATTTTTCTGGGAGAGGGCTGGATGATAACTTCCCACAATACATTGCTGAATCTAAGAAGTTGTAGTATGGCAAATCACATGCTAAATGACTTTGTTTATGAAATAAATGAAAGTAGCACCAAACTTTGGTTTATTCGTTGATTTCAAGTCCTTTTATATATCAGCAGAATGCAGATTATAAAATCCAGAAAAAGTGAATACGTTTTTTCAGAACTATAGATACATTGAGGCCAGAGGTAGTATTAAGCTGGTTCTCTCTGGTTTGGGCAAACCGGTAATGGTGGATGTGAGAGGCTCCGCCCACTGGCCCCAATGTAATGTGTGAGCACTGTGCATGCACAGAAGGCACAGATGCAGCGAGTGCACTCATATTTGTGAACCGGTAGGAAGGTAAGTGAATCCCACCGCTGGTTGAAGCCTTTGTTTTTATGCTTAATAAACTGGATTTATTTCACAGGTAAGACAGAAGTAATCTACTAATGAGATTGTACTCCATTTAAATGAATGGGGACATCTTTGAAGCTATGTGGATCCTGCCATTGCTCTTGGAAGGTCAAAGTACTTATTGGGGCTGTAGAAATACCCTTGGCTTCCTTCACTTGATGTTCCAGTTATATGCACCTTCATGGAGAAGACAGATTTAGCCCTAGTGAGTCACCCATTAATATTGTCCTGACTAGATTACTGAGCCTTTGAAGTGTAGTTGAGAAACCAAAGTTAGTACAAAATATAGTAGTTATTTCATTGGCCTTGCTTTGAGCACAATTCAAGCATTTTACTTATAAAGCATTAGTTGGGTTGGGATCAAGAGCTATGAAAATTTGCCTCCACCTCTGTAAGCCTGTTCATAGTTTCCTTTGAGGTCCTTCAGTGTTTACACTATCCAATAAAGTGCAGTGTGTAAAAATGAAAGAATGACATTTCCTAAGATGTCATCCGGATTGTGTTTTAAACAGTCCCTTAAAAGCTTTTTGTTCCTCTTGGCTGCCAACTGATTTTAGGTAAATTAGTTCTACTTCATTTAACGTATTTTTCTGGTCTTAACTTTGCTGTTTCATTTAATTAATAATCCTTAATTAGACAGAAATGTAAGTATATGCTTCTTAATAAAAATATATTTATTTCACATATACATATAACTAAAGGTGGTGTGATACTGTCAAAGTACTTATTGGGGCTGTAGAAATACCCTTGGCTTCCTTCACTTGATGTTCCAGTTATATGCACCTTCATGGAGAAGACAGATTTAGCCCTAGTGAGTCACCCATTAATATTGTCCTGACTAGATTACCGAGCCTTTGAAGTATAGTTGAGAAACATTTCACATAGTATGCCACAGAAAGCCCAGACAGCTGCCAACCTTACCACATCTGTGTATTCTTGTTCTGTAGAATATAAGTCCTATGTTTTAAATTGTCACTGGCCTTGGGAGTCCCTTTCTAGCCAAAGGATGACTTAGAAATATTTTTATAAATAAAAATTAAATGCAGAGGTGCTGACATATTCAGATGACTATACTGTAGAAATGAAATGAAAGACTTACGAATCAAAAGTGGACTGACTTGCCCTTATTTTTTGGAACAGTTGAAAATCAATGCTGTAGGAATATTATCCTCACAATGTAACTTTTGTTTTAGAAGTTGTTTGCTATGTGGCCTGAGGGAATGCACTCTAAATTTACATTTCTCACATTTGGAACTGTAAAAATAACTGCTCAGTAATTTGAATCCAAATAACAATAACTGCCAAGGCTAAATTTATAGCAGTTTTTTCTATCTCGTGTTATTATTTGTAGGGTGGTTTATATTATTTTCTGTGAAATAAAAGCTAATCCTGTTTGTGTTAGGAAACTGTACTGGAAAACAATGATTGACAACTACTTTAAAAATCTTCATTTGCTTTTATATTTATTACTATCATTTATATTTGCAATTCACATCTCAACATGTTAAGACATTAATTTACATGCCGTTTGTTTAGTAGCAATAACAGTTAAAAAACCCTTCACTGTATTTTTTACATATTTCAAATCTTACAATTATGCAGTTTTTGGTAGGCCAAGCACATTAATACCTTGAACAGTTTTATATTCCATATGCCAGAAGCAACTTTATTTGTTTATCAATATTGGTAAAATTAATAGCAGGAAGAGGAGGAGAAGGCATACATTTGCAAGTGTAATAAAACTCTTTGCAAGTTTAGTTCTGTACAATTGTCTAGGGCCCTAAAATGATTGATTATATTTCCACTGAGGTTAGCAATAAAGCAGATAAAGAGACACAAGCAATACTTCAGGCTTGAAAGTATCTTTTTCAAAAGCATAAGCGGCAATGAATGGTGCCGCTGCATTGGTTGACCTACCTTCATATACAAGCAATCTAATTAATGCTTGGTGAAACATTCACCTCATTAGGAATGAAAAATGTGTCATTACTATTACATTGGATTGTGAACAAGAACCAGATGGCTTGAATAGATGCAAAGATAATTTGTATCTGCAGTATTGTCTTTTCTGTTCTGTATTTGTTTTCACTCTCTGTTGATATTTAGGGATGAATTGGGAATCAAATGAGTCAGGGGTATGTAATCTTTCCCCCATAGTTTGCCATGGCACTATATCCATGGTTAGCATCAAGCCATACTTAGAGTTTCCAGCAAAAGCAATTTTGTTTACTTTCTATCAGTAATTGGTTGATTGAATTAAGTAAAGGTAAAGGTTCCGCTCGCACATATGTGCTAGTTGTTCCCAACTCTAGGGGGCAGTGCTCATCTCCATTTCAAAGCTGAAGAGCCAGTGTTGTCCGAAGATGTATCCATGGTCATGTGGCTGGCAGGACTATATGCCGAAGGCACACGGAATGCTGTTACCTTCCCCCCAAAGGTGGTTCCTATTTTTCTACTTGCATTTTTACATGCTTTCGAACTGCTAGATTGGCAGAAGCTGGGACAAGTAGCGGGAGCTCATTCCATTATGTAGCGCTAGGGATTCGAACTGCTGAACTGCCGACCTTTCTGATTGACAAGCTCAGTATCTTAGTCACTGACAAAATGCATACTTTTAACACTGATTAATCTATCATATTAAGAGTAGTAAAAACTATGCAATTTCTGATAACATTTTTGTGCCAAGAGATTCGCTTTTGGAGAATTACTAATGGGAGATGGCTGAACTAAAGAATAATATTGATACCCGAGAAGGTCCCCATCTCCAAAATTACAGAAGTTAGCTCAAAAGTGGAATGGAATGGAAATATTCTATTCTGGTCCCTAACATTACTTTATGTGGAAGAAGCTGTAGAAGGAAGTGCCTGAACTATAACATTTAAGGTCCTAGATAATGATCTGTAAGAGTAAACCTGAGGAATACGAGGAACAACTGGAATCAAGTCAATGATAAGACAAAAGAAAATTAAGTTTGCGGCAGAAATGTAATTTGACAAAACTTCTCAGATTTGACCTTCCCTAGTTCTACCATAGATAAAAGGAAAGAGAGGGAGGCACATTCAAACTTATAAGATTCTGTTACTGTGTAACCTTATAGTATAGTATAGTATAGTATAGTATAGTATAGTATAGTATAGTATAGTATAGTATAGTATAGTATAGTATAGCCTTTATTGTCGTTGTACAAAATAAATACAACGAAATTGATTAGTAAAAATACCATTAGCATTGATAATCATGCTTTCATTGTCTTGTCTGCCTTGAAGAGCTGACACTGTATAAGAAATCGGGTTTTCATTTGCGCCCAAGTATGAATCACTAACTGATATAGGAACTAGTGGGATGTGATCTTGTTTACTTGTCCATGTTAATAACGTAGCACAGAGACCACATGCTTTTTCAGTCTGAGGATTTTTATGTGGAATGTTAGGGACCTTTCTTTAAGGATATACAGGCAAAAAAAAAGTGGCAGAATCAGGGCAAAAATGAAGTTCCAACACTGGATTTTGTACTATAGAGAAAATACACACAGGCAAAGAAAAGAAAATGAGAACGCATTCTGGCATCTGTATTGAATGCAATTTTATCTTCCGTGTAATTATAATTATTCATACTCAAAATTTCAACCGCATGGTTTTAAAACCAAAACTACTATTTTCATGCAAATACTTATACTTGAAGAATAGTGTGGCTATTATAGTTCTAAAAGATTAATTATAAAGTGTATCAATTTGAGGAACAATAGGCCAGTAAACGATGAGATCTTGTACGAGTTAGAATCCATTAATTCTGCCAATGAATGACAGTCCTTCTGGACTAGACATAGCCAATCAGACAAAATGACTAATACTAAAAGGTTATAAATAGCTATTCCATATGGGAAGACTTGATATATGCAGCCACATTTATGCTACCCACCTCTAAATTTATATTCATGAAGAATTTTTCTCTTAGACTAGACTGAACTTCAACTCTTACTTTTTGTAAAATCAATTATATACATACATACATACATACATACATACATACATACATACATACCTCTATTCAGTGTAACAAAAATTAAAGAAGGCATTTCATTCATGTTCACACAAGCTGTAGCAGAAAAACCAGAGTAACTAGTCCAAGTGATATGTGGCAAAATAATGATGTATAGAGCTATAAAGAAGAATCCAATTGTTTGGCTTGACATTTTATCAAGTACAAATTTTCATCAACATTGTACATTTTGCATTAGTAAAAACTAAACATTTTATACTGGATTTTTATTTAATATAGCTTCTGATATTTATATACTGTATTTTCAGTGTATAAGATGCACTGGAGTATAAGATGCACCAAGATTTTAAAGAGGCTAATTAAAAAAAAGTTTTTGTACTCTGCAGACCTCCCAAAAATGAGCCCATTTTTTGTCAAAAAAAGGGCATGAATAGCCTTTAGGAGGCTTGTAGAATGCTCCTGGGGGGCTGCAGGGGTCCAAAAATAAGCAAAAAACGGCCCATTTTTTGCTCATTTCTGCCCTCCCCCGCCCCCAGGAGCTGGAAGCCTCCTAAAGGCTATGCATGGCCATTTTTGTAAAGGGGGTGGGTTTTGGGAGGGCAAAAATGCTGTATTCAGTGTATAAGACACACCCAGATTTTCACCCTCTTTTTTGAGGGAAAAAGGTCCGTCTTATAGTTTGAAAAATATGGGTAAGTGTATGTGAGAATAAGGGGAAAAAAAACAGATCACAGGTTTGAGTGATTGGATTAACTTTTAATTAAGGGATTAAGCAGAAATGGAATTTCAGTCTCTATTAAACATAACAGCTATATGAAATCAAGCAATCAGTTTGGCAAGGGTAAACAGAAAACCAGCAAAAAGATGTTTTAAGAACTACATTTCTAAGATTGAGCAAAATAAGAAGTTAGGGACACTTCCCCAAAATCAAGCTGCAAATTATTAGAACTTGTCTTGAAATGTTTGTACTCAGTGTAGAAAAGGGATTTATAAATAGTCAATTACTCATAAAGTGTTTTATTTCTCAGGTGGATGTAATTCATGACCCAGCTTGTAATTTCTAGCTTTTGACACTCTTTAGAGGTGTGTTACATGACACACTAAACTTCGACAGGAGGCTAATGAGATTTTGTGCATGATCTTCTTAATTCCATCTCCATTGAGTGTGATGTTTAAACAAGTACTGAGGCTTATTGAGAGGAGCATTTTTTTAAAATTCATGATTTTGAAATGTTGAGCGATAGTTAGCAAACCTCTTGCTGAAATTAGTAATCTTTAAAATTTAATCTAGCAAATCCTTTGATTTTTGTTCCATTGAATGAGGATTAATGCCAGAAGTGGAAAAAGTTGAACAAATAGGAAATACAAATCAGGAAATTATCCTTGTAGGTATACTTTGGCTGTAGACAATTTTGTGGTGTGAAAGCAAAGAATAGGCTTAAGCCTCTAGCAAGACAAAAAGGTCTTTCCCCCACTTTTTATTGTGTAATTGTAAGTCTTGACAAATTATATTATTTCCACGCAATGATATTTATATTATATAATCACAAATTCTTGACATGCTATTATTAGGATAACTTAGACAATTTGAAATAAAGGGAAAACTCTTATTTGGAAAAACTGCAGCTTTAGTTCTTCTGATCTTTGCTGAGATTGGGAAAAAATATCTTATAATTCATTACTTTGACACTTACTGCCTACTTTCTAAGGGATAATCTTATTTTTATTTCTTAAGAATACAGTTCAGTTTTGTCTTTTTCTTTACCCAAGTAAACGAAAGTATCTACCATCTTTCCTTACTGTCAAATGTGAGTTTGCTAAACCTGCAGGTGGACATACTGTAACTTTTACTTTCTTAATATTTAGCATGAATTCAAACATTTCATTTTCATTATGACTCTTATAAATCTCCTTTACTTCCAGGTCACAAAATGAGGTAATCTGTAAATATCAAATAGTTAGTGTTTTGAATTCCAATATTGATTTCATCTCTCAACTTTTCCAAATTGTTTTATATGGTATTTTCTGGTATAAACTGAGACAATGTGTATCCTTAGCTTATTTTCTTCTCTATTGTGAGTCATTTTGTTTTCTACTGCTCTTCAATTATCAACACTGTATTTTCATGCAATTACTTATTTTAAAGATTAACCCTCCGTCCAATTCACATTGCTTGTATGAATATTCGATAGGGTTTCATGTTTCACGGCAGCTGCATTTCCCATTCTTGAAACCACCACAGACTTGAACAAAATTTTAATTACAAAGAAGAGCCTTGAAGATATCAAGAGAGGAGTTCTGAGAGGCAGTCCCTCTCCAAAACAGAGAGGGAAATCAGGAAAGGGAAATAATGAGATGCTTAAGGCTCAGCTGTATTAATTTTATTCTATAACCAACTGATTAGATAGCAAATGTTTACCTCTTGCAGCTTTAAATCTGAAATTCAATCACACTTTAAAATATTTTTTAAAACATTATCACCTGGGAATAGCTTGAAATGCAAGGAAATTAAACAGCAACATGTTTTCCTGATGGATCCTGTGTTTGTTTAGGAATTCAATGCTATGAAAGCTTCCGGAGCAATTCAATATGTAATAATGATAGATAGATAGATAGATAGATAGATAGATAGATAGATAGATAGATAGATAGACAGACAGACAGACAGACAGACAGACAGACAGACATAGATATAGATGTGTGTGTGTGTATGCATGCATATATATATATATATATACACATACACACACATACACACACACACACACACACGCACATATACATACATACACACGTATGTATACACATACATACATACATACTATTAGATTTTTTACAACCCCTGGTAAGCCCCAATTATGGGAGGAAGCTAACTGCTTCCATCATCTGTCCTTCGGCTCGTCACAAGAGTCCATCACGACAGAAACCCAATATTTTTACTGTTGCCTTTGTTATATTTGTGTATTTTTATTTGTGCTGATAAATAAATAAAGGGAGACTAGTATAGATCTATTTCAAGCTATTTAGCTCTCATCAGCTAGCCAGGTTCAAATCCCAGTAAGGGTATGGCTAGCTGATGAGAGCTAAATAGCTTGAAATAGATCTATACTAGTCTCCCTTTATTTATTTATCAGCACAAATAAAAAAACATACATACATACATGCATACATACATACATATACATATATATACACATACGCATATGCAAGCATACACAAACACACATACCGGTACATATTTTATACAGTATATCATTTATACCAGCATATATAGTTATAATATATTTATACATACTATATATATTATATATAGATATATAATATTTATATATACTTACATATATAAGTATATATATACTTATATACTTACATGTGGCTTAGTGGTTAACACATCTGCCTAATATGTAATACAGCCCAGGTTCAAATCCCAGTAAGGGTATGGCTAGCTGATGAGAGCTAAATAGCTTGAAATAGATCTATACTAGTCTCCCTTTATTTATTTATCAGCACAAATGCAACACAAATGTAACAAAGGCAACAGTAAAAATATTGGGTTTCTGTCTGGATGGTCTCTTATGACGAGCCGATGGACAGAGAAAGGAAGCAGTAAGCTTCCTCCCATATTTGGGCATACCAGGGGTTGTGACACTAAATACTTACATATATAAATATATACATTATTTCTGCTTAAATTTAAAGTTAGATTAACTTAAACTGTACGTATTAATGATCTACTTTAACAACACTTAAGTTTTAATCCTGTCTTTTCTCAAAGATGCTACAGATTGAAGATTGCATTCCACATGTCTGCTGTACCCTGTACGCTGGCACCCAACAGTATCCTTGCCTCTGGATCTAGACTCATAGATGTTGCTCAGATTTCTAAAGCTTTTAATTCCTGGGAACTATAATACTCATGCCATGGACAGTTATTTGGAACAAATCAAGAACTCATGACCACCTATGCCTTGCATGTTTTGGATTTATTTGTTTTTGTACCAAGATAGTGAACTGTGATTTGGGAATGCAGAAGTTGTTCCTTACCTAGATGGATCATTACCTGGTCACCTTATATAGTTGGCATCATCCACCCACTGCAGGAACATAGGGCCACTTTAGATGACTTTCCCATGGTGGGTTTTCTTTCTTTGATTCATTTGATATTATCTGGCAGTTATCATTTTGGCTCCAAGACTTCTAATCATCCACTTAGATAAAACTGGCACCATGGGAACATTCCAGACTTCTTACCAGGATGGTATTCAGCCAGTTCTGACAGGTTCTGGAGAACTGGTAGAGGACATTTTGAGAATTCGGAGAACCAGCAAATAGGCTGGCCCCGTCCCCGATGCATCCCAGCTGGTTTTGCTCCTGTTGTTGCCCTAAACAGGAGAATGGAGCTGGAAAGCAGGTTAGTGGGGTGGGAGTGGGATTTTGCAGTATCCTTCCCCTGCCACACCCACAAAGCCACGTCCACAAAGCCATGCCCACAGAACCGGTAGTAAAAAAAATTTGAACCCCACCACTGCTTCTTACCCATTTAAATTTTGAGAATAAATTGAGAACATTTTTATTTTAACTTCCAAGCATATTTTAGATCAGGATATTCCACCATGGATGAGTGCCCAATTTTCATGTAACGGAGGAAAAATCTAGTTCTATCAAGCACACCTTTTATGTTGCCTTTATTGATTACAGGACAGCCTTCCATTCAATTCCTCATGAAAGTCCAGAGAGAAAATTACTCAGAACATCCATTGATTTTCACTTGCTCAGGTTGTTACTTCTTTTCTATCAAGATACTGCAATACAGATTAGAAACTATTGTAATGGTGATTTAACGACCCCATCTCTAGCTTCTGAGGTATCAAGCAGAGCTGCATTCTTGGTCCTTATTCCGTTTCTATATAAATGAGATATTGTGTCTTTCTAACCAGAAGTTCACCTTCCAACACCTTCCCATCTTCCTATTTCAATTATTTTGTTTATGGATGATATGGCTATTTTATCCATAACACAAGTACCTTTCATAGATTCACAGTTGCTTTTGTGTAGAGTTGTTCTAGGGAATTTCTTAAAATCAGGTATTCAAAAGCTGTGAGCATAATCTTGAAGAAAAGGAGGTAATGTTGCAGCCAAGACAATGCTCAGATAAGAGAAATCTAAGCCCAAAGCAGGAATGGAATTTGAGAAAGCGTCTCTGACTTGAGTCTTATAGTTATCTTTAGGTTAAAATGGGGACGACAAAGGTGCATTCAGAGTTGCAAGAGATTGTTACTGTAACTCTACAATAAAGGTAGCTTTAGTATTCATGACTTTGATGCTCAAGTCTGATCTATTTTGAAGGGCTGACATAAACCAAAGTTGTAGGGTGTTTTTTCCCCCCTAGAATGCAGTTTAAGTCCCCTGTTAAATGGGAAATTAAATCAGTTGATTTAAGTTCTTTAGAGCTAGATGTCAACCTTATCTAAAGACCCATTGATCAGGTTAAGAACTTCAAGTATCTAAATATGCACTTCAACTCATCACCCATTGGTATAATCAGTTGAGTGAAGTTTTTATTAGAGCTCAAAAAGCTTCTAACACAATCTCAAAACATGTCAGTTTTCAAGGTAATACCTGTAATTACATTCCTGTAGCAATAAAATTGTACAAAGTAAAGGTGTTGGGTTTATTGCTATACAGTGCACAACTATGTCCCCTACTTTAAAAGCTGTTCAGTCCCAGTTTCTGAAAACCAAACTTCATGTCATTTGCTCAAATTTAAATGCCCTTGGTTCAGGTAGAATTAGGCTACATTTTTTCCTTGGAATCCACTTGTGGTTTTGCTGCCTCAGATTTTGGCTAAAACAAATATTTTGGGCTAGATTAGGGTTAAGGTTGAACCAGTCAGCCATCACACATTGTACCATCCATAGTGTCTAGCACTCATAAATCTCATTGGCAGAAATTTCAGTTATTTTTCTAATGAAGAAATAACAATCTCACTTCTGCAAGACCTAACTCTTGAGTTCTGGTCCAGTGTTTGGAAGATATGTTCTGTGCCTTTCAGACTTGGTAGCAAGTTTTAATTAAGAGGACTGGTTAGCGGAGGGCTAGCTGTATCCAAACCACATTGATTTCTGGGTTAGTGCAGTACAGTAACTTTATTAATAACTTGTTAAACCATTGTAGTCAAAAGATAAAATTTCAAAGAACATTAGAAAAAAATGTCAACTTCAAATGCTCTTGTTCATCTAGAACAATTATCACAGATATCACAATAAACCATATTGGGTTTTCTTATTTGTAGTTTAGTAAATAATACATGGGCAAACAATAGATGCAAACTGAAGGTGAACTGCTCTAAACTCGATTGTAGAAAACACAGCTCCAGCAACAGAGTGGTCAATGCCTGGAATGCTCTACCTGACTCCGTTGTTACGTCCTCAAACCCCCATAGCTTCAACCTTAAACTGACTACTGTTGACCTCACCCCATTCCTAAGAGGTCTGTAAGGGGGCGTGCATAAGCATGCCTACCGTCCCTGTTTTACGGTCCCCATTTATTTGTACTCATTTCATGTGCTCATGTCCATGTTTATACATATACCTGTTATCTAGTACGTTTGACAAAGTAAATAAAATAAAATAAATAATAAAATAAATAAAATAAAAATAAATAAAATAAAATAAAAATAAATAAAATAAAAATAAATAAAATAAAAATAAATAAAATAAAAATAAATAAAAATAAATAAAATAAATAAAATAAATAAAATAAATAAAATAAATAAAATAAATAAAATAAATAAAATAAATAAAATAAATAAAATAAATAAAATAAATAAAATAAATAAAATAAATAAATAAATAAATACAATTAATTCAGCAAACCTAGTTTGAAATTCGTGGTTGTAACTTATTGTGTTGTTAACCTGGCAAATTACAGTATAATGAGTATGAACCTTTCTGTTGCCTGTTACATGGAGCAGCGATAGTATCCGAGTCTTTATTGACGGACCTTTACGTCTGTGTTTGTGTGTGTGTTTGTTTGTGTGAGAGTGTGTGTGTGAGAGATCTGCCCTGCCTAGCCCAGCGCGTCTCTGAAACTCATCACAACAAGAATCAACAAAAGAATGAAATGGGAGGAGGGGAGGAAGCCAACTCTCCGCAGACAGTCCATTGGAAGTTTTATTATTTCGAGGCATTTCCACTTCCATCCAGGCGGTAACGACCCCGCGAGAGGTCGAGAGAACGTGTGGGAACTCCCTGTCAGGATGGGCAAAGTTTCTCCTTCGGGCAAGAGGCGAGACATCTCTATGGAGATCCCAGGTTGCCACGGGAGCTGCCCTCCGCATGCAAGCGGCAGAGCGGGCGGGCGGGCGACCGCCGGCTCTAACTGGCCGTTCCCAACAGACGCGGGCGGCTTGAAAGTAATTAGAGCGCACGCCGAAGGGCCGGCGGACTGGGCGGTACGGCGTCGTCGGCCGCTGATTGGCTATCGGCTATATAGGCTGGGACGGGAGGCCGGCGAGGCTACGTTGAGTCCTTGTCTAACTCCGTTGGTTTCCCTTGCCTGGACTAAAGGAATCCTAAAGGAACGCCTTTCGCTACAGGTGGAGAGGAACGGGGAGCGGCGGGGGTATTGCAAGAAGAAATGGGGAACTTGTCGCCAGGTCCTTGCGGGGGGTGGTGGTGGTGTTGCTGCTCCCGGCATCTTTTAGAGAACAGCCGAGGGGCAATGGGGAAGGAAGGTTCAGCACTCGGGGCGAACCGCTCCTTCTCCCATCCTGCCCGCCTTTTCAATTTGCCTGGAGTTGTAGTTCCAACAAATCGAGTCATCCTGAACTCTCTTCCCTTCTTCCTTCCTCTCTCTCTCCCTCTCTCCCCTGCCCTCGCCCTGAATGTGATGCGGGGCGTGGGGGGGGGGGGAGTTGTTCTGCTTTTGAAATTAATTATTCCTTACTAGGTGGCTAAGGCGCTGAGTTTGTTGATCAGAAAGGTCGGCGGATCGAATCCCTAGTATAGGTCTCCCGCGTGAGCAGGGGTTTGGACTAGATGACCTTCAAGACCTCTTCCAACTCTGTTGCTGTTAACTTCCAGAGCTCACCCATAACATAAGATCATGTGGGGTCCCCCCCCTTCAAACTCTTGTTCTGGGATACTTCAATAAATGTTTTTTATCCCATAGCAAGCTTGCAGGTCTCCCAAGGTCTTAATTACCTGTAGTAGTAACAACAATTAAGTAGTAACAACGATGGACTAGACATGCCTTCTAGGTCAGGGGTCTCCAATCTTGGCAATTTTAAGCCTGGAAGACTTCAACTCCCAGAATTCCCCAGCCAGCTTTGGGAGTTGAAGTTCACCAGACTTAAAGTTGTCAAGGTTGGAGACCCATGACCTAGGTAACTAGCATCTGGATTTATGCAGTTTTTTAACCATGATTTGGTAAATAAGCCCTATTGGCTCAATGGGCTTATTTATACTCAATTGAAACATTGTGGCTTTGTGATGCATGAATATAGCCTAAGTATCATGGGATTTCGACTTGTTTTCTTGGAAGAGATTGACGGAGACTTGGTTTTATGGATGTAGCTATATTTGCAGAGCACACTTGTACTGTAAACTGGTCTACCATATATTAATTTACTTAAGTGTGTGAACTTAGCCCATTTAGTCAGGTAATGGATTAGCATCTTGCAAACTCATATTATTGTGTTAATTGAATAGATTAGAGATACTGCAGGTACCTTACAGAATTACAACTAGGTGTTCACATAAGATCTTCAGCTATATGCCATTTCGGGCAATCGAAGTGCATAGCTTTCAAATGACAAAATTATCCTGGGGGGAACAGTCTTAATATTATCATTACCATCTTCTTTCAAAAGCTTACTGGATTTGAGGACAATCATAGATAGGGAGGTATGCTAATACAGTTCTAATATTTGAAAACCAATGTATAGGTGGAGTGGGCAATTAGCTGAATGACTGTTGGTATGCAGCTTCTCATGAAGATAATGGGAGTGCTGTGGAAACCCTGTGAAAATGTCACATGCTCGAAGATTTTCACTTATACGTGCTAAGCCAAAGAGAGTAGCAAGTTGATTTGAAAACATAATTGATGATATTTTTTTCCCCACAGTATCAGCTGCTGATTTGCAGGAAATGTATCATAGTAACAAGGATGATGAGATGGTACAAGCTGGACTCCGGGGTGCCCTGCCACTTCCAGTTGTACCCCATGACAGTCAGAATTCCCAGCACAGAGTTATTCTTGGGGAGCTGAGAGAAAATGGACAATGTCTAAGATCTTCTTCCCACGTAAGTTGGAAAGCATTTTGGATAAACAGTTGTCTGGGTGACTGAGATGAAGGGAAAAGAATGGTGGCTCAGTGTTTCTGTTTTAAGCCTTAGAACTTTCCAAAATATATTCAGTTTCAGTTCTCAGATTTGGAAGACACACACACACACACACACACACACCACACACACTATATAATGTCAAGGAAGGAAAGCTTCCCTTAGCTATGCAGGATCAGCTGAAGCTTTTGAATACTTTTCAAGGACAAGCTGGACTTTGTAGTAATAATCAGTAGACTCTAAGGCGTGAGTGACCACGAGCAGTGCCTTCAAATCTCTGAAAGGCTACAATTAGCACCCAAGATGTATTTGGGCAAAAGCTCTCTTGGACATGGCTCCCACAGCTTTTGAGCAGGAGCTGTGAGGCCAGGAGGATTTTCAGTTTACACTCTGGAGGAATGTAACCCTAAAGAGTATTTGTGCTTATGTTGTTACCTTCTACCTTATAAGGAAATAGCATTCTCCTTTGTTACATACAGGTTGGGAAAGACAGTTGCTCTATTTCTGGAACTTTAATTCTTCAGTCTTGCTTTCTCAGTGAACCTTAAAAAATGCATAGAGTTATTTGGGGGCATTTATATAAGTAAGAGAGATGATACATTAATTGTGTCTGAATATTGAGGAAACTGTAAACAGCATGGAAGCATAGAAGGAAATTTAAAGAGTTGGGTGAAAAAACTAGATTTATATGCAAAGCCAAAATATACAGAAGTACAATAGCCATTGATCTGTGTACTTTATATGGGATTTTTCAAATAAATATCCTGGGTAATTCCTCTGGTACTTCATGGATTTTTGATCTTGATGTCCATGTGTGTGCCTGATTCACTGGCAGTGGTTAAGTCACCTTCATTGGGGGAATTCTCTGTTCAACCTGGAAATAGGTAGTTGTGCATTCTCCTTAAGAAACTATTGTTTGACTTGGCTATTCTAGATAATTACTGGCCCGTTTCCAACCTTGCTTTTCAGGGAAAATAGTTGAGAATGTGATGGGGCTGCAGCTGTATATCTCCATTCCAGGACAGGAAGGTGATGTGGTAGAAGTGTTGACCTAGTGTATGAGGGCTGTTAAATAGGGAGGAGGGAGACAAATTAGACTTAAATCCTATAAGACAGAGTGGTTGTGGATCTTAAGGTTGGCTGATTTCAGAAATAGTCCAGCTTTAGTTCTGGATAGGATTATAGTCCTCCATTCTCAAGTGGCATGTAACTTGAGGGTCTTCTTAGACTTGTGACTCTTGCTAGATCAGCAGAGGAGATCACTCTCAACAGTGGTGGGTTTCAAACATTTTTGGAACCTCTTCTGTAGGTGTGGTCTGCTTTCGGGGTCCACTGGTGGAACCTCTTCTAACCAGTTCGGTAGATTTGATGAACCGGTTCTACCGAACTGGTGCGAACCGATAGGAACCCACCTCTGACTCTCAAGAAACCTTTTGTGCAGTTACAGCTTATGTGCCAACTGTTGCCATTCCTGGAATTGAGTTCTTTGCTAATGCCCATACAATTCACTATACCTGTTGCTATCCTATTCAGAAGCTTCAGAGGTGCCACCTGTGGTATGTATACCAAAGTTCCTTTATGTGACACCATTACAACATGGGCTGTCATGGTTGATGATTAGCTTTTGGATAAAATTCAGGGAGTGAGCCCTGAGATGACATATTCTCTAAAGTAGCTGAAGCAGGAGAAGAAGCATTGGGTGGAAGCTTCTTAAAGAGAAAGCCTACCTGGAATTAAGGAGAAATTCCTGGCAGAGCAGTTAAGCTTGTCCCTCCACTCTAGCGTTATGGGTGCCCCATTGCGGAAGTTTTCAAAAAAACATTGGCCATTCATTTGTCTGGGATGGTATAAGGATTCCTGCCTTGGACAGGGTGTTAGACCAGAAAACTTCCAAGGTCCTTCCCAGACCTGTGACTGTGATTCTACTTTGAAATTGGTTAGTGTAAGCCACTGAAACTCTCAGCATAGACTCTCTTTTACTAAATTGTAAGAAGTAAATGAAACGTAATCAAACTTATTGTTTGGCCTAGTGATTTCCTTGTGTTCTTAGGCAATTGTAATTTAAGAAATCTGTAATATCCATCTCTGCTTTATCTAGAAAAAGTATTCAGCATTTTCCTGAGAGTTAGCTTCAGAACTGAAATAATGTTCATTTCCTATATCACAGTGAACCAGATCTATGATCTAAAGTGGCTACTTCTGATCTTGGGCTGATGGAATTTGGATCCCATCATAGCCATGCAGCATGATCTACAGTCAATGATGATCAGAATTGTGGTCCATCAACATTTAAAGACCAAGGCTGATCTGAATAGTACTGCTTTTATTTTTTTTATAAAGAACTATAGTCATTATCTGGAAGTTCAGCCATTGCAACTGGACTTCTTTTCTGTTTGGTTTAAAATGTTTGCTGCTTATCCAACTAGTTTCTTCAGTGTATTTTTTTTCAGGGACTTTCCATGATGAGACCAGTATCAGGATCAGAAAATATTTTTCCTATGACTGGCAAATATCTAATGCCAACCTCTGTATCATCCAAGAAAAGCGTTACTGTTTACATAAATAAAGTGGAAGAGAGAAGCAAAAATGATTTTATAGCTGCAGAAGAAGTGGAATATAGTATGTGTGAAACGGAGGCCAGTACAGTAAAACCTAACCTTCATCTACTGTTGAACTTAAGTACAGGTAACAAATCATTAATTTAATAGGGAAAAGATGTTAACTTCTTGTGTTATTTGTTGCGTCTTATTAAAGCAACATTTGAATGTTAAGGAGTACTTTTTGAATATTTTACTGGTCTAGTGTCTCCAATGTTGGTGGATAAGTCTCTGCAAAATGAAGATTGTGAGGATAACGAATTGGACATGAGTATTGATGAATATGCAGAAGATATACATAATTATTTAAGAGATGCCGAAGTAAGTAAAAAAAGTAAACAGACTTGCTATAGCTCTGTGTAATATTGCCCTGTAGGAATGCGCCATTCCCAATCCCCGAGATGGACGATTTGCGAGTTGTCTGGTTTAGCAGACTTGCATTTTCACTATGTAGATAGTGGCTATGTAACATATATACTGCATGAATTCCAATCTTCCCTTTTGACTGTCTCTTAAACCTCCTCTTGGAGAAGATTTCCTTATTGTGTAATATTCCCACAAACTTCTTCCCATTCTATCTGAACAGCTTTAAGATTGACGCTATTGATTTTACATTCCCATAACTTGCTAAGAATGGTTTTTAAAAGGATATTTTAGCTCTACTGTTTGCATAGCTCTATGTGCATTTGTGCACTGCTGTCTCTCTGCATAGTTTAAATTCTATGGCCCCCTATTTGTGAATTACTCGGGGGGGGGGGAGTAGTTTTGAGAAACTTTTTTTTTAAATTTTACCACTATACATTACTCTTTGTTTCCTTTCTCTGTATTAAGGTAATGTGTATCTTAACAATTTAGATAACATATATCTGACAAAACAGATTCTAATTAACAGAAGACAGTAACTCTCTTATTTTCAAGACACCAAAATGCTTCTGTGGCTGCGCTACAGATGGTTTCATGTTGGTTTGGATAGTTTTGATTTAATTTTAAAAGAACTCATTTTGGTGTACTCCTATACCAAAATGATTATAATATGTTCTGGACCTATATTGGGCATGAAACAATGAGATAACCTACTTTTCTTAAAACAAAGTGGGGAAGACTGTTAGGCTTAATCATAAATGCTTCCCAGAAGCCCTTTTTGCCAAACCATTGTGTATCCTCCTGTTCTTTAGCCATGATTGGCTCTGTTATCTTAAAGGCAACACTTATATATTTGCAGCTCTCCAAGAATATTGGTGCACTACTTCCAAAATTTTCACTTGGTGTAGTTTCTGCCTCATTTTATCATTCAACTTATAAAACCTTTCAATATTTAGAGGAATCTGCTATTTCAAAATTAGTGAAAGTTAGCTGTCCAGGCTGAAAATGGGGTGGGTGTGCATGGCCCACTGTGCCCCATTTTGGCCAGCAGGTGCTGCAGAAGGTGTCCGTTCTCCCTCCCCGGCCAGCCCGCAGAGGAGAACTACAATGCTGATCTGGCCCTCAAAGAAATCCAGTTTGACATCCCTGCTCTAGTGCATATAAAGAAGTAATTGGCTGCTTTGGCCACAAGCTAAATATGAACCAGTTATGTGAGTGAGGTTCAAAAAAAGCAAATGCAATCCTAGATTTCCAAATATACACACAGAAGCATCCTGCCAGGATCAACACAAGTCATCATTCCTCTCTTTTCTATGTTGGTCAGATCACAACTAAAACACTAGGCCATCAACCCATTCTAGGAAGCACATTGGCAATCTGAAGGTGTCTTCATGAGAGCATCTAAAATGATGAAAGGCCTGGAAGGGGAAAAAAAATTAAGGATTGGAATAGCTTTCAAAAATGTTAAGTTTATCATGGACAAGATGAGATAGAATTATTCAGAGTGGTTCCACAAGACACAGCAAGAAATAGGGGACTTAAATTACAAAAAAATAGACATCAGGAAAAAATGCCATAATGGTAAGGACGGTTCAATAGTGGAACAGATTGACTTGTGAAGTGACAGACACTGTCAGATGGTCATCTGTTGGGGTTGCTATCATGGTAAAATTCTGCATTGGGCAGAGGATTGAACTACATAGATTCTAAGATTCTCTCCAATCTTTGTGTTCTATGATTGGTAGTTATAATAAACTATTTTAGATATAGTTATTCGGAGAGCCACAATTACTAGCATTTTTGTTTTTTCATTCAATTCAAAAGTCCTTAATATCTGCCCCAAACCTGGTAAGGGGAGGTGGAGGAGTAAACTTTCATTTCTTGCCCAATGGCTCCATCAGCCAGCATTCTTGGAGCAACTTGGAACATTCATAGATAACTTTCCTGATAGAATATAGGTCACATTAGGTCACAGACTGTATACTGAGTGTCTCAATTGTTGACATCTTGTAGCACATTAAACCAAAGCCAAGTCAAACATACTGTATTTGGCTTAGTGCATTATGTGTGGAAGATACATTCCTCTGTTTATTCTAATCCCTTTGTATGTAGGTAAGATACAGGCCCAGACCATGCTACATGAGGAAGCAGCCTGATATAACCCCAGGGATGCGTGCCATCTTAGTAGACTGGCTAGCAGAAGTTGGTGAAGAATACAAGCTTCAGACAGAGACGTTGTACCTTGCTGTGAACTACTTGGACAGATTTCTTTCTTGCATGTCGGTCCTCAGAGGAAAATTGCAACTTGTAGGAACAGCAGCAATTCTCCTGGCTGCGTAAGTATGTTTCAATAAAAGACAACCTGTGGCAGGTGACTGTTCTTGGCTAGCTTATCAAAGTGATAGAACTGACTAAAAAAACACAACAAAGCATTAGCATGCTTCCAGTTTGGTTCCATGTTTTTCCCAACCTCCATTCCCAGCTTTTATTATTCTGAACCAAGGTTTAAAACATTCAAGAGTTTCAGAGTAGTTTGCAAGGGATAGTTGTCTTGGTGTTCATGCATCAGCATATAGTACTATGATGGCGAACCTATAGCACATGTGCCCAAAGTGACACATGAAGCCATGTCGCAGGGCATATGCAGCCTTACCTGTTTGTCTCTGGGTTTATGGTGTGCAAGCGTGCACGACGATCAGCTGTCCTTCACACGCTCGGCAGTGCCAAAAATTGGTGTGCATATGCGTGCCAGCCAGCTGATTGTTGGGTGCACATGTGCACCAGAACCTGGAGGTTCAGCTTTTCCAGAGCACAATCCTTTTGCCTGCGTGGCAGTGCCAAAAACTGGCCTGCGCATGCACACCAGCCAGCTGATCGTCGGACACGCATGCGCTAGAACCCAGAAGTTCGGCTTTTATGAAGCCCAGCCCTGACGAGCATGCGCACGACATTTCCGCATGACTTTTTCGGCAATAGGTGCCAAAAAGGTTCGCCATCACTGATATAGTATATTTCTCTTATGAATGCATTTTGAACATCTCAGTCTGTCTGGCAAGCAGTGAAGTTGCATCCACAACACTTCCTGCCCATCCTACGCTAGAGATGAAATCTGTTATTGGATCCTCATTTTGGATCTGCACCCTAACTTCAACTTTACCTTACAAAAGCACATTTTGATGATTTTGACAAGTCCTCAGGGTAGGATTAAAAGAAAAGCTGTTTTGAATGCAGATTGCTTAGCAGGCATAGTTCCTACTTCCCTGTATCTTGCTTTTCTGCAAATGCCTAGAAGACATGGCAGACAAGCCTGTAAGAATTTAATATCAAATTCCCTAGTTTGTCTATATTTATATAATCCCTTAATATTCGATAATGTTAACTGACACATTAATGTATTTGTTATATAGACTACTTAGATATTAATACATTACAGACTCATGCATAAATGTTTATAAGAAAATGTAAAAGTGAATCATGAATAAAAAAAAACTTTTGAGGAGTAAGAGATAATGAGATGAACGAGCTGAGTTGAGTGAAAGATTTTAGCTGTTACAAATGATTGGATGACAGTAGTTATAAGTGGATAAAGTACCGAACTAGGAAAGTTTAGCCAATCCTCAGCCTTAGAACCCAGTAGCTAACTTTGGGCCATTCACACACACAACCCAACCAATCTTGTGGGGTTTTTGGTAGGAAAAAATACGTTGGGGGAAAATAATCACATTGAGCTCCTATTTGAAAGGCAGGAATTAAATTAGTAAATGAATAAAAGTAAGATCTGCTCTGTAATGAAAATGTAGCTCAGGTACATTTTTATTTTACATTTTAAAGATTGTGATGCTTACACCGAGTGGTCATCATGGATTAACTGAATGAAAACCCACTTGATATACAATCAATTTTTCTATCCCCTTCCCTTCCCCAGGAAATATGAAGAAATCTATCCCCCAGAAGTAGAAGAATTTGTGTACATAACAGATGACACTTATTCCAAAAAGCAACTGTTGCGAATGGAACACCTGCTTCTTAAAGTACTTGCTTTTGATTTAACTGTGCCAACCGTCAATCAGTTCCTCCTTCAATATTTACAAAGACACAGTGTAAGTCTTAAGATGGAGAACTTTGCGAAGGTAAGTTCTTGGCTTTATAGGTTTTATTGGCTTTATATTTTGTAAGCATTTAAAGGACATTCAGACCAAGGGTCACCAACCTTTCGGCCCACAGGGACCACTAAATTCATAATTTTAAATCCAGTGGACCACTAGTATGAATTTTAAAAAAAAGATAAAATAGTAGTGCAATTAAAAAATGCAAATATTTTTTCTGCGGACCACCAAAATTTTCTTGCAATCCACCAGTGGTCCACAGATTACCAGTTGGGAACCACTGATCTAGACCACAAAACAAATAGCCACCTATCTGCACTGTGGCATCTGTTTTCAATATATATATTGACCTGTTAGGTTGAAATTACATTTTTAAAATACAAATTGATACCAGTGGAATTTCTATCTAGGTGTGTTGTATCTGAGTTAATCTTGGCACTTCTAAAACAGGGAAAGTCTGCATTACTGAAAGGAGAGATTTGCAAAAGAGAGACACAGAGCTACGCATTTCTATCCACTCTCAAAGCCTTGGCTGTGAAAATTCTTCCCAAAATTGCTATTGAATTATGAACTCATCATGTTACAGAAGATGGAATTACCACAAGGAACATATTATTATATTGAACTAATTTAATTTAAACTGAAATCAAATAGGATTTATAGGATTTGAATTCAAACAAATCTAATTAGAGTTTTAACCCTGTCCATTTATTGCATATTATTCCTAAAATGCCATTGGTCTTAGTACAATATATTTCATATTTGTGCCTTGGGGTAATTTGAAAGAAGTGGGGCAGAACCAGAATGGTGAGAATTGTCCTCATCTCTCTTCCCACCACAGAGATAAGTGGGGGAGAGACAAGAATACCATTTGCAAAAAAAAACAAACAAACCATAAATTCCTTGCAGAAGCCATTGAAGAGGAATATGAAATAAAATGATATCACTTAATAAAAGTACAAGCAGTCAAAGACAATATAACCATGTAAATACAGAATTTGGCAAAGTTGAAAGGAAGTTCTTTTCCATTGTTTAGAAAGCAGATAGATCAGCGTAAATAGGCCAAACCATTAGTAATATTGATATCTTTTGTCTTTCCTAATGTTCCTTCTTTTAAAAAAATATTCTGTTCTTTTAGTACATAGCAGAATTGAGTCTCCTTGAAGCAGACCCATTCCTGAAGTATCTGCCCTCACAAATGGCAGCAGCTGCTTATTGCCTAGCAAACTACACTGTGAACCGGCATTTCTGGGTAAACTTTTATTTTAATTTAAAGGGGGTTGAATATGTCTGGGCATTTTTCAAGAATGAACTACAAAGAATAAGGAGGTTTTGCTATGTTTTCTTTAGCAGTGTTTTTTTAAAAAAAAATTATTTTAGCAACTAGCTTCAGAAATGGCTACTTCAATGAAAAGATCAGTACTATGACAAAACAATTTCCAATGTTTGTTATTTAGGCTATGCCTCTAAAAGGAATGTTTACAGATTTTAGCCTGGGCTCAACAGCTGTTTATTTCAGCACCACAGGCTTTATCTTGGCACCTCGCTCAGGATTTTATCTCAAACCGAGCAGATGTGAATTTGTCATTGCTGGAATGAGGTGAAGTAAAGCTTGGGAGTAGCCGTTTGGTCTGAAAACAGTCCTAGCGATACCACTCTGTGATGGGCTTCTTCAGTTTTATATCATGAGAATGTTCCCATTATGTAGAGCATAAAAATCTTCAGAAATTTCCTTCCAGATAAACACTTTAAAAATCAAATTATAATGCTTAAGAAAATTATTAAATCTTGAAAGAGGAGTTATATGAACTGTGTTTAATTAATCCAATCAAGATTAGAAGTTAAATTTTTGCTTACTAGAAAAGCCCTGCCAAAATTGACAATATGGTAGGATATGACGGAGGTTTCATAATTATAAATGGGATAAATAATGTGAGCTCTTCAAAACTGCGCAAAGCTTTTTGCCTATATGAGCAGCTTGAATTGATTTCTTTCAGGATCCCTGTATAATATTTTGAGGTAAGGCTGCTGAGTTGTACAAAGTCTGTCCTAACTTAATAGCTGATTCAGCATAAGTTTCTTTCCAGGTCCTTTCTTGTCTCTCTGAATTTATTTGTAGTACTGAAGCTGTAACTCTGTCTTCTTATGAGCAGCCAGAAACTCTTGCTGCTTTCACTGGATACTCACTGAGTGAGATTGTGCCTTGCCTAAGTGACCTGCACAAAGCATGCCTCGATGCGCCTCATCGACAGCAGCAAGCAATAAGGGAAAAATACAAGCTGACTAAGTAAGTTCTTGGGTCAGCAGCTGCATCTTGTCCTTCTAATCACCATGTCAGCCCGTAATGCCAAATTTGGAAAGATGGAAGCAATCTAGAACTCAAAAACTAGAGAGAGGGGTAGGGGGGTAACACAGGAGATGGCCTTTTCAAACGATGTTGTTGGACCAAAGTTCCCTTTATCCTTTACCATTACCTTATACCTATCTAACATAATATAAATTGGAGTTCTTAGGTTGCTTGTCCCATCTATTCAGACTGACAACACTGAGCAGACTGCATATATCCATTTTACACAGTATATGGGTGATATATTCACATGCATGGATTTTTATTTTGCTAAACTCATTGTATTTCTGCTGATAAATCACCTCTAGTTATTCAAGGTAATAAAACTCCCTCATTATATACTTATTGAAGACACCTTTGGGATACATTACCTACTGATATTCATATACCTTGAAATTAATTATAGGAATCTGAAAAATTACTTTCATTTCTTCCTTGAGTATTCTCCGAGTGATATATATTCAAAATACAGCATCATTTTAGGTAATAGATCAATATCCTAAAGCAATATAATAAGCATCAGTTCCAAAAAATACCTAACTCTTGCAGACAGAATATAATTTGGGAATGTCAGAATACCCGCAATTCAGAAGCATACATCTTCCAACATTTATTCCTGTGTGGAATTCTGCAATAAAACCATGTGTTTTCCTGGGACTGTGTTTGGGCCTGGAAAAGATGCAGCTGCTTTAAAGCAATTCATACAGGTGCTATGATTCTGTTTGTGGATGGTCTGATGCACATTCCAGAGATGGCAAGTGATGTCCTATACAGCCCTGGTTTCTGCGATCAAACCACTGATATAGAGTGCTGGAGCTTAAGAGACTGTCATGGTCAACTTGGGATCAGTAATAAGTGGCTTCCTTCTTTACAGATATATGCAAGTTTCCCTCCTGGAGCCACCAACTGTTCTACCTCTACAATGAATTGCAGCATGCCCAGAAAAACACAGAAGCTGAAGCACTTGCCTCTTGATCAATAGAGTTGATCTGGCCAATTTGTTATTTTTATAGGGCACTGCAGGTCATGTGTCTAATCTGCTGCTAAAACTATTTTTAGATGATCTTCTGATCTGTAGGTATATTGTATTACAAGGACTCAGTATTGTAGTTTTTATCATAAACTAAGGACAATTTTAATAAACATCTTCAAAAGGAAAAAAATGGTTGTTAGCTTTGTATATCTCCTTTGCTTTTGAACAGTTTTAAACAGGCGTAATGAAATTTGCCAACAAAATGAAAACTGGTACCCTGTTTCCCTGAAAATAAGACCTCCTCTGAAAATAAGCCCTCCCAAAAATATTGCAACATGGTAGCAGCCATGAGGTGACCACGTTCGCCGCCTCCTGCACCTCAAAAATAATAGGACCTCCCCCAAAATAAGGCCAAGTGCTTATTTCAAGGGTCAAGAGAAAATAAGACTCTGTCTTATTTTCAGGGAAACATGGTATTATGTCTTAGGGAGAAATGGTGGAGAAAGACTTTATTTAATAGTTTAGTTTGACCTACATGGATTTCTCAAGTTCAAATTCTCCTTTTCTCATCTCAAGATAAAGCAATTTAATCTCTACTGTAATTAATCAGTATTAGGTGACAGTTCTCCAGCAAAACGGAAGAACTAGAAATAATATAGGAAGCATTGGAGAAGTGAAATGCTGATAATGGGGAGAATTATTAGTACTTATTATATGCTGAAAGTGAGCTAGAAATTCCTTATCTAGGGAATACTATAAACAGACATTTTATAGGCATGCATTTCCTTTTGGCTAAAGTAGGGACACCTTTTTTAAAAGTTGCTATTATATTCATGGAAAAAAAGTGTTTTGAAGCTGTTAATCGTGTTCATTTGGAAAGGTAAAAATTCCCTTGAATGAAATTCAACCCTTGGTGATTACATGGACATGTTCATTTAGTTCACTTGATAAAATATGGGAAGTGGTTTGACATTACAACAATAATAATATCTATAACACTAATGAAAATTAAAGGAATCAAAATGCCCCATGGAAATAACACCAAGAGTCTGAATGAAAATGACCACTATAGCTACCTGATAGCCTTCAAGCTGACAACATCAAGCACACTGAAGTAAGTTTAAGTTTAGGTTTAAGTTTATTAGCATTTGTATGCCGCCCACTCCCAGGGGGACTCTGGGTGGCTTACAGACAACCAGGGAATATAAAAATTAAAAATAGAAATATAGTTATTTAAAATTACACAACATACATACCACTTAAAATGGGGCTGGATGCTGATCAACAGCCCCAGGCCTGCCGGAACAGCCAGGTCTTAGTAGCTTTACGGAAGGCCGGAAGAGTAGTGAAGGTCCGGATCTCTATGAGGAGATCATTCCATAGGGCCGCGGCAGCAACAGAGAAGGCCCTCCCCTGGGGGGTCGCCAGCCGACATTGACCCGCCGATGGCACCTGGAGGAGGCCCAATCTGTGTGATCTTATCGGTCTTTGGGAGGTAAATGGCAGGAGGTGGTCTCTCAGGTAACCAGGTCCTAAACCATGTAGGGCTTTAAAAGTAACGACTAGCACCTTGAAGCGTGTCCGGAGACCAATGGGGAGCCAGTGCAGCTCACAGAGGATAGGTGTAACATGGGTGTATCTAGGTACACCCATTATCGCTCGCGCGGCTGCATTCTCTTCCTACCTATCTACTGTACTTCTCTCTCTCTAGCCCTCTACCTACCAACCTAACCGCTCGCGCGGCTGCATTCTGGACCAACTGCAGTCTTTGAGCACTCTTCAGGGGCAGCCCCAAGTAAAGAAGGAGGTTAGAAAGGAATATAAAACTGGGGGGAGTACCATCAAGGCGGTTAATACCTGGGCAATTCCAGTAATTGTTCCACAATAGCAACAGCACTTAGACTTATATACCACTTCACAGTGCTTTACAGCCCTCTTTAGCTAACAGAGTCAGCCTATTGGCCCCAACAACCTGGGTCCTCATTCTACCCACCTCGGAAGGATGGAGAGCTGAGTCAACCTTGACCCAGTGAAGATTTGAACTGCCAAATTACTGGCCCCTGGAAGTCAGCAGAAGTAGCCTGCAGTACTGCATTCTAACCACTGGGCCACCACGGCTCATATCTCATTGACCTTACGCAAAATGTATACGTGGGTCAGGAAGCCAATGTGGACAGGCAAAAGTGAGACAAGACACTATACTCTTATTAATTCAAACTGTATGCTGAATGTGTATTAAGGGGAGCTGAATGGGAAGAAGAAATGTGATTTTAAAATAGGAAAAAGAAATATCGATAAGTTATATTGATGACACTACTTTGACAGTTAAAAATGCAACAGATCTGCATTTCTGCAGATCTACAACAACAGGTACACCAACCAGTGAACACTGAATGTTTGCAATTATTTCCTTTCATGTGAATGTAAATGAACCTTGTAGGCTAAGAAGCAGTAGTACTAAGGTCACATCATACATAAGGACTGAGGAGGAAGAAGTAAACTTTCCTCTATTGTCTTTAAAAGGTTAGTACTGTTTACTAGATTGGCAATATTTCACTGACAAAGGAAAAATCATGCTCAAAAGTGTGCATGAAACTGATAAAAGATTTTTTTTCAGCCTTTGCTTTGAGAGGAGACACTTTTAATCTGCAAGCTTGCTCTCCTCACAGTCCAGCACAGACTTTGATGGGATAATTTCATGATCTCCAATACCCAGAACACTACTTAGATGGTGCTAATGACATCTAACAGTGATCTTGACAGCATTCCAAGGTGCAGTCTGGGAACAAATGTACAGAACATACTCATTCTTCATCTCCTGAGATAATCTCAAGATAAATCACAAGACAAGAAGACCAAGGACACTTTGTAAAGGACAAAACATTCTAATGTTAACTAAGTTACAGGATCTCAACTTTTACTGCAATTGACATGAGAAGTTTAAGTAGAAAGCAGCTGTTTCTGCCTTCCAGCCTTGGACTTTAAGATCAAAGCTACTGCCAAGATTCTCCTTGTTCACTGTTCATAAATATGAAGTCTTGGCGGACTCCATCATAAGATGATTCTGACTTGTCACAAAGCCTTCAGATTCATTGAGGCATCAATTAAGACTCTTCCATTTTTCTATAATATTCATTTGTGCTATGTATTATAGTCTGGATGAGCAATTCGGTTCTATCAGTTACAACTTCAATCAGTTATACAAGCGTGTAAGGGGTGACAAAATTCAATTTCCAGAGCATATTATGAAGTAAGCAAAATGTTTGAAGTGTCTTAGCTAGGCATTCTTCAATCACTGTATATACAGTTACAATATATTGAATCAAAATTGGAACATCTTATACTTCAGAATGTACTTTTGCACATTTAAGTTGTTTGGTTGTTTCAAGAATTATAAGGCTGGCCAACTCAGCTAGTGTGACTGTGAACAGCATGCAATATAAACACATAATGAATAAATAAAAAAATAAAACCATCTAAAAACAAACTCAACTATCCCTAATTGCTGTGGGAAGAGTCGGGTGTTAAGGGCTATCCTAAAGGCAAGATTTAAGGGCTATATGAAGAGGGAGGAGATTACACATAATGAAATTTTGTTTTTATCTTTATTGTCCCTTAGCCTTATGGTTGAATAGTCAAGGATGGACAACTGTTAACATTGGGGATCCATATGATGAGTACCCATTTAATGCCCCAACACCTAAGCTATTCTTTTCACTTAAAAGTGAGCATTTAGAGCCTTTCATGTCACTACGCCCCATTTTCATTATGATGTCTAAGTCCCATGAACACTTAGATAACATCTAGGAAAGCAAACCGTGTCACCTAAACTCCTACATCATTTGAGTGTTTTATTTGACTTCTTTAGCACATTTTTCCTGCTAAATAAGACCAGCAACTACATTATGTGTGCTTCCATAGTCGCTGCAATCTAAACTGAAATTCCTTGTTTTTCTAGTTTGTGTTTGTTTCATAACTACCCAGGGCATTATTCAGTTTTAAAACTTTTTCCCCCCTGTATACAAGAGTTTGAATGCATTCATGTAAATTCAGGACACACAATTCCTTAGTAGTCAACAACGCAATAAGAAGCTGAGTTTACATAATGAATCTGGCAGAAAATAACAGGCTGATGTTTGCAGTGAAGATAAGACAACTGCATAAAAAAAAAAGAGGTGTTTCTTTTGGCATTAATAAAATCTAGGTCAAGCTTAATCAACAGTTCACTTTTATGTTTTATGCCTGCATAAGTGCACACACAGAGTATATTCCTATCACTTGGTGTACTAAGCCATGATTTGCATTCGTGAAACCATAATTGGCTCAATGTATACAACGTGAAGAATCAAATTGCAGCTTAACATAAAACAGGCCTGGATACTCACTGATGCCAGATGAGATCATTAGCTCATTTTATACTGTGCTGAGCATTTTTAGGTTGGTGACTACCGTATATACTCGAGTATAGGCCGACCCGAATATAAGCCGAGGCACCTAATTTTACCACAAAAAACTGGAAAAGTTATTGACTTGAGTATAAGCCTAGGGTGGGAAATGCAGCAGCTACCGGTAAATTTCAAAAATAAAAATAAATACCAATAATGTTTTTGAATATTTATTTCAAAGAAAAACAGTAAACTAGCGGTGTATTCAATGAAATACTTCACTCACCTCATGATGCTGATGTCCCGCTGTGATGATGATGTCCCGTGCAGCCGCGGGAGCGATGTCCCGCCTCCTATGACACACGGCACAGTGATTCCTATCATTGGATCACTGTACCAGAGGAGGTGGGACATCGCTATGTGGCTGCTTGCCATAACAAGGAGGAGGTGGGACATTGTTGCAGAGCGGCAGGAGGGGGAGGAAGGGGAATCGTAAGACAGCCCTGCATTACATTAGAACGTGAGGAGGGGGGATGGTGCGGTGCGCGCTGCGCGGCAAACTGACACAGAGGGAGGGGAAACTCACAGGGGCACTGGGCCATTCACGAGTGTCACCCAGCGGCATGGCCCCGCCCCTTTTTCTCCTCCATTTCGGGCAAATTTTTCACTGACTCGAGTATAAGCCGAGGCGGCTTTTTTCAGCCCAAAAAGTGGGCTGAAAAACTAGGCTTATACTCGAGTATATACAGTATAATCTCTTATAATTTGGCCCCACAAATTTTTAAGAAAATGAGATAATAAAAAGCAGCTATGAAGATCATTCATGGTGATAGGCAGCCTAAAGTCTTTTAATCCTTACTTTGTGAGTTGAGTTTTCCCAGAGATGTGTATCATTTTCTCTGAGCTCATTTGTCTATGAAGGAATAACATGCATCTCTTCCATTTGTCCTTAGATTCATCTAGATGGTTTTTCTTTTGCCGTTCTCCTATTTTTGGTTGGCTATTTGCATTTGGATGTTATTCATGATTCTGATCTGTCCTTGAAATTTTCGCATTAGTGAAGAGACAATTTTAATAAATTCATAGATAAAATAAAATGTTAAGCAGTGACATCAGTTTGAAAAAAGGTGGAAAGAATGCAGCATAATAAAGCTGACAAAATGGAGGAAGATTGTCATTTTGATTACTACATGCTCTTCATAATGAGAATTATTCTAATGTGTAACCATTGATGACCACAACGCCATGACTAATAAAATTTACATGCTTCTCTTGAAGAGATATCAACTTTTTGTCATATGACAAAGCATAGCTTTTACCTATAAAAGCTCTGCCTTGTAACCTGGAGTTATACTTGGTCTCTGTCTTGCTTTCACTGTAATAATTTATGGCATATTTAAATGAAATGTCCACCCAAAGCTTCACATTTCTTATGCCTTTGCCCCCCTCCCTATACATTTCCTTCATAAAAGACACTTTTTTCCCCTAATCTGGTTAGATTAGAGAAACAATTGTATTTGTCTTTGTTGTTGCTATCTGATCTCATTGCTCACTAATGATGCTTTAGTCTAGAGACTGATAGGATTATTGGAATTTCAGAAGAGTTTTATTGTTATTTACTTTTGGCCAAAAAGATTATTGTCAGGTTAATGGAAAATGGACAATTATGAACGCCAATTCAAATAACAAACAGTACTTGGGCTCAGAAAGGAAAGGGCAGGTCAGTTGCCCCAAATTGTGGATTAGGAAGAAGGTTCTGAAATCTTTTTGCACTCAAGTCACATTACAGACTATGCCATGCCTCATTTGCCTCCGGACAAATACATCAGCTAGAATACTTGGCTTCATCTAAATTTGGATTGTAGATTGGAACTGGTCCATTGCCTATTAGGAACTGGGCCACAAAAAAGGCAGGCAAGCGGGTGAGCAAAGCTTCATCTACGCATGCACAGAATTGTAAGTTGCATGCAAAATCATCCCTCTCCCCCCACTGGTCTGTGGAAGGCCATTTTTCTTCTGAAACTGGTCCCTGGTGCCAGAAAGGTTGGGGGGCACTGATTTAAAAGAAGGGAAAGCCTCATTTAGAGTCTTTAGGATTACATTACAATTCTAGCTTCATCCAAGATGCAGCACCTCTAATCAACACTTGATTATTTTTTTTAGTATATCTGTGTTTCACTATCTTTTTATTCCAGTTCTCTACTGACCTGCCTATTTCCCTGACTGTCCAAGACCTACACATGTCCCCAGATATAATAGAATTGTCCACATGACAAATAGGGGAATAAATGATATTAGAACAATAAAGCTTCTGTAAAATAGGAGTTTCAAATACTTTTGAACAGCTTGTTCTGTGAGCAATCTACATGATCTTCTCCACTTGAAAAATGCTGGGCTGGATTGTTTTTGCTTTAATCTTTGCATTAAATTGAAATGTTTAGCCAAATAAGTACTGAATCTCTTCCCTCTTTTGAGCTATGAAAATATATGTTAATCCTATCAAAAGGAAAAGAGGCGTCTTTATCTGTATTCTCGGAGAAAAGTGAATTTGGAACAAAATGTTATTTTGTAACCTTAAGTTTTATTTGAGCACTAAACCTATGACATACTCAGCTTAGTTGTTTGCTTGCAGATGTTTCATTACCCAACTAGATAGCATCAGTGAGAATGAATGGGAGCTATCTGCCTATGCAATTGTCCTGCCAGTTTTCATGGGAGTATTTTTTCTTCTGGTTCCTTGATTAACCTAACTACACCAATGACTTCACTAGAAGTTGGATTCTGGCTGCGAAGATACTTTGGAAGTGATGGAGACGCATCTGAGCTTTGTTATCTGGAAGGAGTTTGAGCCAGTTATGCTGAAGAAATTGGACAGGGTCCTTTGGGTTCGGAGCTTGGAAATCTGCATTCATTACCCATGCCCTTTATGTGATTGTTAAGATGTCCAGAGAGGTGGCTTCTGGTTGAGTCCAAGTGGTGAAGGAGGCAGTGATACAAGAGACCATTGAGGAAAAGGAAAGAATTTTAAAGAATTTTTTAAAAATAATTAAAGCCAAGGTAGTTGCTGCCAGACTCCAAGTCACAGTGACTTAAGAGTCTGCTTAGTGTTAACTTTAGGAGGAGGCAAGAGAACTATGGGCCTCCTTTGAATAAGGAATTTTTCGCCTTTTAAGAGTTAAGCAAGGGTTAAAAAGCGAAAAAATTTGTATGCAAAGGAAGCACGTGATTCTCCCGCCTCCTGATCTGGGAGCAGCGAATCATGCCTTGCAGTTGAGCACGCTTATGTTGGGCGGGTTATTTCAGAGGGCGTGCTTCAGAGGAGAGAGGAGTGGGGGAGAAGGAGGAGACTTGCTCTTGTCAGAAGAGACCGCACGAGAGCCGAGTCCGGGAGGAGTCAGTTCTTTGAGCAAACTTCAGGCTCAAGGGACCGCCTTCCCTCCCGCCACTCAGTTTATTTTTTTGCAAAGGAGCCGCGCTTCAGAGCAACAGCTGTGACTGCCGTGGGCTTTGACGCAGCTGGCTGGGTTTGGGATTCTACCACCCCGGACGGGGCGGAGGGGGAAAGAGACTCTCAGGGCTGAAAATGCGGCGTCCTCCCCACCGCCCAAGCGGAAGGTAAGCGGAGCACTGGCCGGAGGGAACAGCGTGCTGCCTTTTTGGTCCTTATGCACGTGTCAAGTCGCGGGTGGCCCTCTGTAGGTGTTTGGATGGCGTGGCTGCCTACCGCAAGGGGCAGGGAGGGAGGGAGGGAGGGAGGGAGGGAGGGAGGGAGGGACTGCCTGCCTGCGTGGAGTGCAAAAGTGAGAAACTGGTATGACTGAGAGCGGCCAGAGGTGCACGCCTGGGTTTTTTGGGTGTGCCGGTGTGTGTGTGTGTGTGTATGTGTGAGTGAGTGTGTAAGTGAGTGAGTGCGGGTGGAGGAGAACCCAGAGTGGCAGTCACCCACCTACCCTCCTCCCTGCCCCCACCCTGCACAGCTGGAGGGCCATGCTAGGGAAGAGGCCACGCTTCCCAAACTTCCTGCCCCTCTCGCTTGGCCAATGGGTGCCAAGAACTGCCGCTGTGACTGCTGCCAAGAGGGAGAAGAGGGCGAGCACTCCCCGGGGAGCGGCAGGACTTTAAAGTCCCAACCCGGTCCCGCTCTATGGCAGACGCCGCCGGGGCCCTGCCGCCACTTTAAAGCCACGGCAGCAGGGCTTTAAAGTCCCGGCGCCACGTCCGCCATAGAGCAGGTCCCAGTCCCGCTCTATGGCGGACGCGGCACCGGGACTTCAGCAGGGCTTTCGCACTTGCCTCACCGGCCATGCAGCTCAATGCACGTCTCTGCGGAGGATATAAGCTGTTCCAAATTGGGTGGTTTTTTGTAGAATCAGAATGTTCAAGTCTGATAAATTTAAAATTTCCAAATAGCGAGGTAGCCCTTTAGGTATTGCTCCAAGGGCCCCAATTACAATTGGGACAACACACAATTTCTTTTTCCACAGCCGCTCAACTTTAATTTGCAAGCCCCGGTACTTTGTGATTTTTTTCTTGCTGTTTATCTTCAATTTGTGCATCTCCAGGTATTACAATGTCAATGAACCATACTTTTTTTTATTTTCAACTATTGTTATGTCAGGTGTGTTGTTGGCCAAGTGCCTGTCAGTCTGAATTCTGAAATCCCACAAGATCTTGACTTTCTCATTCTCTAAAACCTTCTGAACCTGATTTTCCCAGTGGTTTTGCTGTACTCAAATCCAAACTTTTGGCACAATATTATTATTATCATTATTGTTGTTGTTGTTCACTTTTATTATTGTTTTATTTGCTCATTAAGAGCTGCCCAGAGTTTGATACAAGATGGGTGGCTATATACCGTGTTTTAAATAAATTGAATAAATAAATGATTCTGATGAGATGTCATCTTTTCTACTTTTACTTCTACTTCTGCTTTTCACTTTAAACCTTTTTGAAGTATTTGTTTTTTAAAAAAATATATTGTTTGAAGGAGAAAGAAAACCAAATTTGAACAAGGGGACCAATTTGTTGTACTTGCTGGAAATGATGAATTCATTTCTACTCATAAGAAACAGTGAGGAAATGTGGAAGCTTTGACAACATAAGAGAGCTGAGTCATTTTCAACAACTCATAGCCCTTTGAGGAATATATTTCTTTTCAAGAGAAAGTATAAATGTAGTCAAGTCTATGAACAAAAACAATCTAGAGAAACAGCAGTTGGTTTCAATAACATTTTCAGTAACTAATTATCTTCAGAGAGTTAGGTCTGGGAATAGATAGGAACACAATGTCAGTGTTCAAAGGAGATGCTCTCTTTATCTCTGGAGCTGCTATTCAGGTCACACTTCCAGGTCACTTTTATTTTTCTTTCTATGTGCCAGATGTGACAGACATACAGATGTATACCATGTAGAGTGTGAATGGCTTAGTATTATTCAATTTTTGAAGATTTGTAACAATATGTTTTTTTAGTTAGGACAGAAAAAGAAGTCATTTGTTTCAAAATGAGAGTCCCTCTTCAAGAACATTTACAAAAATCTGGATAGCAGCTAAAGCATGTGGTTTTTCCTATAATGGATATATGTGATTATGAGATAATTTTGAACAGGGTATCATATTGTACTAGTGTAATTTGAAACTTGAGGTACTTCTGCCATAAATTCTATTACATACTCTTAACTGCATAAATGTATTGTATTTTTATAGTTGCAAGATACTAACTCTGGCTGGGAAAGCTTACAGCAAGATAGGAATATTGCTATTCTATAGAATGAGGACTATATGCTATACAAGGAAAAGAAGAGTAAGCCTCTTGTATCAACTCACCAGGAAAGGTGTAAAGAAATGTTTCTCAGCCTTAGCAAATTTAAGCTGTCAAGACTGAGAAACACTGGTGAAAGGAAGGCTATTCAGAAACACCTTTATTTAATCTTTCTGTTAGGGCATAATAAATATGTCCTGATAGGTGTCTAGATTCATAAAAATAACAATAACAATATACTGATGTATATTCTGCAAAAGAGGATGAAGGCCATTTTTAATGGCAGTGGGACAGAACAAAGTGTGTTCTGTCCCCACTACACATTAGTCTGTGTGCAGCTCAACGTGCAACTAAACCCTCCTATCCTCCAATAAAACAGACTGTGTGCGTAAATCTGAATGTTTTATTGAAAGAACAGGATATGGTGAAACTGGGGAAAATAGGAACACATACAATGAGAACCAAATACAAGATAGACAGCATTAAGTTACTGCTGAAAATAACAGTTAATAAATACAAGCAATTTAAATCTTAGCAGCGATGCTCTGTGTGTGGGATGTGGGTTTGTCCTCGGACAACCATGTGCCACAGATTAAGATGGATGGTTATTTGTGCTTCTGCCTTCACCAAATGATAAAGGAAATGGAGTCTGCCTTCCTAGCGTGTTCTTGGTTTGAGAGTGCGGGCTGATGAGAAACAATATACTTGGTATTTTGTCTCTCCAGCCATTAGATGGGGCTAGAGAGCAACAACGGTATATAAAAGTTATATGCTGGGGCATGACAAAGTGGATTTTATATTGAAAGATGGTTTATAGAAACCTTTCTAAAAAGGTCAAATGGTGAGATACTTATCCTATCAGAATCTGACCAGTCACAACTTCCTGGACCATTATCTATTGCATTTGTAACAACCATTCCTGATACTCAGGATGAATCCCCTTGGAAGGTCAGTGTAAGTCATATCTTTAAAAATAAAGTAAGATTAAGATTAAGATTTAGTTTATTTGTATGCCGCCCTTCTCCGGGAGGGACTCAGGGCGGCGAACAACTCAAAAGGGGAAAAAGGGATACAAACACAATACACGTAATTAAAATACACAAGAGGCCTACAGCCATACAAGTCAAGAGGGGAGGGGAACTCATCAACCCCAGGCCTGCCGGCACAGCCAGGTTTTGATGGCTTTCCGGAAGGCCTGGAGAGAGATGAGGGTCCGAATCTCCGCGGGGAGTTCATTCCAAAGGGCCGGAGCTGCTACAGAGAAGGCCCTCCCCCGGGTGGTAGCCAGATGGCATTGGCTGGTAGACGGAACCCGGAGGAGGCCAACCCTGTGCGATCTAACGGGTCTATGGGAGGTAATTGGCAGCAGGCGGTCTCTCAAGTACCCAGGTCCAATACCATGAAGGGCTTTATAAGTTACGACTAGCACTTTGAAGCGTATCCGGAGACCGATTGGTAGCCAGTGCAGCTCGCGGAGGTTAGGTGTAACGTGGGTGTACCAAGGTGCACCCACAATCGCTCGCGCGGCTGCATTCTGGACAAGTTGTAGTCTCCGAATACTCTTCAAAGGCTGCCCCATGTAGAGCGCATTGCAGTAGTCCAGTCTTGAGGTCACGAGGGCGTGAGTGACTGTCGTGAGTGCCTCCTGGTTCAGGTAGGGGCGCAACTGGTGCACCAGGCGAACCTGGGCAAATGCCCCCCTGGTCACAGCCGACAGGTGATGTTCTAAGGTCAGCTGTGGGTCCAGGAGGACTCCCAAGTTGCGCGCCCTGTCTGAGGGGCGTAAATTTTCACCCCCCCAGCCTGAGTGATGGAATACTGGCCAAATTCTTGGGAGGGAAACACAACAGCCATTCGGTCTTGTCTGGATTGAGTACAAGCTTGTTAACTCCCATCCAGACCCTGACAGCCTCCAGGCATCCGCTTCACTGAGTTGGCACGGGGCGGACAGATACAAGTAGAAGTATCATCAGAGTTTAGGTCTGTTTTATACCTGATTTGTTTTATTTTATTTAAATTTCAAATTTTATTTAACTTTCTATTTAAAGCTAGACTTTAAATTAAAATCTTGCCAATGGAATGTGTCTAAACCTATTTGGTTCTAAAGCTAATATTAAAATATAGCATCTCAAAATCCATAATTACCTATGGACCTTCAACACTGTGAACATCATTAGATCATTTGGAGGATGCTAAGCTAGTAACACTTACCTTTAGCAATATAGCAATAGCAGTAGACTTATATACCGCTTCATAGGCCTTTCAGGCCTCTCTAAGCGGTTTACAGAGAGTCAGCATATTGCCCCCAACAATCTGGGTCCTCATTTTACCCACCTCGGAAGGATGGAAGGCTGAGTCAACCCTGAGCCGGTGAGATTTGAACCGCTGAACTGCTGATCTAGCAGTAGCCTGCAGTGCTGCATTTAACCACTGCACCACCTTGGCTCTACCTTTGAGATGCAATATCTCAACTGACAGAAAATAGCGACCTTGGTTGATTTTCCTCCCCATAGCAAATAAGTAGGTTTGGACTTAGTTAATATTTGGAAGGGAGATGTCAGGAATGTATAGAAATGTAGCCTAGACAAGAAAATCAAAATATTATTAGTGGTGAGTTATTTTTATATCTCTGCCAAAAACCACTATATGAACATGTCCTTGTCAAGAAGATTTTGAGGAAATCTTTACCTTTTCCAATAGATTTGATGAACCACCTCAAGATATTCCTCTTAAGTTAATTTTGGCTTATACAATCATTTGTGTTAAGCAAATGTAAGGATCATTGCCAAACATTCTCAAACCTTTCAAGGTTTTTATAGGGTTTTTTTAATGAACAGAAACCTATATTATAATTGGAGATTTTTAGCCTTAAGAGCTACATTGATATTTAAAGAGGGTGCTCCATGTGAGATGAATATCAAGCAGACAGTGAGGTGAATGAAATGTTCAGTAGCATATGTTCTGCAGAGAATTATGAAAAACCAAAATGATTTATGTTGTTCACAGAATTCAGTTTTCCTTGAGACAGTAAACTGCAGTTGGCAAAGCCCTCTCCATGGTACTTAAATGAAGACTAGATGTTGCAGTAAAATTGTATTTACAAATGAATAAACAAATGATAGTTGTGAATTTCTGCTGCCACAGATATCCACGCATAACCATTTCCGTTCAGAAAAGAGACCTGCTATTGTGTGTTATTTAATTAACACTGCTTAATTGATGACAGCCCGCATCCTGCAGTTTCCAAATAAGCTGCGACATTCATATTAAGTGGCCTCTACAACAGCTGCAGTATGACTTCACAGTGGAGTCACTGGACTGAGTAAAGATTGCAACAGGCACAAGGTATAATGAGTCATTACACTGATTGATTGTTAAGATGGATGGGTGTCCCAACTTGCATTCGTCTCAACAGAATGAGAATTTTAATGAATCTTAATTGCTAATTGCATGGTGTGACTGAGTAGCATGTATACAATCATAATCAAAGAGATATATTCAGAATTCTCCCCCAAGAAGAGAGAAATGAGTTATGACAACAGGATTGACAACTAGATCACAAGAAGAGATATAAATTCTGCTTTGTGATTAGTATGTCTTCAGGCAAGGATTTTGTTGTGAATCACCCAGGTTTGTTCTTTGAATATTTAGTGTCTGAGGATAAGGAACTGGACATAGTCGTATTCCCTTTGGAACCATCTCAAAATGTTTCTCATCTTTTCATCAGAGAAAAACAAAAGAAGGAAATAGAGTAGCTTTGCTATGTACGTTCTGAGTAGAATCACTAGGAACATTCTACTATTGCAAATATCGAGCAATGAAAATGGGTTCTTCTAGATAGGGAGCTGTATAATCACAGCTCTTTTGCTGAAAGAAAAAGAAATTTGAAATGGACTTTTCACACAATTAAGGATTTTGCAGACTTTGCCTAAATGGGTCTGCAACAAAATCAGCCATCTTCTATATTAGGAGTGATAGTAAGGGAAGAATGATTATAAAAATGTAGTCATATAGTCACGGAAGCACCATTTCACGGTCAGGGAAATGTAGCAATAAACCTGAATACTAATAAGTGACTGCAGACAGGGAACAGGCCTGCATACCGAGGTAGATTGAAATTTATTAGTGCTACTCTTAACTTCTATCACACAAGTGCATCTGGACAGCAGGGTTGTGAGTGGAAATAAACAGCAGGATCCCGGATATTCAAACTACTTGAAGACAGCTGAAAGTGAGTGTAAGTGCTAAGACGTAGACAACAAGGAGAAGAAATTTCTTCCATGGAAAGCAGAGCATCTCCATCGTATAGCAGTTCATTTTTTCAGACCTACAACAGTCACATAGGTTTCAAGGGAAGATAATGAGTTTATTTTCTTGGGAGAAAATGCAAAGTGAAGAAGGAACACACATCAGATTAAATATGGGATGGTTTTTGAATCATGAAATGGGGAATTTTGGCTGGCTAGCCAAAAAGGGAAAAGTGCCAACGATATCTCCTTTTATCTATACAAATGTAGGGTATAATTTTGTTGTTATTATTGTGGTTGTTGTTGTTGTAAAGCCATGTGGTGGTGAAAACAAGTGTTAAAAACAAAATCAAGGAAAACTTACGCTATTCTTCCAAGTTTCTATTTTACTACATGACAGTAGTTAAAAAGCAACAGTGAATGTGCTGATTGGACATTAACTTTTCATAGTGACAGAGGAATAAATATGAACACTGTTAAAATGAATTTACAATTAGAGCCTGTGAAGGAAAGGATTTGAGAGACCTTTAACTACCTCTCCCCACCCTCCACTCTATTTTCTCTTGCTGTACTGTATAATTATCATTGTGGATCATTAAAATGAGCTGGCTGTTCAAGGGTTTGGCATATTTCTAAATTCAAGTAAATGTCAGTTATGACCTGTTTCCCTGAAAATAAGACCTTCCCAAATAATAAGCCCAATTGGGCTTTTAAGCTCATGCACTAAAATAAGTCCTCCCTTAAATCGTTTGCGATGTCAGTTCAAAGTTAACTTATATAAGAATTACTGTGTAATATATTTCTTAAAATAATTGTTATTGCAATTTATAAGAGAAATACAGAAAAAACATCCAAAATATTTTAAAAGTATTGTATCATCCAACAAACTGAGAAACTATAATAACAGTTCAGTGTAGTGGTTAAGGTAATCTGTTTCTCCGAAAATAACACCTCCCCAGATAATAAACCCAATAAGGCCAAGTGCTTATTTGGGGGGGGGGTGTCAAAAGAAAACAAGACCCTGTCTTATTTTTGGGGAAACACAGTATTAGTGTAAACCAGTAGGCATCTAATGATTGGATTTTAAAAATCAGAAGCCCATTCAACTTGAAAAATATAAAAATGTCTGCAAAAATATAAGCAATATTATGTTTTCTTTTCTGAAAATAATTTCTGCATTCATATCACAAGAATCACCCATCTTGTCTTGTCTCATTTGCCAAATTGAATGTATCACTTTTTCCAAAGCTGACCTTTTCATTGCTTCATAGGTCAACCACAACTAAAATATAAAAGATGAAATATGCTATACTGGCAGAGTAAAGAGTTATCACCTGCTCTACCACTTGGAAGTGTGGAAGAAAAATGGATATTTAGCCACTGACATTTTTGAGAAGTTAGTGATGCCTGGTACCGTGTTTTCCCGAAAATAACACAATATCTTATTTTCTTTTGACCCCCCCCCCCCAATAAGCACTTAGCCTTATTTTTGAGGAGGTCTTATTATTTTTGAGGTGCAGGAGGCAGCGAGCATAGTCACCTCATAGCTGCTGCTGTGTTGCAATATTTTCAGGGAGGGCTTATTTTCAGGGGGGCTTATTTTAGTGCATGCACTCAAAAGCCCAACTGGGCTGATTATCTGGGGAAGTCTTATTTTCAGGGAAACAGGGTAGTAGTATCTGAACTAGATTCAAGACCTACAAGGTAATATGGTATACTAGGATAAATGTTCACATTCAAATCTCAAAGTGCAAAATACAACTAAACTACAACTTTTTCTTTAAAAGGTTTATAAGGGAAAACTCAACACCAAAATGCTCAGAGTATGGTTATTAAGAAGAATGTGTTCTCAAATTGTGGGTTACAGGCAAACGAGAGAGAGGGTGCAAAATGTTTTAGATTTGCACAAAAGAGCTGTTTCAAGGGATGTTAAAGGACCATTACTTTTTGTACCATCTGTCTGAAAAATCTGTTTCAAAAACTGTAAGTAGATAGCAGAAGCTTTGAAAATGTCCGTATTTTACACCTAAAGAACAGACTGTTCATTTGGTCAGTGTCTTCAACTACAAGGACATATGTTGG
Organism: Thamnophis elegans; assembly: GCF_009769535.1. NCBI lineage: Eukaryota > Metazoa > Chordata > Lepidosauria > Squamata > Natricidae > Thamnophis > Thamnophis elegans. The sequence goes on from NC_045546.1 coordinate 26,351,560, forward strand.
ACATTTATTTACTTAATAATTATTTCTAAATTGAAATGTGTATATTCCTATTATATGATCAATTCTTTTTGAATCACAATGCAACATATATGCATTTTTTTCTTTACAAATGTGTCTGTTGATTTAAACAATCATTTATAGTCACTCTATGAGGGAGATGGATGGTTTCTAAATATGATAAATAAATAAACACACTTTAAAACTTGTTTGTTATATGTGTGTAATGGTCAGAGTAAAATTTTAATTTGTTTACAATATTAGCTTAAGCAGGAATAAGATAATATTCTAATCCTGCACCCAGTCATAAATATTTTTGTGCTTTTCATAGCAGGCAGTCATATGGGAGAGTCATTCTACACATCTTATCTTCTGTTAAGGGGAGAGGTAGGAAGCGAACCAACCATGCTAAACATTTCAAAGTTTCAACATACTTTTTAATTTGCAACTGATTCTTGTCTTATTCTTGTCTTCTCAGTGTTTTCATTCCAATTAATCTGAAATGTGAAACTGCAGGATGGTGCTATTTTCTTTCTGAGCTTCAACTGAGAGCTACTTGTGACCAGCCAAGGTGACACATTCGGGACAAAAATAGCAAAGGCAGTTGGTGACACAACTTCTCACCAAAGAAAGAGCTTAAAAGGCAAAAATCATAAAGAACCCACTGAAGGTTTAGGTGAAGTCTCCAAAGAAATGCTCCAAGTCTCTTGCAGTGCTCATGCTAGTGCTATAGCCCTAGTTTTTTTGACAGGTTTTTGTGGTGGATACTGGAATTAACCTATCAAAGATCAAGCCTACACCCAGAACATTTCACACAGTCCTGAAAAGACTTTCTCACTTGGAATCCATTTGCTATGTCTGGTTCAACCCTGACAATAAAGAAGCAAAACATATGTTTTGTAAACTAAAGAGAAATGCAAAAGCCCTTTAAGACTTTTTTAATCAGTGAGTGATGACTTAGTATAAATTGATAGAAGAAAAATGCTATATCTATTACTTTTATTCCTGGACTCTACATAAGTGTCATATGCCCATAACCAGTTTTTTTCAGATAACTGCAAATTGGAGAAATAGATTCTGCTTGTGAAAATAGAACATGGGTGCCAAGGGGCATATATGGTTTCTCAGTGCACGCAAGAGGTATTATGCTACAGAAAAATTAGTGGAATCAGTTCAAAACATCATCTGCACCTAAATGTAATTAGCTGGGAATTAAAATTTAATCAAACACAGTTAATGTGGTTATTCTTCAAATATTGATAACTTTCTCTTTGCTTTCTCAAGCATTAATTTTTCCCCAAGCAATCTTTGAAATGCTTCTGCCAACAGAGATATAGGGATATATAACTATATAATTAATCTATCACATCACGGCAGTTTTTATAAAATAATCTCAAGTTTTATAATTTTTGCATAAACCATTTTGAAAATTCTGTGTGAAGAATAGCCTAAAATGTAATTAAATCTCATGCCAAATCAAATAAAGTGGAGCTGATGAGAAGCCTACATATTCATCCATATCTTTCACAGTGTTTCAATTCTGGCATTTTGCAGATTTTATCAAGTGACAAGTTAGTATGTCTGCAGTGCAGAAATCCATTTTAAAGCTGTTAATCTAGTTAAATTATCTTCAGGTTTGCCACATTCCACATTCAATAAATGTTCTTCTCAAAGTTACAGGGAGTTCTTTTTTTTACAGGCAAAGCCTGCCAAATAATAAATACAAATGTCTGTTAAGGTGATATTTTGAATAGTAAAAGTGAAAAAATGCAATATTTAACAACCCTTGTATTTTGATGTTTAGAATTTAAATTTACATATGTCCATGATCTGGAAATACTATATTGAACTGCTATATTGCATTTGATCAACTACTATATTAGGGCAATGTGGTGACTCATGTGGTTAGAATGCTAGATTGGCAATCTGCAAGCCCATGTTTGAAACCCAAGTGCCACTGTGTGGTGGGGTGAGCTTCCATCATTTGCTCCAGCTCCTGCCTTCCTAGCAATTCAAATGTGTGCAAACATAAGCAGATAAATAGGTACTAGTTTTTCAGCACATTGATGGGACATGAAAGGAAATCCCCCCCCCAAACTGGGCATCCCCTGGACAATGATGATGTCACTTGTTAATTTTTTCAACCTGGAAGTGCCTCAGTACTTCCGACACAAATATGAATACAAATCGCTACACTTCAGAAGGTTTAAATTTATTTCCAAAGAAAACCTTTATATTTCACTTGTCTTATTTCAAAGGTGTAAATGCAGATAATCATAAAATAAAGCCAGCAAATCTGCTTAACACTGCATTGCATTAGAAATATTTTAAAATGTGGACTAAAGCAATTGTTTATATGGAGCATAAAGAGGGTTAGAATCTTTCAGCTACTTATAACATTATTTTCTTTAATAGTCAAAATGTTATTTCTTAAAATATACATCAAATGTGATGCATCACTTATTTACAATGCAATACTTATTCATACTTTGACTTTAGATCTAAAGAAAAGATTGATTTCAGCCATGCAAAGCAAATAAAACTGTATGACGAATGTTCCCTCTAGATAATTTGCCTTTAGGAACCTTAGTTTATTCCTTATAAAGGGAAAATCTTTCTGATTCTCTGAGGCAGCTTGAGAAATGAGTTACAAATGAAAATTATTAATATAGACTAAGCCCAATTCTGACTGTAAACTTCAATGAATGGTCCAGAAATAAATATTTAAAAGACCCTCAAATGTTTTCTACATCCCCTCCACATCATAGCACCATTTGCAAATTTGGTAGAAATATGTTGCTAAGATGGGAACATCATTCTTCTAAAACCTAAAGACAACCGATCAGGATGCATTATACTCTTGATTACGGAACTGAAAACTTTTCAGGGTTTTTCCCCCCGCTATGGCTTGTTTTACATTTCCATGCTGCACCTTGAATTTATCTTGGAACTTATCCTGTCTGAATCCTGTCAAATATATTCTCTTAGTTATCTCTTTTCCCACTGTCTCACTACCCCAATGAATGCTCTGATGGAAATAAGTTAATGAAATGTGATGGTATCTTGTAGACTTTATAAAGAACCTCTGATAGTGAACAGTTGTGCTCACAAAGACACATGAAGGGGAGCAGTTTTTATTATTCAACTCCAGGTTTTAGTTCAGATTAGCATAATTAAGGACTGCATTCAGTCAACCAGTTTTGCAGCCGTTTTCCTAGGCAAGAGAAAAGACATGGCAATCGTAAATAAGTATGACAGATGGGATAAAAGCAGTGCCATACGATTCTTCCAAAGTACCAATATTAGGCTGAATGAAAGCTCTCACAGTCCCAGAGTGGGAGGTGTTAGCTTCAACTGTCACATCTGGATAGAAATCTCAAGGCTGTGACAAATGTTTGCAGAAACATTTTTTAAGGTCCTGAGCAAAAACAGCTACTTGGTAATTGGCTTCTTGCTCTGTAAAATATATAAAGATACAAGGAAGCTCAGAATGATCGGATAGGAAACCTGATTGAATCAGATCAAACCTTTGGCAGATTCAACATGATTGCCATTCTGAAATGTATCCTGTTAGAATATAAACATCGGAGTAAACAACTTTTTAAATGTGATGTAGACGTGAGATAATTGCTACTGCAGAATTTCCAAAGGCTTCTGGAATTGAAACAGGAAAACTTTGCCCTAAGAACAGGGTAAATGAAATTCTGGGTTATAGTGATGTCATTTTTGTGGGTGTCAATCTAAGTTTAGGGTTGTAGGAGTAGTGGTCAATATCCACACAACGTCCATTCATTGGGTTGATTGAGCATCCTTGTGTTCCTACTTCTGACTCATTATACTAGGTTTGTAAATCACAAAATAGCAGCAAATTGAAGAGTGCAGAAAAATAGGACACTATTTAGGGGCCAGAGGTTTATTTCCTTCATCACACTGATCCAAGAAGATACATACTACATTCTTTTGACACAACTGCTTAGGAATTTGTGGCCTTATTCTTTTCTTTGACATTCTGAAATTAGAAGCTCTCAGATGTATCCTTTATAATACTTGCTAGCTTTAATCTATTCCCTAAAGGTAACAAACATTGAGTCCTTTTCTAGCAATGTGCAATGCTGAACCACTCCATTAATTAATATTAATGATGTTTCCTATCATGGCCTCATTAGAAAAGATTACTTATTCCCTGTGATGCTATTGGTCTTTCTGCCTGTTTAAAGGCAGTTATCCTGCTGTAGTAAGAAATTGCCTCTATGGAACAGTAGAAAAACCAACACTTATTTTTTACGATGAGTTGTAATAGGGGCAGTCTGCATGAGATTCAAGACATAAATGGCACTCTGACATAAGAAACAAAAATTCCAACTGATTCCCTTCACCTGCTTTTCCAAACAGTTAGCTTAACACTGTAGGAAGTTAGTACCCACCCCTCTCCTAGAAGAATGAAATATTCTAGGAAATATTGAAAAGGCATAATATGGATGAGAAAAGGAGAAACATGCTCTTGGAAAGCAGCCACCACCTTTGCTAATAGCCCAGAAATGCTGGGCCAGCTTATCTACAACACAAAAGACATGCCCCTCAGGACATGATAGGATTAGCCCTCTACCCATCTAGCAACAGAACTCACCACATGGCACCTGGGGAAATTACATCACCCAGCAAGATTCAACCAAGCTTGGGACTCAAGACACTACAAAGTTATCTCTGCATGGCCCCATGGGAGTCTGACAATCAATCAGAATACATTTCTTTCACAGGAACAAGAAGCTCCAAGGCGGGGTGCAGGAGAGGATATAAATCTCTCTCCCTCTCTTACCCATGTGCTCTTTTTGCCCAGGACCTCAACCACATGGTCCGGTTCACCATTAAGCCATCTCTCCAAACAGTCTCCATGTTTCCAGTATCTTTCTTCCCACTTAGAACTGAACCCAGATGGATATTTCTTCCAACAAGAGTTATAATAAATACATTGTTGAGTAATGATTGCCAAATGATTGCTAGACCACTGCCTATAAAACAATACTGGAACACCTCTAAAGTAAAATGTCTCTTTCTGTTGACATTCCTATGAATTTTCTTCTGACAGTCTGACATTATTAGTGATAAGCTGATCAATATCATACACTATGCTGCTAATTTCCCCCCCTGTAATAATTGGAAAAGCAAAAAAAGAATAACAGAAACCCAATCATAGATTCCCAATAAATGCTAGAAGGAGAAGAGAAACCAAGAAATAAATCTTGGCTTCAGATAAAATGAACATCAGACATGTAGCAAAAAGAAAACAAAATCTTATTTCTTGGAGTTATCATCAAAAATAAAATAAAATATTAGAGAAGGAGGAGCCACATGACACAATGTGCGGTCTTGATACTCCGAGACTGCTGTTGACACTTTTGCTGCTGGACGGTCCATTGAGGCCTAAATCGTTCCATAGAAATGGTGATCAGGAAGAAAAAGCCTTACTGGTCTCAGGGACATCGCAAAGTCCCTGATTGACCCAAAGGAAGCGCTTCAAGCTGGCGGTAAACAGGCAGCCCCCAGGCTGATGAAATCGGAATGCTCCTGAAGGAAGGAAGTGAAAAGAGAAAGTGATTCCATCTAGTGGGGTATTTTTTCTATTTTGCTAAAGACTGCCCAAAGAATTGTTTCTTTAAAGCCAAATTAGTTCCTTAAGCAAAAGAACTGAGCGGCAAAAATAACCCTAATTGCATTGCTGTGGAAAGTTTTTTTTCTTTGTAACTATTCTTTGTGGACTGAAGTGCTCGCAACGTTTTTCATTTCTCCTCTTAATGTGAATGGATTGATTTTTTCTTCTGCTTTTTGTTACTTTATTTTTTAACTTCTGGATTAAAACCTTCCTTCTTATTTTAACAGTTCTTCCTATTACTTGTTATTAAATCTCACTAAAAGAAATCTAAAGAACTTTGTTTCCTATAAGTCAGAGATAAATATTAGAAGGTGAAAAATTAGCATACTGCCACTGGGAGGCCAGAGGCTGGGGGTTTTGAAACAACGTATCTCTTTTCTTTCCTTATTTGACTTCACTAACTTTGTAGCTGAAGGGTTTGCAACTTGTTTACAGAAACTGATAAAGAGCCAAGAGCACAAATTGTTTTCACAGGTGCCTCTGAGAATTATTTTGGCAGGGGAAAGAAAAGGTGGAAAAACAGAACCCTTCTCCTTTGAAGAGCATAAAAGAACTTGTGTTCAAGTCAATCTAAAATAAAAAAATAAAAGAGGCCTGGAAGGCTAGAGTGGCAGTCACTATTAGTTTTTTTTTCTTTTTGATTCTTTCTTCTGTTTTGGAGTCCTAAGGGATTGGGCGACATACAAGTGTTATTAAACTTTGAAACTTTGAAACATGGATCAATATTCAGATGAGGAAACCTTAAAATTCCAAAATATCTTGGCTGGAATTCAAAATCTATTGGAAGGATCTGGGAGAATTGAGAAGAAGTTGGAAAGACTAGTATTCCTCACAGCAAAAGATGATGGGGTTGCTGCCCCAAAAATTAAAGGGGAGAATGAAGATATAGAAGATAAAGATAAGACAATAGATGAATTTATTAATGGAGCAAATGTGGGTGAAAGTGGAAAGAAGGGAATATAGAAAAGGGAATTGGAGCTCTACCCTAGATTCCAAGACACAGAAGAAAAAAATACTAATGATGATAGACATAAGAAGACATAAGAAGAGAACATTTTTCAGAAGCAAGATTGACAACCAAAGACAAGCTAATTTTAGTAGCAACTGGTGGGCAATGAGATTATCTGAGAGACCCTTCAAGCAACGAAGTGCGGAGAGAAGTCTATAAAAACCTTATAAAGGAGATAAAAAGAAGATTGACATAATTGGCAAGAGAGATAAGATTGTTTTGTTACTGGAAAGATACAGGTTGACAATGAAAGTTGATAATAAAAAATTAGTTCATTTTTGTGATTAATAAGTAGGAATTTTGTAATTCTTAGATTGTTTTAGATTGTTATCGAATGTTTATTCGCTCACAATTAATTAACCATAATAATAATAATGAAATGATAATGGATACAGCGTAATCATATATACATGTATTGGCAATCTAGTAAAAGAAATTTGGATATAAATTGTAAATTGTGACTTGGGAAAAAGACCTATAAATTTTAGTAACAAATTTTTATTTAGATCTTGTTATAAAGGTGTAAGGTTTTTTGGGGAGGCTCTGATGAGAGGAGATGGGGCATAAATAGTAAATGATTTTTAGCCAATTATAATAATAACAAGGAAATGTCAATGGACATTGTTTAATAATATATACATACTATGGTATTGGCAAAAGTAACTTGGATATAAATCCTAAACAGTGAGTTCAAAGTGCGGAGAGAAGTCTATAAAACCCTTATAAAGGAGATAAAAAGAATACTGACACCACAATTGGCAAGAGAGATAAGACTGTTTTGTTACTGAAAAGATACAGGTTGACAATGAAAGTTGATAATAAAAAAATAGTTGATTTTGGTGATTAATAAGTAGGAATTTTGTAACTCTTGGATTGTTTTAGATTATTATCAAATGTTTATTCACTAACAATTAATTAACTATAATAACAATAAGGAAATGATAATGGATACAGCTTAATGATATATACATGTATGATAATCTAGTAAAAGAAATTTGGATATAAATTGCAAATTGTGACTTGGGAAAAAGACCTATAAAATTTTAGTAAGAAATTTTTATTTAGATCTTGTTAAAAGGTCTAAGGTAATTTTGGGGGGGTGTCTGATGAGAGGAGATGGGGCATAAATAGTAAATGATTTTTAGCCAATTATAATAACAAGGAAATATTAATGGTCATTGTTTAACAATATATACATGCTATGGTATTGGCAAAAGTAACTTGGATATAAATTCTAAACAGTGAGTTGGAAAAAAAGGGGGGGAGGTTTAGAAACTTTATTAATTGACTTTTATTTAAAAGATGTTATAAAGGTGTAATGTTATTGGAAGATTTTTTGAAATAGCTAATGAATGCCATTATGTAGTTGTGTCTTTTAAGTATGAATGATTTGAGGTAAAAGCATGTTCAAATAATTGTAGTCAAATGAGAATTGTGGTACATTAATAGTAAGATATACAAAGACTTTTGAGTTAAAGTGTATAATCTAATATGAACTATAAGTAATGACTGTGGAAGAAATGCATAAAAGTTATCTGTAACCAATCGACACGCTTTCTACAAGATGTAATGAAGGATGATTCTTTTTTTTGTGTTTTTGTTCAATTAAAATTTAAAAAATTCAAAATAAAATAAAATAAAATATTTAAATGACATGAGAACACATGAGATGAGGCTGTTAAGGACTATTATAATTCAGCATATGCAATTATCTTTTATAGACATCTACGGTAATTATTTACTTGGCTTTTTTAATGACACAGTATTATTGTATTTCTAAAAAAGTGAGAAAGAGACCTCCATTAAGCAGTTCCATTCACTACTTTAAAGGCTTTTAGAAATAATGAGAGCCAGGCAAGCTCATTTGGAAGTGTCCATCCATTCTACTTTTGGAGCCTTTTGTTATTCCTTTAGCAACCTCACTGAATGGTGGAACATAAGGCAATATATATTTAATGTTGGAAGAACCATTTCTCTGGATCTGAACCCATTTTAACCTTAACTAATTGGCCACTCTCAGCAATAAATATAGAAAAGTTAACGTAGGAATCTCTACATTTTGATTATAACAAAATAATTTTGATCATACCAAGAGAACTGGAAGTGATAACAGTGCTGAGAATGTAAGCAAGTATAGTAGGACATCTCATAGTTGATGACATTGTGACCTTCTATGTCACGGGTGTTAAACTCATAGCGTCATATTGATGTCATGTGACATTTCATGATGTTTTTTCACATTGTGGAGCTGGGGTGGGTGTGGCCTGCGTTTGACACATCCGGCCCAGGGAGCGCCAGTTTGACACCCCTGCACTATGTTAATGAATTGCTGTGACACAAATGTCAATAAAACTCAGTATTTCATTCTTATTTCATAAGAGTTAAGTTGTGATCAAAGTGACAGAGCAGATTTATCTCAGCTACCGAATAATAAAAACTACAGAATGTAATACTGTTCAAAATGCTGCTGGACATGCTAAGATGGAGTGTTAGAAACAAGAAAGCCAAGCATGTAATTTGCAAATTCATATTAAAATAAATTACATGGAAAATATCAAAAAGATTGAGAATGTAATTTTGTCAAAAGACCATGCCCTCACATTGCAACTCTGTAATAAAGGATGCAAAATATTTAAAGGAACACTCTGGTCTTAGGAACAGTAAAAGGACTGGAGCAACAAAATGTAAAAATTGCCGGGAGTGGCTAAATTTGGTTTGTTCCATGATCTGCCCGAGGTAAATGAGTGAATTATTAATTTTCTGCAGCTCCAACATATTTTGACTTTGAGTGCAAAAAATAAATCTTGTAAACTCAAATTATGCATTGCAAGGTAGATCATTTGCGATGCCAATTCAAAACTAACTTATATAAGAACTACAGTGTAATATATTTCTTAAAATAATTGTTATTGCAATTTATAAGAGAAATACAGAAAAAACATACAAAAATAATTTAGAAGAATAGTAACATCCAACAAACTGAGAAACTATAATAACAAAATGAGAGAGCCAGTTCAGTATAGTGGTTAAAGTACTCTGTTTCCCTCAAAATAAGACCTCCCCAGATAATAAACCCAATCAGGCTTTTGAGTGCATGTGCTAAAATAAGCAACACAGCAGCAGCCATGAGGTGACCATGCTCACCACCTCCTGTACCTCAAAAAATAATGAGACCTTATTAATGAGTGCTTATTTAAGGGGTCAAAAGAAAATAAGACACTGTCTTATTTTGTGGGAAACAAGATAACATATTAGAAAACATAAATTTGTGAGTTCCAGTCCCACCTTAGGCATGAAGCCTATTAGCCAGGACTTTCTCTCAGCACTAAGGAGGAGTCAACGGCAAACTACTTCCCAAAAAACCTGGTAAAGAAAAATGTATGGATTGTCCAAGCAGTCACCAGGAGTCAAAACTGAGTCAGACACCCCTCCCAGTCAAAATAATCCACAAAATAAATAAATAGCTTCGCTAAAATTAACACCAAATTGTGCAAACAAATGTTTTTGTTCTTGTAAAATATCATGAAATCTATGCCAAAAGCAAAAACATTGTAGCTTTTTTATTAGTAGAAAAAATTATCATCTTTAAAAATGGTAACATATTTATTGAATCAAGTATTTTATATATGAGTGTAATAATTTTCTAATTCCTCAATAAAGTGTTGTATGTTCCACACATCTGATGTAACCAATACTCCTCAAAAAACAGATTCCACAATCATGCAATATAATTCAAAATAATATTGACATATTTAATTTGAAAACATTTATTCAGATATCTGCTTACAAAATTTCCTCAAAAACAACCCCCCAAAACTGGGTATGACCACATCATATAACTTAATGTATCCTCACATTTTTTACATCACCAACAAAAAAAAACCCTACAGTCCATCCTAATGTTGTCAGCGTTCCAAGTATCATGTAGAATTAAATCAGAGTCCAAGGCAAAAAGTTCCAATTTAATAAATCAGACATCTTAGCACATCTGTGAAATCCCAAATCTGGAAATTACATCAGAATCTCACCCAGTTAAAAGTTCATGATCTTGTCTCCACACCCACAATCCATCACATGGTCCAATCTTCTTCTTCCACGCTGGCATCCACACCCAGCTGCTTCCAGTCAGGTGTGAAGGTGCGGAGACAAAAGATGACCTTGAGCTTCTAGAAAGGAATTTTTTATTTTGAAAACAACACATTCTACCCCTTGCTATTCCCCCCCCCCCTTAATGAGAGTGTGGCAGGCCAAAGATTCTTAAAGGAATCGCTGCAGGCCTGACAAATGTAACTTTTGAGTCTAATAGATTAAAAGCTTTAATGGAGTAATTTCACCTTAGATTCAAAAGAGAAATTTATTTTTTAAAGGACTTTGATCCATTGATGTTCTATTTATTGTATGGTATAAGTCATTCATAAGTCAAGTTTAAATATATTTTCCAGTTTTTGATATACATTCAAAATGCCAACTGGCATTTTTTTGATATATAATGGCACAAATCATTGCCAGGATCTTCACAGATATAAGTAATAATTTGCCACTAAAAACATAAAGGCTGATATTCAATTAAATTCATATGCCATATAAACATAGATGATAATTTATTTATTAAATTAATATGGCTGCCCAATTCACATATAGGTGACTTTGGGCTGTCCAATGATATTTTTAAAAGTCTGGAAAATTAAATCTTCCTTCTTCAAGAGATAATTTCAACTAAACCAATAAAATCCTTAGTGACCTGTCATGCCATATTTAAGACTTGCCTCTTAAATCAGGTCAGTCAGCTGTCTTTAATTAAGATAGTTACTCCTTTAGTTGGCAAGGAGTCTCACTGAGCATCTTTGATCTGCTTTCCATACCACCTGCCAAGTCTGAGGGCTTGGAGGCTGTACTTCAACATCTGACTGTTCCAGCTGTTCTAATAATGCCTATGTTTGATCAGGTCCTGGTGATTCGTGGCTGGCATCTTTTGAGGCTGACATTCCAGAAGTTGTGTGGAGCAGCTTTTTCAAAGTCAGAATCTGAGTCCTGGGCCTTGACACAAAGGAACCTTTGAGGGGTCTTTATTCTATAGGGGTGTCAAACTAGCAGCCCGTGGGCTGAATGCATCATGTGCAGGCCACGCCCACCCCCAGCTCTGCAAATGAAAAAACCATCATGAAATGTCACATGATGGCAAGTGATATGGTGAGTTTGACACCTCTGTTCTAGAGATTTCTGAAAGAAATATTATTTTCCTCACATTTGCAGATGATTTTTCAAAATATTTTTCATTTACCTTTTTAAAGAGAAAGTTGAAATATCTCAGAGACAGAGAGAAAGAAAGAAAGAAAGAAAGAAAAGAAATAAATAAATAAGGAAGGAAGGAAGGAAGGAAGGAAGGAAGGAAGGAAGGAAGGAAGGAAGGAAAGAAAGAAAGATATTTTCTGCACTGCAGCCTAAGTTGCTTGACTCCCATAGATAAATCAGCAGGAAATGACAATTAAGGCATCCACTCCTTTGCTTTGATCATGATAACCTGGAATTCTATTGAAATTGTTCTTACTACTATCCCTGATTAATGCATTCCTTTAGCCTTCACATTTCTGCCAGAAAAGTAAGTACCAAGGGCTTTCATTTTCATGGACAGATTGGATGTAACCAATTTCTCATTTTAAATGAGATGCAAGAGGAGATATTCAATGTTATCAAATAAAGTTGGTTGCCAAAGATTTGCCCCAATCATGGAGGATTATGTTGAAACCCTTGTGCCAGTATTGAAACGCACTTCCATCTGAATTCTTCTTAGCAAGCATGTTGGATAACATCTGGATATGAAGGTATCTTGAAGAATGATATATAAAGACAACAACCATAAGGTCTTAAGCCTAAAACAAACTGTTAATAAATAAACTAAATGCTTCTTAGTTAGGGGTGTCTCTAAAGCAGAGGTTCTCAACCTGTGGGTTGGGACCCCTTTGGGGGTTGAATGACGCTTTCATAGGGGTCGCCTAAGACCATCGGAAAACACATATTTTTGAAAAAATACAGAAAACATAAAATAATTTTATGGCTGGAGGTCACCACAACATGAGGAACTGTATTAAAATGAGACCTGTTTAATATGTGACATGCAAGTAGGCGAGATGGACGATTATCTTAGGTTGCTGATTAATATTATGCTATCAAAATAAAAGTGATAGTCAAGATACAAACAAGCAAAGAAATACATTATCTCAGGATGCAAATTGAAAGAGAAGTTGGAAGCATCTTCCTTAAACAGAAACAGAAGACTCTTGACAGAGTATCATAGCCTACAGAGGTTAACTAAGTAGAAGACACTAAAATTTATTTATTTGTTTGTTTATATTTATTAGTCACCCAATTCCAGATAAATAAACTATTTTTATAATAGACAACCACAAACTAGCCAACTCACATTTTACCCTATCTGTTATGTGTACCCTGTTCGTGTTGTTAATTTATTATTCAACTTCATTCCCATGTAAATCTAGAAAATTGGCCTGAGATAAATTGCAGTTAAATTAACCAGGCACGATCAGGCTGCATTACATGTATAGCTAATGTTTGGGTAGTTGTATAGATAAATACTTCAGGCTGTTGGAAATGCACAAGACAAAAATAATCCGTGACCCGTCAAAACTGCGGTCCACAAAAGCGCGCTCGACGAAAGCGCGCATTTGACGTCATCACAGCGCGATGAAAAAAATTAAAAATTGAAATAAAAATAAAATTAAAGCAAGCCGATTCACATAAAGGTAAGGGTTAGGGTTAGGGTTAGGGTTAGGGTTAGGTTAAGGGTTAGGGTTAGGTTTAGAGCGTTAGGGTTACGTTTAGCGTTAGGTTAAGGGTTAGGGTTAGGTTTAGCGTTAGGTTAAGGGTTAGGTTTAGGGTTAGGTTAAGGGTTAGGTTTAGGTTTAGGGTTAGGTTTGGGGGGTTAGGGTAAGGTTTTCGCTTTATTTTTACATTTATCGATCACAGCACGATGTTTTCGTCGCGCTGTGATGACGTCACGTACGCGCTTTTGTCAAGCGCGATTTTGTCGTCCGCAGTTTTGTGGTGGAACCAAATAATCACCTTAAATATTTGTTTTGTTATTTAGCAGCCACCAGCAATGGTGCGCATAGGAATTGAAATATTCTTTCCCATTTTTCCTAGGAAATACTGACAGTAGTTGGTGATGCTAAGAATAAGATCAAATACTGTTGCCAAATACTATTACAGTCAGAATACAAGTTGCTACTGATGTGACAACCTCCTGTTGCAAAAAAATGGGCAGTTTTCATTGCAGGAAGTAAAAAATGAGTTTGGTTCATCATTTCAAACTGAATTTTGCTGAACTAGTATTCCACACAGCAAAACAAAAATACAGGTGGTATGCAAAGATTTCTGCTATAATAGAGAAGAGCGAAGGCTATAGTTTTCAGAAGCGTTTAGCTGATGATTGGCTGTGTGTACACAATATTTTAATAGGGTGTTCAATCATGTTTTTTTTTAAAAAAAAGCAAGCTGCTTGCACAAAAACAAATGTCTCCAGAAAATACGCTACACAAACCATGCATTTTGCAAAGTGTCTGTGGCCAGCCAAGAGAAACTTATGCAAATAATCCAGCTGGCAAGTTGAAAATCTGTCACAACTACTTAATGAAGAAAAAATATAGAAAACGGAGAGAATTTGTTCAAAAGTATTTAATCAAATTGTACAAGAGCCGAGGTGGCGCAGTGGTTAGAATGCAGTACTGCAGGCCACTTCAGCTGACTGCTATCTGCAGTTCAGCGGTTCAAATCTCACTGGCTCAGGGTTGACTCAGCCTTCCATCCTTCCGAGGTGGGTAAAATGAGGACCCGGATTGTTGTTGGGGGCAATATGCTGACTCTGTAAACCGCTTAGAGAGGGCTGAAAGCCCTATGAAGCGGTATATAAGTCTAACTGCTATTGCTATTGCTATTGCTATTTCAAGTTTGTGTGTCAATGTATAATGAATTGTGTCTGGGTTTGGAAATGAAGAAAGTTTGAAACAATAGAGGATGATTTTTTAGAAGACTTATAAACAACGCTTTTGAAATGGATGAAGGATTCTTTTTTCTTTGCTAGATTGTAGATTGTTAGGTTACATCCTATCTTTCTTCCAGGAATTTAGATAGATAGATATCTGCTCACAAGGACCCTTTGAAGTGGATTGGGCAGAGGGAAGTCAAGTGTCCAAAAACCATCTAGTGATCTTCCACGTTTAAGGCAGGATTTGAACATATGTATTTCCTATCCTGGTCCTCTATGTCATATTGTGTTTTTTTTTTTAGCAAGATCATAATCAAGACTGGCAAATAGTCAGGTATTCATGTGTGACTGATCAAATAATATCTTATATTAGGCAGTGTTGAGCTTCAGGGTTTAATGACTGTGATCTAGACAACATTGCCTGATGTTTCACCAGCAACTGTGGCTGTCGTCTTAACACTGTCTCTGAAAATGCCAGCCACAACTGCAGGTGAAACACGAGGAATTCTACTGTCTAACTCATAGTCACTAAAACTTGATTCCAACACTGCCCAACAGAGTGTGACCCTAAAAAACTATCGCAGTGCATTGTATATTACTGTACATTTGTCACGGCTCCTTCACTTAATAACCAAGAAAGAAACCACTCAATTCCACTTTGCAGAATTAAGAGTACTTTTACTGATTATAAGTAATTAGAAGCTAAGCAAAGCTGGATCTGAGCAAAAGGCGTGAACGCATTAGATATCAATACATGATTTATTCCCCTCCCCTTGGTACCCCAGTCCATAGTCCAATCATATATCTCCACAGCTGTCAGGTGGGAGACATCTTCAAAAATCATCATCAGGTTGGTATGCCGGACAGTTGGCCTTGGCGGGAAACTCCTTTCCTTCCACATGCGCAAACGAATGGTGTGAACAACCCCCAATTAACAGTCTTCCTGCACAGATTATTTCCCTCACCCAAATACCATGCCCTCCCTCCCCGTTTCAATGGCAGCCAAAAGGCAAGCAGCAAAACAGAGGCTGACAATATTCTTTTAAATGTGATAAGTTAAGACTTGCCTTGTAATCTTAGCATGTAGTTCATCGAAACACTCTCTTCCATTCTACACTTACTGCATCTGATGATTATTTTATCCCTTCAGCCTTTTTGGATAGTACGTATGTGAGGAGTGTTCTTGCTTTATGGATCATTTTTCTACAAAGCTTTTCTCCCATAACGCTTCACTCCATTTGCTCATGAGTAAGAACATTTTGATCAGAAACTTGGGGAATAGTTCATTCTTAACCTAAAGCAGTAATTTTCTTTCAGAAATTCTGGATGACTGATCTCTCCATTCTCCAGCCTGGCTGAGGTTTGTTATTTAAAACTTCCTGGGGATGGTTTTGCTTTAAAAAGCATAGATAACTTTACGGAATATGATTCTGCCAATAATAGTTAGCAACCACCATCATCAGGGGCACTTACTTTATTCTTAAATGCTAGGAAAGTAAATGATGAACTTCACAAGGCAACTGCCTTTCCATCTGAAGCAACTGCCTAAGTCCATTATAGTTGGATTCAGTAACATTGGGAGTCAATGCACTTTTTTGACAAGTCATTTATCACATAGATGAACTTTCACAGGTGCTTTCTAGACGTGTTGCACTTAACACTGTGCTGAAATCTTCCTTGTAATTTCTCAGAGCCATTTTTCCCTAGGAAAGAGGTGTATCTTTTTCTAATTTACACTCTCTAAACGTGAACATTTTGGATTTCTCTTGGCTGCCAAAGTGCTAGTTTTGCTGCTGCTACTTTTTGTTATATGTCTTTTCATTGCTCTGAATGAAAAGAGCCAAGGTGGCGCAGTGGTTAAATGCAGCACTACAGGTTACTTCAGCTGACTGCAGTTCAGCAGTTCGGCTGTTCAAATCTCACCGGCTCAGGGTTGACTCAGCCCTCCATCCTTCCGAGGTGGGTAAAATGGGGATCCGGATTGTTGTTGGGGGCAATATGCTGACTCTGTAAACCGCTTAGAGAGGGCTGAAAGCTCTATGAAGCAGTATATAAGTCTAACTGCTATTGCTATTGCTATGAATGACAAATGTCTTCACTGCCTAACCATCTTGTCCAGAGAAGGGAGCATAGAAGGAGTTTGTTCATTATGTCTTCCTTGGGATTCAATTGAAGCAAAATATAGCAGATAGTTTATTGACTGACTATTCTTATGACATATCAATAATATAAAGCAAAAATACAATTGAAACAAGAGAAACCAGGAAGTGAGAAAGACAGAAATAAAGGGGGGGGGAGGAACCAATGGAAATAGAAACCTTTAGTCCTATTTTTTATGATAGAAATTTTGAAAACAAATTATTTCCAATAAGTTAAATTAAGTTAAATCATTAAGTTAAGTGGAATGACTTGCCTCCAAAGGTTGTGGGTGCTCCAACACTGGAGGTTTTTAAGAAAAGATTGGACATTTGTCTGAAATGATATAGGGTTTCCTGCAGAGGTAGGTTGCCAATTTTTCTACTACCAGTTCGGGCATGCACGCATACGCGCAATGCTTCTGTGCATGCGCAAAAGCTTTTGTGCATGCCCAGAAGCATCTGCGTGGATAGGGAAACCACCTCTGGTTTCCTATCTGAGCAGGAGATTGGACTAGAAGACCTCCAAGGTCCCTTCTGTTAAGTTGAATTAGGACTGATGGAAAAGAATGCTTCTCTGTGGCATTAGTTGAAATATAAGTTCTATTGCCAGACTGTGAGTGATGGGTGTTGCAGTCTAATATTTCTGCAAGAACTATTCTTAGATAAGACTTAATTTTTGGCAAGGTTTCCTATAATCTTTCTTTATGGTGGTGTGACTTCAATGCTTATTCTTGTGTTCTAAAAGAAGTAAAACAGATAGTGACTGTGGAACTATATTATCCTTTAGAGAAACTTCCAGGAAGATGCTAATGCTCGCAGGCAATATACTCAAAGAGAACATTGAATGGCACAATGAGTGAGCTTGATAGAAGTCTCTCTTGAATGATCAGATGTCAGTGCATTCCAGCACAGAAAGTTCTGGCACTGATCATACTGAAACAGGAAATTAATGTAAAAATTCCATCTTCAGAGTGGGGCCTTTCAATGTGATGAAGAAATGTAACAATAGCTATGAAAACCAACAAAGGGTGGGAAAAGATAATCACCAGTAACTCTATTTTAAAAAAATGTATCAATTGTACAGAGAGGAAGACTTCAGCTCATAATGATACTTATATTAAAATACATTTCCAATAACAGTTCTCAAAATAAGGAGTGTGTTGAGCAAGCTGGAAAACTGGAAATTGTGTGGAAAGGTAAGTATGAAGGGGGAATATAAAGCCAGATAAGTTTATAAAAATTACCTTACTACATAAAGCTTATAGCAGAAAAAGAATGCCAATTGGAGCCAGACAGGTCCCCAACCTTCGTTGCCAGTGAATCCACAAGGTCTCTCCTTTTCCCCTGGCATCCTTAATTAACCTTACAGTACCTAGCCACCTAGGGTTTTCACTCTGGCACAAAGTCATGCCTAGAGGTGGGTCCTGGCCAGTGTTATTGCCAGTTTGCTCGTGGACGCACTTTGTTCGTACACACGCATGCACAGTTCAATAGAAATTGTTCTGCACAAGTGCAGAAGTAAAAAAAAGGATGGCGATAGCGGCGACCAAGGAACCAGTTTGGGGGTGTGGCCAGCCTGGGTCACTGCCAGTTCTGCAACCCAAGCCGGCATACCACTGCCGGTTCAGCCGAACCAGGCCAAACCGGTAGGAACCCACCTCTGGTCATGCCCTACCCTCATCTGTCCTTGAAGACCAGTGCAAGAAACACCTAGACAGCCAATGCCCCTATGATTTTGTACATAGAGAAACAACAGAGCTTGTGCTCCACAAGTACCTGTATTACAGAGATATTTGTACTATCTTCATCTCACCAATATTGTATGAATACAGTACATAGACACCCAACATGGTGTCTGCCAGGACTCTTTGTTTAATTGGAATCTTGTCTCTATCCCTCAGTGTGACTGGTGCTTCTCGACAAAATATCCATCACATTGTGTCCAAATGTCCATCAGCCTAATCACTGATTTTTTTCAGCACCCTGTCCTTGAATGGCTGGGTGGACTGGACATTAACATTTGAACCACTATAAGTCCATGTATTTGCCATACGTTAAATTTAAAAAAATGTATGAATACCAAGTGTGCACAGCACAATTTTATACTTCCCTGCTGCTTTCAGGCAATAATTTTACTGCAACATACAATGTTGCCTGAAATCATCAAAACCATAGAAAAGTGAAAGACATGTGATGCGATACCCGGAAATATACGGCATACATCACTTAATCCTCCAGGGAAAAATTGAAGTTAAATGAGGTTCAGGCAGAAGAACACCATGGCTTCAAAATCTAAGGAACTGGTTTGGACAAAACTCAACAGCACTTTTTTGTGCGGCTGTTGATAAAAATAGGATCGCCAAATGATCGCCAATATCCAATGACGAATATGGTACAAGAAGAAGGATTAAAAAACCATTAAACGATGACCTTTGCCTTAAACCAGCTTTAATGAGAATTTAGTTTGCTAGTTAACACTGTATATTATAGATTAGCCAGATATACATTAACTATGTTTCCCTTTTTTAGATTGCTTGTGTGTGTGTATGTGTGTGCATGCAAATATGTGTATACTTTTAAAATGTTTCAAACTTTTAAAATGTTTCAATGTATTTTATGTTTTTTTAGTTTAATTTTAGTTTAATTACTAATAGTTTGTATTTCATTAAAACCTTTAATAAAGATTTTGATACAATACTATATAAAAACCAAACTTTAATATCTTTCTAATAACATTTCAGTTTCCAAACTCTTTCCAAACCTATACCTCAAGTCTGCAAAATCTTTTCTATTAAATAATACAGTAGTCACTGTTGAGGCCCAATGGCTGAGCTGTTGGTGGAATCTGAAGTGATGAACACTATGGGACTCCCCTGGAGGCTGAGGAAGACTCGGGGGGGGGGGGTGTTCAGAGTCAGAGCAAGGACTAGAGAGGCCTGTTGGCCACCAAGTGGCGTCTGAGTCAGGGAGCAGTGAGGAAGAACAGAGGGAGACTGTCCCTGATGTACGTTATGTCTAGGGCTGCGAGGAGGAGGGAGCAGCTTTGGAAAAAGGGTCACAGAAGGAAATAGGAACAGGTGGCTACTGATTGGCCCCTCCCGGAGAGTTTATAGATGGGGCTTATAGATGGGATGGGAGGGAAATTTTGCAGAAACAACAATTTACTGATCCAGCTATAGAGAAATATTGGGAGAATTTTGTGAGTTCAAGCCTTGTTTTATAGAGATAGCTTTCTGGGCTCCCAGCCAAGGGGTTGCTTATCTCCCTCCTTAGTTGTGGCAGACAGCCAAGTATGTGTCCGTATATATTGTAGAGGCTTGGGACAGAACAGTCACTAGCCATTCAAAGTCATCACTATTCAAAAATAAATAAATGGCTAGAAACGAACAAAGCTACATATTCTATGGCAGCCCCATAGCAATACGTTTTTACACCATCTGGTCTTTTAAAATCCGGTGAAAGAAATAAAGGCTGTCAAATGTTTGGATACTTTTTGTAAGAACAAGCTGCCAATGGTCTGGAAGTACAGTGTGTGTGTGTGTGTGCGCACACACACACACACACACACACACACAGGGCTATGGCTTAGTGAACTCTGAAAAACTGACACGGACTAATGAATTTTGCAGTTGAAGGTCTGAAACCATATCCCAAGGAATATTTACTTTTTCAAATTGGAAATGAATTTAAGTATTACAATACGTCATGAGCCTTCAAAACAAGCCAAACATATGAGTTTTATAAGGCACAAAAAGGATTCAGGGCAGTGGTAAAATCTAGAAAATTTTCCTGTGGGGGTGGCTTGGTGGGCGTCATGTGACTGGGTGGATGTGGCTATGTAGTCATGTGACTGGTAGGGTCAAAAGAGAGAAACTCACTTTAACTAGGTCCTGCTGGAGCAGGGGGTTGGACTAGATGACCTCCAGGTCCCTTCCAGTCCTGAATTGCTGTGCTCTTTCAAGGTATCCTCTGAAGCTGTGTCTAGTGCCAGGTTTGTGGTCCTTCCTCCTTCTCCTTTTTCCCTCCCCTTCTCTCTCTTTCTTTCTTTCTTTCTTTCTTTCTTTCTTTCTTTCTTTCTTTCTTTCTTTCTTTCTTTCTCCTTTCCCTCTGTTTTTTCTCCCACCCCACCCTCTTTCCATCCTTCTTTCTTTCTTTTTCTTTCTCCCTTCCCTCTGTTTTTTCTCCCACTCCTCCCTTTTTCTTTCTTTCTTTCTTTCTTTTTTTCTTTCTCTTTCTTAGCACACCCCCCCCCCCCATTTTTGGCCTAGCTGGCCTCCGGGAAACTTCCTGGGAACAAAAATGGACCCCCAAATGCTAATAATGCTAATAGCCTTCATTAACTTGGCTGCTACACCAAAAGTTTGCCACTCTTGTTTACTGAGCGTTAAGTAAGATAGTCATGAAAAATCTGGCCATTGTAGATCATCACTGTTGTTCAAATTTCGAAACACAACTTGGTCCCCCAGATTATACTTCTGTCTTTGGGTACTGAAGGATTTCATTCCTTTTAGGCAGCCTTGTGATAAAAAAAACTTAATATAATACATAGTAAATATTTTTTTTAAAAAAAAGATTTCTAATTTACTGAGCTATGCAAATTGTCAGCAGCCATGGACTGAAAGAGATTAACAATTCGTATTAGATTTGAGTGGAGCTAAATATGCCTGACAATTGCATCTTATGTAAGATTGCTTCTTTCATTAAGAGTGTGTTTAACAAGAAAGGGAAACAACAAACGATGGCAATATAATCAGTGAAAAGCATGCTCACACTGAATATACTATACTTAATAAGAGAATAATATTAAAAATAATATCAGAATAATATCCTGGGCTGCGGTAACTCACCTAGTTAGAACACTGAGGCATTGAGCAGTTCAGAGTTTGGCGGTTCGAAACCTGAAAGCACAAGCTGTGGGACGGAATGAGCTCCCGTCAATTTGTCCCAGCTCCTGCCAACCTAGCACTTTGAAAACCTGGAAGTACAAGTAAATAAATAGGTACCAGTTTGGTGGGATAGTAACAGGGACATGAAAGGAGACCCCTCAGGTATTCCCTGGGCAATGGTGATGTCACTGGCTAATTCTTTCAACCTGGAAGCAGCTTGGTTGGTGCTTCCAACATGAATCAGTGTAATAACAATAAGCAGACTTTGATGGTGGTGTTTGAAAACAGTCTAATATGCAGAAAATCTCGCATCTGATCAAAAGTATGTAAAAGCTAGCTTGCAAGATAGCTTTTTTCCATTTTAATTAACTTCTCTGGGGTTTTATAGCAGATCCTCTTCTTTTAATTTATTGAACTTAATCATTGCAGAGAACTAGGAAGATTATATTAATTACCAATTAGCCTAACTATATAGATATTGCATTGACTACAATGATAAAGAAAATGACAAATCACAGAGATACTTAATTTTAATTTAAACTGTTTTTTTCCTTGGGATTGGGACTATGGGAAACATGCATACAAAAATAAATTGTTGATTTTATTATTTGTTAGATTTATTTGCTGCCCATCTCATCTCAAGGATCCTCAATAGAGGTGGCCAATCCATAACCAACATGCAGTTTCCTACTAATTTATTTTATGATCAAAATTTATCTGGGAAATGGTCATTTTTAATGAATTATCTGGTTCTCTAGATCATGTAGGAGTCTGCTAGAGGGAAATTGCTTCCTTTTTTATTCTTTTAACAAGCTGGCCAATTATTTATTTGTTCATTTAAAAGACTTCAAAATGCCATGAAATAGCAACCACATTTCTCACTCTTTTTTTTCATCTTTGCCTTCCTCCTCAACACAACACTTCCTGTGATATCACTATCTTTCCTGCAATATCATCATCAGCTCTCCAGTAGCTCATGGAAGCTGTTTGTGTATCCCAGTCTTGGGAAAGTTGTAATCCTAAATGGTAGAGATTCTTAAAAGGAAAATTAATTTGTATGACATATTGATTATTCTTACCTGTATATATAAATTATGTTGCTAAGATTTTTAAGAAGCTAGAATATCCTCCAGATATTTTTAGCTCAGCACTGAATTTTCATACTATTCTATGCAAACTATGCTGCCATTCCTTATGTAACTCTAAAGGGTTTACAAAGATGCTTCCAAGGTTTATCATCCTAGTGCTCCAAATAATTTCTTTAAAATCAGCTATTCAAAAAGGGCAATGCGGGATTCACTTCAACATTGAAGTGTTGAATCTGGAATGTAGTATCATCAGTAGGCTGATGATATCCAGTTGCACTGGCCTGAAGCAGTCATGCTGCTGAAGTCTTATGCCAGCATCTGAAGGCAGATCTAACCTGAATATGACACAACAGGTTGAATTTGAACCCAAGGCAGACAGAGATGCTGATTGTTCATTGAGGTTCTCAATCTGTTCCAGCCTTGTGATACAAGGGAATGGCACTGTTTGGAATGGAGCATTTAATCTGTTGCAGTTTACACATTTATTATCATTATTAAGTTCAATGATGTGTTTATTATGTTTTCTATCTAAATAATTGTGGTATACCTTGATGAATGTTTTATCTGCTAATGAAAAAAACATATAATCTGGACCAATAGTGGCATCAAAGAATTTAATATCTATAAAGATAATTACTAGAAAATCTGGAGAGCCACATAACTAAGTGGTACACAATTGAGAAAGCAGAGGCTGACAAAGGAAGGAAGGAAATAAAAAGAAAATTCATATCCCTCTATGAAAATGAAGAGGATGAAGGTTTTAAATAGCATAGAGTAGGAGTGGACAGCAAAAAGTTGACCTGGATTCATATATGACACTGTGAGTGATTTGTAATACTATAATTCTAAGCATATTTTAAAAAAATACCAGCTATGAGTTCCTGTTGAAAATATTCTTCTCCTTCTCTAATAAAAAAGATGAAAGCAGATATTTCATGATCCTTGAAATCCACCTATAATGTATTAAGGGAATAAAGGCCATGGTGAAATCTTTTCAAAAATACTATGGCAATAGAGATAATTAAAATGTAATTATCAGCCTTCCCTAACCTGGCTGGCATCCTTGTTATGTGCTGAACTACATTCCCCTAATTCCCAGCCAGTATAGTCATGATGCTTATTTGAAATTCATGGACTTGGCATTCTGTACCCTCTGAACAAGTTGGGAGATGCTGACATTTATTGCTTAAAAATAGAATCTTCATTTACTGTATATATCTCAAAGGACTCATTGGACTATTTGAAGAAAATTAAAATTAATATAAAGATGAAATTTATGCAAATACAGAGGAGGAGACTTGAAAGAACGAAGTATAGCAGTGGAAAGAAGCTGGGATTCATAATATTATATACCATACATAGAACTTATTTTATGTGTATCATGATAACATCTTCCTTAACCTGAGGACAAGTTGTACTGAACAAATATATTTATTTCTTATATGATTTTGCTAAGGATTTTACTTACAATAATTAAAATTTATTTAATTAAAATTAATTAAAATTTAATGCAAAGTGAAAGAAAAAAATAGAAAGAAAAAGTGAACAGTGCAAAGGAGAAGAGTAGAAAATGAAAGAATATAGTAAAGAAAAAAATAACTATATAAAAATGACTTCAACTTTCATCACAAGTATAAACAATGTTTGCAACTCTTCACTCCTCCTTTGTTTACAAAAAATGGTATCTTCATCCCATATCCTATCTCTTATTTATAAATAGATCTATCTTTTTAGTCCTAGAATGAGTAGGAAGTCTATTAAGGGATACCAGAAATAATATATCTTATTTTAATCTTGATCAGATAAATCAACTTTATATTCCTTCCTTTTACTTCTAACAGTCTTAATCTTTAGTCCATTTAAATAATGTAGACTTTTGAGTTTTTGTTTCTTCTTTGTCCCTTCACATAAGATTCTTCAAAACTTTAATAGGCCTCCTTTGTAAATCCAATTTAAAAAATATGCATAAAATATCATATCCATATAATAAAGGATATTGCATCCTTTATTAGTACGAGTTAATTAACTATTAATTAGACATGCTTAGTTAAAGGAAAAAAATCAGATTTTTTTTCTTTTAACTAAAATCTTTAGTTTTCTCTAGTGTTCAATTTTTAAAATTACTTACCTTTATTGTATTCTGAGAAAAATCCAAACAATTATATTTTCCACAGGAAAAAGTCTTTATAATTAACTCTAAACCAGTGGTAGTCAACCTGGTCCCTACTGCCCACTAGTGGGCGTTTCAGCTTTCATGGTGGGGGGGTAGGGGTTTGCTGCAACTCTGCTTTATAAATTTTATAAAATAAAGTTACTTCCCTACTTTATAAATCACCATTACTGTGGAACTGGTGGGCGGTTAGAAAATTTTAATACTACCAGAAATACAAAAGTGGGCGGTAAGGTATAAAAAGGTTGCCTACTCCTGCTCTAAACTCTTATTCTAAATGTATCTGGACCGTTAATCTCTTTGCAACTTTCTAAGATCAGTCTTATTTAGCTTTTTCTGTCAATTAAAAAAAATATGATTAAATTTTGATTGATGTCTAGAATTGAAGGCAAACTGACTTTTTTCAGATTGAACAATCCAAAGGTCTCTAACAGCTTAAAAGTAGTTAACAAGCCATTTCTGAATGCGATTTGCAAAGAAGTTTGTGAACTTAGTGTCCTTAAAAGGGTGCTGACTGTTGTGGTAAGCAAGATGGTTATTCTCATTGTTTCCTGGTGCTCAAAACCCACTAGCGACCACTGCCTTTTGAACATTTCACAAGGAGCAACTGTTCAGAGTGCATGTAGGTCATGCACCAATCATCTCCTCCAATCATCTCATTTGAATAGCTCATCTATTCACAGTCATTGTTTCAATCCGCTATATCTTCCTTCAGAAGTCATACTGGAAAAATATATTTAGATAATCTTCAAAATTCTTCTTTGCTTGGTGCGCAAAATTTTAAATACAGATTGCTATGTACAGAAAGTTCTCATTGACCTTAACTGGGACAGGTAATTCTGTGGCTGAATGATACAGACTAAATGAAACATCAAATGATCAGATCATACTTACATCAGTCATTAAGCATATCACTGTGCTGAACAACTAAAGCTGCTGGGGGTTTGCAGGGGTTTGGGAGAATCTCTAGCTAAGATTCTGTGCAGTTCAGAGAACCCACAAATTCCACTCTTGGCTGACCCCACCCACCCACCCCCTTCCCTTCCAGGAGTCTCCATGTTTTGGATGCATGCATGGAGGCTCGGGGCGGGCGAAAAATGGGCCTCTGGAGTCTGTTTTCACCCTCCCAGAGGCTCGAGGAAAGCCTCCAGAGCCCGCGGAGGGCAAAAATGCCCCTCGCGCTGTGGTGCAGTATGCCGACTAGGCCACGCCCACCATGCCCACGCCTACCCAGCAACTGGGCAGAGAACCCCTTGCTAAAATTTTTGAAGTCCACCCCTGGATATCATATGGCCACTACTTGTAACTTTTTGCTAGTTTCTTCATTGACTTTGCTTGTTGGAAGCCAGCTGTGAAAGTCTTAAATGGTGATCATGTAACTGTGGTGCTGTGAACTTTGCACATGGTGCACCAATTGCAAAGTGACCAAATTGTAACCTTGAACAGTTTGCTGCACAAGATTTCAGTAAGCGAAGACAACCTGTATATCGAATCGCAACCATTCTATTGTTATTGAATAATCAATGAATACAGCTTGGATGCTAATGAAATTGGAAAGCATAAAGCAGGAGCTGCTTATTTAGAACTATAAGAAAGTATTAAATGATGCTTAACTAAAGTTTTATAGAAGTCTAACTAAAATACCAGGAAAACATTATCCGAACAATTAATACCTCTTTGACAACTTGCCAGACTTGTTTGTGATATATGAAGATAACTTTTATACTTCCCACAGCACACACAAACATAACTTCTGTTATTACTAAATGTACATTTTTTTAGATTTTGAATCTGAATAGACATTCAGTCCTCTTAAATCAGGGGAGAGTGCAATATACCATGTAATCTCAAGAATAGATACAAACTTTATTATTTTTTCATTCTCAGTTGGTAGCACAAATTGCATTATTGGGTGGGTTTGAGAGCAGGCGTTAAATCTCATGTAAGAGGCTACATAATCCTACTCTTGCCTTTTCATAGTGCCTTCTATAGAGATCTTGATGTGATTATATATTTCTGTTCTATTTTTTAACCCCAATAATTATATCACCGTAGTATATGAGACTGTACTATTCCATCTTACAGTGAGAGCAGGCTACTTGGTTATCTTTTCTTTTCATAAGGCCAAGTACTTATTAGAAAAGAAGAGGTGTATCTTAAAAGAACAAGACAGAGGTATCATTTGACTTTTCATATGAAATTGTTTGTGTGTGTTTGTGTGTGTGTGTCTAGATGGAGATGTACAAGCACTTACTGACAAAATGTTCCCAAATGATTATTATGTGAAGCCTTTTTCTTTCCTTTTCTGTAACTGGGAAACAGTCATCTAAATAGAGATAATGGAAATCTGGTCAAATATCTCCCATCGTTGGAATATAGCTATTGAAGGATACAATTTGTTCAAAAAGAATAATAGTAACAGAAAGGGATGAGTGCTATACCGAAGAAACAACCAGATGGTTTGGGATGAACATTACCTTTGAAAAACCTTGGTAAACTAATGAAAAATCCATAAATGGGAGGCTAAGAAATATCCCTATTTTCAAAAGGTGAGGAGAGGGAAGATTCTATGACCTATAGACAAGTCAGTCTCACACTGACACAATTTAATTTAAAAGCATTTTTTAAAATCCAATTTAATTCATTTAACTTATTATGAATGTTTCTAAAACGAATTGTCAAAAGAATAATTTCTTTTTTTGAGTAAATAGCTCCCTTAATAGAAGGTGGGGTGTAGACTAGGGGTGTCAAACTTGATTTCATTGAGGGCCGCATCAGGGTTGTGTTCAATCTCAGGGGGCTGGGGTGGGCATGGCCAGTTTGGATGTGGCCAGTTCAACGTCACTTGTGTCGGGAGGGGAGGGCTGTGGTGGTCCAAAAACTCTTGTTAGCAAAAACAGGCTCCCGAACCCTGTTTTTGCTGCCACATTCTCCTGCAAACATCTGCCAGCGAAAATGGAGCGCCATTTTCCCTGGTAGAAGCACCGTGGGCCGGTCCTTCACTGTTTCCAGGGTGGCCCCACGGGCCAGATCTAAGTACCCCATAGGCCGTATCTGGGTCCTGGGCCTAGAGTTTGACACCCCTGCTGTAGATCCAATTTATCTTGTTTCTGTATAGCAGTAGCAGATTCAGTCAGATTATTAGGCAAGGTAAATGTGAACTGAATGGAATCATAATTGCATGGCTGCATGGCTGGTTCAGAAACTGTACTGGAAGAATGTCCATCACTATATCTTCAGTTTGAAAAGAATTATCAAATGAAGTGTCACATGGTTCAGTTCTGGGTCTTGTGATCTTTGGTATTTTTTGAAATTTAATGACTTAAATAAAGTATTAGAAAGTATACTCATCAAATATGCAGATAACATAAAATTGGGTGGGGTAACTAAGATTCTAGAAGACACCCACCTATTGTTATCTAAATACATTTAAAAATAGTCTAAAAATAACAAAATAGATCTTCAGAGTTGATTGCAAAGTTCTTCACTTATAAAACAAAAAGAATCAGTAGAATGTTGGAGTGTGATAGCATGTGAAATTGACCTTGGGATATTAAAAAGAAAGGAAGGAAGAAATGCTTTCAACCTTGCAAGATTCTATTTAATGTAATCTTACAATAAAGATAGGGCTGATGCAACTGATTGTGCTTCCTATGTACTTCAAGGGGCTAACATCAAACTTGCAAGACTCAAACTATTTATCCCCCCCTCTCTTTTTAATCTCCCACATATCATCACACAGTTTACCTGTGGAATTTGCATCATTTATTTCATTTATTTCATTTGTTTGCTGCCGATCTCACCTCTTAATGGCTGAGGGGCTTACAACATTAAAAGACAATAAAACCATGAAAAATAAATATTTCTCATAACAGTAAAAGTTACAATTAAAAAGATTAAAAAAACTAAAAATCCTCATTTCAAATGAAATATGAGATAGAAGTAAGATGCAGGTTTCAAAATGGGGAAAAAAGAAAATATAATTTTAGGCTGCACCAAGAGATATATGATGTGGGAAGCCACCCCCCATCCCAGAAGAATGAAATATTTTGGGAAATATTAAAAAAGGCAGGACAGAATATTTTCCCTAAAGGAAAAATGGGAAAAAATATTAAGGGAGGCAGAAACCAGCCCAAGTCTCCCTGCCCACAAGCAGAAACTGAGGAGACCAGTTTTTAGAAATGCAGATTTGGTAATCCATTCAAGACAGGCTATTTCAAAACTCCTTAGAAAGGATTAGAAAGCAGCCCTCACCCAAGATCCAACACAGGACAAAAGCCATTAGTGAGCTTAGGAATTGCCCAGCACCCTTTCAAAACACAAGCCCCTTCATTGCACAACCCTAGAACAGTTCAAACTTCAAAGTCACAGAAACCTTTAAAGATCTATCCATTAATTCAACCATTTGTTCAGCTGCACCAGAACCACAAACCCTGGTGGTTCTGTTCACCAATAAATGGACCTTCTTTTCAATCAGCCTCCAGCCTCCATTTTATTTCCAGTGCCTTTCTCCTGGCTTGGAATTGAACCAGATGCATTTTCCTTCCAAGAATGGTCTTTCAATCATGATAAATAATGATTCCAATTTTTTTGCTGATACAATCAGATACAACAGAAGTATATCCAGTTCTAGATATCACATTTTAATTTTTAAAAATCACTGAAATTGTAGTAGATAAGTGCAAAAATAATAATTAGAAAACTATAAACTAAATGTTATGAAGAGATTTAAGGGACTAGATGTGTTTAATTCTCAGAAAAGTCCAATGGGAGATTTAATAAATATAATAATTCAGTATAATTCATCTACCTGAAAGGATGTTACATAATAAATAGGTGTGCAGTAATTAATTTAAATTACAGGAAAGTAGCAGATTCAAAGTAAGAGGAAACTGCCTCTGTAAAAGCAGTTTTGTTGTAGAGCCTATTAATTGGACAGGTGGGGCTTCACTTCATTGAATGTGTTCAATGGAGACTAGACAGTCATTTGAAAAAGGCAGTTTGGTCTAGTGATTAAGGCCCCATGCTAGAAAGTCAGAGACTGTGAGTTCTAGTCCCACCTTAGCCATGAAAACCAGTTGGGTTACCTTGGGCCAGTCACTCTCTTTTAGCCCAACTCACCCTGCATAGGTGTTGCTGTGGGGAAAATAGGACAAGGAAGGTTTATTTAGCATGTTCACTGACTTAGGTTATTTGTAAAAATAATAAAGGTGGGATATAAATAAACAAATTTGTCTTCAATGCTTTAATTTAGATTCCTACGCCAAACAAGAAGTTGGGCTTTATGCAATAAATTACCCCTTCTAATGTTGTTTCTCAATGATTCTATGGAACATTGCACTGAAAAGCTCTGAAAGATAACTATTCTCCATAACAATGATACATTTGACAAAGATATATTAACTACCTGCATTGATTTGGGAACTGTGCCATGACTGCTACAAAGTCTTGACAATTTTCCATTGTTATCTACTGGTTAATACATCTTGTGAGCAAATAAATGAGGGTAGCCCACTCAACGTTGTATATGGGTTTTTTTATTTTTTGTAAACCACCCAAAGTCACTGAGATTGAGTGGGCAGCCATATACATTTTCTAAACAAAGAAACAATCAAATAAATAAATAAATAGTCATTATTGCCTCAACTTCCCACAAGCCAGGGGGGTTCATTACGTTGGTCTACCCTATGTGCTTTATGGATGCAATTGGTTCCGACAGATTCTTGGGGCATTCCCAGTCATCTGGAAAGAAGACTACTGAATGTCTGCTTCAGCTTGGGAATATGAAAGTGGCCTCTTCCGGTTCTCTGACCCTATGGTTCCCTTTAGTTTACAGGAAATGAAGCAGAAGTGATACAGGGAGACAGATCAGAAATACATTTGTCCAATTGCAGGTATGAGCTCATGTCTGAGTCTAAACAATGGCAAAAGAGTGGTAATGCATCCTTACTTCTCTTATTGGATCAAGAAGTTTGTCAATGCTTTGCCTGCTTTGAAAATCTCACTGTCTGGCTAGAAAGAAGCAGATGTATGTTTAGTTTTACTTTCTGATTACATTAGTGTAATTCACTCTACTACAGGATGTCTTTAAGACTATTTGGAAGCTAAGTTGGTTCAAAATGCAGCAGCTCACTTATTGCTAGACGAAAATTGTAGTGCTGCAAGAACTAAACTGGTTATCAATAGGCTTCTCGGTGCAGTTGGTTTTGACTTATAAAATCCAATATGGGCTGGAACTCAGGATTCTGCAGACCATGAACTTTAAATGAAACCTACCAATTCAGCATGCACATCCTGAGTAGGAATGCTAAGGTTTCTCTCCTATTGGAAATGTAAACAGTGCCATCATTCCTGATCTTTAGAAAAACCCTTACTATGGGGTTCTCCATAAGGGACTTTGGTTAAGGTTTGCAATTGGTACTACTAATGTGCCATTTTAAATGTAGGTTGTATGTATTGTTACTATATGTACTATTTTATTTAGTCAGAAACTCTACTATACTCTGAATGATGGCACATAAAACAAACAAACATACATAATCTGTACTTTAAAAAAAACTAGCACTGATGATGTTACTTAATTTATGTAATGAAACATTTGCAAGAAAATAACCAACCTCAGATAGCATCAAGGACTCCTCATTTGTACCCCGTCACAAATATTCTCCTTTATTAGAAAAAAAAAACAACCACCCTTTTTTATTTATTTCTAATCTGCCTTTAAAACTATAAATTAATGACCATTCTAACATATCTTGTGGCAGGAAATCTATAAGCTAATGACATATTGCACAAAGAAGTTGGAAACTGGGGCAGGGGGTCTGTTTGGAACACATTTCCATTAATACCCATTAGGGTGTCACACTTACACCTCAGTGTACCAATATTTAGTGTGGCTCTCCTCAAACTACTATATTCTATATCTGTGGTTACCACTTAATTGCTCTCATTCACTTTCCCCAAGTGATTGTATTTTCTTTCCATTCAAAGTTCAAGTCTAGTTTTGATCCTTCTTCATTTATATCCTTCTGGTCTGATCTACAAATCCCTGGGCTATTGGGTGTAAAATTTCCACAGCTCATTTTTTTGATTGACCTTTTCTGCATTTTTTTTTAAAAAATACACTTCCTTTTTTAAAGTTCTGGATTTGACTGCATTCTGACAGAATAAGATTGAATTACCTCTGGCATACTACCTACCAGTATCTCACTTTTCACATCTGGAATCCAAGGATAAGAGTGAAAATGAATCTGTTCATTTTCCTAAGAGGCCCGTAAAGGGGGTGTGCATAAGCACACCATCGTGCCCACCGTCCCTGTCTTACTGTACCCATTTCATTCATACTCATGTTTATTCTTATACCTATTATCTTGTAAACAATTGACAAATCAAATAAAAAATTATAAATTATATCAATTATACATCGTATACAATATTCACCCACAATGATAAACCAAAGCTTGCTTTATGGTGATTGATTTATATATAAAACAAGTTGTATATAACACTATTCACAGTTTGCTAAACAAGGAATCGTGTAGGTGTCCTGAAGATTCCCCAAAATCACCAGGGACAATTATCAGTGCCTTTTCAAGGGAGGCCCTCATTTCTGGAGTTCTGTAAACGAGTTACATATAAATTATGTGAAATCACAGCCGCCAATTCTTCAGCTGGTGTTGGTTTAATTCATTTAATTATTTAAATTATTATTATTACTATTCTTAGGTTTGAAATCTTACATTTTCTTGCTAGATTTCCCCCCCCCCCCTCGTTTCTGTTAACTTCAGGTCTAGGATGAAAAAAGTGAGTCTGGCAGTCATCCTGAATTCAGAAGGAGGATTTTCTGCAAGTTGGCGGTCGGGGGCAGCACGTCTCAAACCCGGGTTCAAAACCCCAAGCAGTGCAAAGCTGACCACTAACCAAGCCTCCGGGTCACATTCCTATGCGGAGCCTAAACGAAACGTGGGAAGCAAAGCAATCGGCGCCCCCCCCCCCCCCCCAGCTCTGGCTTCGGCTCGCCATTCCCGAGCTAGTCGAGGCTGTCGCAGGCGGCTGATTGGATGGAGGCGGCGGTATCGCTCCACCCAGGGAAAAGGCTCGTCGCTGTGACCCGCCCCTCCCCGCCGGCTTTGGCAGCTTCTGCTCGCGGAGCGTGTTGGTGGCTCTCCGGCAAGCGAGCTCCGTCCTGGACGGCGCCCTGCCTTGAAGGAAGCGCGAGAGGGTCCCTGCCGTCAGGTCAGTGGGTAGTGGTGGCTTCCCTTCCTTTTCTCCCTTTCAATCCCTTTCCTTGAACAGGCGTTGCGGAGCGAGCTCGGGGAAAGGTCTTCGGAACGAATGACCTCCGGCAGCATCTCTCCCACCCTCCCTTTCAATCGCCGTCGCTTCCCGGAGTGGCCGAGAAAGGCGGCTAGCAATTCCACAGCATTTCTCCACCCAGCGCGGGACCCTGATAGAATTCGTCCATTTCTTCCTTGGAACTTATTCTCAAGTGCAACCGGGATAGGAAATATATCCCAGGAGCCGTTGGATGCTATTTAATACTTACTTCGCCAAAATAAAATAAAATAGAATAAAAATGCTCCGGAATGTTCGGCGAGAGTCGATTCCTAATTCGGTGTGAAGAGAAGTGCAGCTTTTAGATGGGAAGTGAATTATTTCGTTTCGTTTTTGTCTCCATCCTTTTCTTTTCCCTGGTTTTTTTAAAAATTTTTTTAAATAAAAGCAACGTGGAGAGCATTGGCTATGCCATATTTAACAGGATTTGAAATCCCGCTATTGCCCATCTTTCCACACACCTGCAAAAGCCATCTAAGCATACAGGTAGTCATTTTGATGTTAGCTGCCCCTCTAGTTCAGGACAGCATCTGGGTCCCAAAAAGCCAAGCTCCAGAGACAGCAGCCATACGATTTGCCCTCTGGCTGATGTCTAGAGGGCAAAGAGTTCTGCCAGGGATTTTTGTACCAACTGCAACATGCACATCATGTTAGGGAGCGGCGTGGAAATACAGTCGACTCTCCATTGCCATCTGTCTCTCTCACACACATGTACCAGCAATTCCAAAGCATCAGAATTGTTTTCCACAGCATGACCAATTTCTCACCAAATGAATTACTTGCTGTGGCTAAACAGATTTGGGCAGTGTATCTGTTAATATTATAGCCATTTCATTTCAAAGCTCAGGATGTAGTTTAGAGCTGGTCTGTCTTAGTTTCTCAGAAGCCACTCTACATTAATTAGCATACTTTTTTAAAAAAGATGAGTGAGGTGTTTACTTTTAGGAGTCTGTTGTTTTCTCTCATGTGTTGAGAGATATATGCATCCTTTGCAGTAGCATCCTTTGCTCATCTAGGTGAAAATGTCTATTTCTTCTATTTAAAAAAATGTATTGGAATGAACAGTCCTTACGCTGAAATCCTGCAATCTCATACCTAAGATTTAGCATCCTTACACTTAGCTGCACCTATTGTAAAGCAGATATGTATAAAATTAAATTGGAAAAAAAACTTCATTTGGTAGCAGCATGAGCTGGCTTATATTTAACTGCTGGAGATTTTGTTAGGTGATTCATAAATAAATTTGGTCGTCCTCCAGTTGTGAAGGTTGTTTCACACATGGGCATCATCAGTGCTACAGCATGATCCTGCAGTTATCCAATGTTGAATATAGATGTGTGAACATCTCTTAGGGAGCCTAATTTCCAACAGTTAAAGAGGTAAAAGCATAAATATCAGTATTAAAATATTGATTTTTATTTTCAATTATGTAATTAGGAGTACACTTGGGTAGTTAAAAAGAACCCAGAAAGAAGAATATAATGAATTTTAAAATAATATTTTTGATATCTCGAATCTCATTTAAGTTTCTTAAACATGCTTCATGTATTTACAAGGAATGGAGAGCATGAACTCTAAAAAAAGTTGCAGTGGAATGGAACAGTTGTCTTATTTCAGTATTTTTACATAGATCTAATCACATGTTAGAGTGTTATATAAATTATATTACATTATATAAATCAGGTTATTGTTTTAACTGCAGGTCATAATATAAGTAATATTGTTTAAAGTGTAAAAGCATTTGAATATTTATGCTTTTAGGCCAGATTTTGTCGTTCTCTATTATCAGCATTTTTGACAATGATATTAGATAAAATATCTTCCCCAAACTTAAAGTATCAGGTAGTATTTCCACCTTACTAAAAGCTATACTTAAAGTTCACCTTGCTTTATCCTAAACAATATTTGTTTTTGAAGCTCAAATACTAATTAGATTGTAGTTGATACATAAGTATGGGTTTCCAGTGGCTGTGAATACCTGACAGGCTTGTTATAATTATAATGCATAACAGATTGCAAGATCAAAAATACTTTAGGAAACATTTGATTTAGCCTTCTGCTGCACTGATAAATATACTTTTTAATCATCATTATGGATATAGTATTCCTTTGTAGATTTTCAGTATTTGTATTTTAATTTTCTTAAACTTATTAAATTACAATCTTATCGATTTAAGCCAATCATAAATTAGAAGATTCTGGCCTTCGCATCATAAATGATTCTGTTTCTACATTAAAAATGTATGTTGAAAAAGAAAAAGGAACCAACTAAGTAGTATTTAAAAATACTTCCCATTGCATTAATATGGTAGTATCTAGCATTATTTAAAAAGTTATCATTATTTCGGCTACTTGCTCACTTTTTCTTCTGTAATATATTTATATAGCTTCGGAGCTTAATCCAGCTGGCATTTCCAACCTACTTTGGAAGAAAATTGGCAGAAAGGAAGAGAAAAGTAAAAAATGGAATGTCATTTAAGATGTTTTCATTGCATTATACCAGAAGCATTACTGCATTATTGTTTTCTAACAACAATAAGAGAATTTATGGAACATGTATCACCCTAGTGTCTGCATTGTGACAGGAAGGATCATGACATTTTCATTCTGTATAAGGAAAATCTTTATATTTCAGTTTTCTAGAAATAACTTCTCAGACTGCTTTTAGTATATTATGTATACTCTGCAGAATTGCACAGTGGCTAAGCAAAGCTTCCCAGCAATTCTGGCGCAGCTGATTTGGTCTATTGAAACCTCATTTAGGTTTGTCCTCATAATAAGATCTTGATAAAGAACTCTAATTAGTCTAATTAAGCATATATCCTTTTTCTATAAAGCATTTGTCTGCCATAATTTCTTGAGATTTAAAAGGTCAAAAGGTAATAGCAGGCAATAAAAGCAGTTTACAGTTGTTGGCTGTTATTGTACAAAGTGGCATAGAATAAATGGCTGTTAGTAGGAAAACTGCTTCCATACAAGCCAATTCTCTCATCAGTATACATTGTTCTGATTCTAAGCTAACTTGCAAATTAATGTCAACATTTTCAGTCATAGTTACTATGCAAATAACCAAAAACATGACAAAAATGCCACACATTTCTCAAAGGAGCTGTCTAAGATTTTCATAAAGTTTTCCAAAAACAGCTAGTAGCAAGATCGTTAAGGGAATTTGTATATAGGTAAAGGAGTCCCTGCAGACTTTATTCTTCTAGTCGTTGCTGACTACAGGGGTCTGTGTTCATTTTCATTTCAAGGCCATTGAGTCAGCACTCTTGGAAGACATTTCTGCAGTCATGTAACCAGCATGACATCAGAGCACTGTTACCTTCCCACCAAAAGTGTACCTATTTATCTACTCATGTTTGTATGCTTTTGAACTGCTAGGTTGGCAGGAGCTGGAGCGAGGACAGGAGCTCATGCCATCGCATGGTGCTTGGGTCTCAAACCTGGGCTGCCGGCTTTCAGGCCAACAAGCCAGGGTCTTAACTACTGAGCCACCACGCTGCTGTTTGTATAATGATTAAAGGATAATTTTTAGTTGCATAGAAATCACAGGAAAGAAAGTCAGCACTGAATTGCTGTAGATAGCGGTCCCATGAGCATTTCTAGAGGTGGAATCAGCGTATTGGAGCTGGAGCACGGACACTTCATGGTTGAATGAATGCTTCATGTAACTCATAATGTTTGTATAGTGTGGAATTAACATGTTATGAAAAGCCAGCTATTGTGTTTTCTTTCAGGGAAGCATAATTAAGAAAATAATGGCTTAGCATGGCATAAAGGCCCCGACAAACAGGTGACAAAATCTGAATCAATATTGGTGGCTATAAGGAGGAGAAATTTGGGGACAGGGGTATGGGCGGACTAGCAGACTTGAGAGATAATAGAGATAGATAGGCTCAGTCTGTGAAGCTGCCAAGACCGCTTATTTCAATTTTCCCTTGGGACTTTACAGTTATAGTGCATTCAGCATTCCAGATATTTAAATAGTATGGTGGTTAACATATTTATGGTCTCCAGCTTTTGCTGTCTGGTGATGTAAACTTTTTTACAAGAGGAGGAACCCATTATGGGACTCTGGCCAACAATGGAGTTGATTTGAAATCATTGATCAATCTATATCATTGAAGATAAAGGTGGTCTCTACACTGTAGAACTAACACTCTCAGCTTAGGCTAGTAAGATGGGCAGGAAATACTTTTCTTAAGCTATCCATTTTCTGATGCTCATTTAAGTTACTGTAATACACTATCCTTTGACATTTTGGTTACATTCCAAGTACAACTGTAAGATTAATTTCTTTCTCTGTAGGCCCCAATCGTCACATCATTTAGAAGCTATTTCTGGGTATTTTTACCAAATGAATATGACACTATTGCAGGAGAAAAGCTTGTTGTTGTTGTTGTTGTTGTTGTTGTTGTTGTTGTTGTCATAGTAGTAGTAGTGCTGTCCCAGCTACCAAATGTCCTCTTTAAATGCCTGCCTCTTGGCATCAAATGAAGATCAGTTCATTTTCTCAGCTTGTTGAATTGTTTCAGCTTTCAGCTAGTTTTACTGTGTGATTTGTGTCTTTAGGCTGCACAGCAGAGGCCAAGGTTCAAATTTTTGATGTCTCCAGGCAGCCTGGAGAAATGCATCTCTGAAATCATGCAGAGCTACTGGCATTGTGTCATCGGAACTGGACTAGATGGAAGAATGGTTTAACTCAATAAAAGAGCTTCCCTGACATTTCATCTTCTTTATTGCCTTCTTAAAACACATGTACTTTTATTTAAACATTCAACTTCATTAAATGTGCATTTTGCGCTTGTTAAATATTTTTCCTTTGTATATGTCTCTTCAAATGTTACATTATTGAATTATTAGTTGCATTAGCAGTCCTTAATATTTTTATAATGCCTTAAATGTCATATAGTAGCCCAGCAATCTTCTGGATAAATCCAAAATATCTGCATTTTATACTGCAGGAAGAAAAAATTATAGTCTCTGTTAGGAAGGTGCCAGAATTATTTACGATGCATTTTGTGCCACCGGTGAATATGATATCTGAATGCTTCATCACGTGTCAAATTATATGCAACCACTCCATGCCAGTCTGAACATTCAGAATGACACAGTTTCAATCTTGCAATAAGACAGAATCATTGAGTTGGAAAGGACCATGAAGGCGTACTAACTTTCCTTTCACATGTACTAAATTCCAAATAAAATGCATTTTTGTGTTGCTGGTCCAAAGAGATTTACTTTTATTCTTTACTACAGATAGTTCTTGATGAGGAGTGTTTGTTAAGAGATTTACATTAAGTTATTAAGTGTTGTTGGCTTCCAGTTGCTAAGTGAGCACATGATTTCATGACCTTTTTTGCCACATTTGTTAAGAGATTCACTGTGGCCATTCAGGAGACATCATGTGACTGTGACTTGCAATCTTTCCTGCCAGTTTCCCTATTGACTGTCAGAGGTATCTTATCCAACCTTTGACAAATTGTAGGTATTCTCAATCATTTTGATTTGGGTTTGCTCTCCAACATTATCCAACTGCTTTTCATAGTCTTCTGCTAAAACAGTTCTATACATTTCATTTTAACTTGAGTGAATGAACGGATTTTTATCCCAAAGTATGTTGCTGCATGGTTTTGATTTTGTTTTTCATTTTGTATTCCAGGACCAGCTCATGTAATCGTTCAGGCAATTGTTGTCTCAGCTGTGATTGAAAACTGCCATGCTGCTTGCAATGTTGGAAACAAATATTCAAATGCAGTGTAGCATGTGAAAAGAATTTGTTAAAGAGACTTATAGGGCATGAAGAAGAAAAGAAGCAAAAGGGAAGAATTTACATTAGTTTCATATAGTGACAATGATGCACACATTCATTCTTATTGAATTTCATTGGTTGAAAATAGAAACAATGAAGTGAAAACTGGAAGTGGTTTGGGAAATGATTTGAAGCATCTGGAGAATAGATTCCGTGTATATTGCGTGCATGGTGAATTGTAGCTTTCTATTACATGAAGTGAGGCTTCCATAATTAAACTTGAAAGTATCATCAGTTTCCAGTTCTAAAATAGAGGGTGTAGTTGAGTACCATTTTCTTTATTTTTTTTGGAATGGTACTCTGCACTAATAAATGCAATTATCCAGACAGTTCAATATGAATGATGTATTATGCAGTAGCTCTTGTTACATCAGATATTTTTCTTTATTACATTTGGGCCAATTTTAGGGTTAAGTGATTCCAAGACAAAAGGGATAAAAGCGTTATAATGAGGGATTCAAATCCAGCCCCAGAGAATTGTTATCTGATTCTAAATATGTTTACAGCACAAAACATTGCAGCTTACAGGGATACTACCAGGAAATTTGGGAGAAAAATCTATAGGCTTATTTATGAGTTGATCTTCCCTAACTCAAATATAGTCATTTCATATAAGATATGCCTATACCTTGGCAAATTTAAGATGTGTGGAATTCAATTCCCAGAATTCCCCAGCCAGCATCAAGAACCACACATCTTAAAGTTGCCAAGTTGAAAATTACTAGTTGTTGTCCATTGTACCTCTAACTCTCGCTCCAAGATCTGCCTTAGATTTTTCAACAGAATTTCCAGGCCTATAAACTTGTCAAGAATCTGTTGCTTTACACATATTGAACTTCAGCATATCATTCTCAGATAACTTGTTTACTTATCCGGGAGTATTGAGATTTGCACTCTGCAGTAAAGCTATAATAATGTTTACATTATTGGCATTAGTAACATTTATGCTTCAATGTGACTTGAAAAATTATCTCCCATATCTTAATGGATATCCACAATCAAGCAGTTTTGGAGTATGTGCTTCATACGTATCACCAATTTTCCTTTATTGTGAATATTGCTTTTTGTTCTCATTACAGTAAAATCAAAAGTTGTCCTTAATTTTCATAAAGATGCATGAATTTATAGCTTTTATTTATTGAATACTTGAAAATTGCTAGAAGGATAAATATATACATTGTTCAAAACTCAGGCAGAGACTCTCTTCATCTGTCTTGCTAAATTCCCAAAGTTAATTAAAAATTTATAGTAGCTGTTGTGCAAATTCTGCAAATGTCAATCAGGCCACTGGCGCTTCTTACACAGAGAAGTTAAAAACTTATGTAAAACTCAAATAGTCACTGTTCCTTTCTGAATTTAATAAGTTAGAAAGAAACCAAGGAATTTTATTTCCTGTAATTTTAAAACCAGGGACTGTAAGGAATCATTTAGACTAATGTTCAGTTCTTGGTTGTATGCCAGAACAGATGGCTGGCTAGATTTTTCTGAAATATAACCAATGAAATAAATCCCGCCACCTCATTGGAAAGTCTGTTCTGTTATTAACTGTTTAAAGATGGTCTATGTAATTTGGGATCTACTAAACATTAGTCAGCAAAAGCCAACCCAAAGGTGCTTTTTCGGAAGGCAACTGGACTCTCTCTCTCTTTTTATTTTGAAGACATTTTTCTTTTGATGAAAAAACAAACAAGAAAAGTCCAGTTGCCTCCCGAAAAAGCATCTTTGGGACAACCATGACTTGGATGACTGAGAATCTCTACAGACATTGAATTGGCAAATGCTAATCTGCTTAGAGAAAATGCCACTGCTGGGATTGCTAGACTTACCTTATGCAGTACAAAATCATATAGCTTGGAGTGTTCCTAGATTCACTACTTAATTTGTTTATTTGTTTGTTTTTCAAAAGTTTATCCTGGAGGACCAAGGTTACTTGGTATTAATGCAGATTTGCTCCAAAATGCAAATAAGCAGTTTTAACAGTTAGAAAAAAGGATGAAAGTATTAGAATACTTTTGTTGATATGAGAAATACTGATAGAATTCTCCAGTAGATTCATCAGATTTTAGTCTGATCCTGATTGGAAGGGGATAGGGCAAGACTTGATGGTATAGCAAATTACTTGCACTGAGAACTTCTTTTCCAGGCAAAGTGCTAAATTGTACTGCATTTTAGTACACAATTTGTGGACAGGCTTTGCAAATCAGTAAGTTGTGTTTTCACAGAGACAGGTGGATAAATAGAGAGAATCAAATTATGCAGATAGGAATGAGTGAGACTGAAAATGTAAGATAATTTATGTCACTGTGCAGACAAGGTTATCTGAATGAAAATCCAATTTATTGCAGTAGTAGAAGAGTGACATGATCCCATCAGATCCTTATTTCAGATTTTCATATCTGGGTCATATCTAACTTTTAAATGCTATTTATCCTCTTTAGATACGTTAAAGAAAAAATTCAGTTTCGCCTGCATTCTTTGAATATGTTTGCTCAATTATGCTTTAATATATATGGTAGGTATTCAAATATATGTAATTCAAAGAATGGTTGCATATAAATGTTTCAGTTAGCTTCTTAGGTTATTGCAAAGAGAAAG
Source organism: Thamnophis elegans (assembly GCF_009769535.1). Lineage (NCBI taxonomy): Eukaryota > Metazoa > Chordata > Lepidosauria > Squamata > Natricidae > Thamnophis > Thamnophis elegans. The sequence continues at coordinate 26,393,244 of NC_045546.1, forward strand.
CTGCCACTTAAAAACAAAATAAGGCTTTATTTTTATTGCACTGTCAACTCATTTCATATTTTGTGGATAAGATTTATCAGTGTAGTATAAAAAGAAAATAAAGCAAAACATTACCAAGTATATGTGAAGTAGTATCAACTAGTATAACACAAGGAGAAATATTGTATTGCTTTGTTTCAATTGTTGATTGGAAAATTGGATAAACAAATAGTAACAGATACAGGTGCAATAGGCCATTATCCAGCCAATTCTGAATTACGTATGTAAACCATTGATACCATATCCCTACTTACGTTCCAAATGCAATGTTTCCCACGCCTGCTGTTTTAGATAATCAGCAATCTTTAATTAGCTTAAACTACTGTTTGCTATTAGGAACATTCAGCTGCAATCTGTAGAATAAATCATTCTCTATATTATACTCTGAAGTCTTAATTTTCTTTTGTGTTTACATCCTTCCAGTATTTGAAGAGATCATAAGCTTCTTTCAGTTTTGTTTCTTCAGTGTGAAATAGGCCCAGATCTTTCAACTTACATTACATTAAAATCAAATATTGCTTTGTTTGAATAAAGTTAATACAGTAATTAAAATAATACTATTGAATAAACAATAAAAGCAGCAGCCAGAGAAATTAAAAAGTTGCTAGGCAAATATGCATTTTTAAAATAAACATGTAAATATAGTATCAGGATGAATCAGGATTGGATGAACATGAATAATTTTACCTAGCACCTCACTAAGAACAGCATTTTATAGTGGCGGAATAATGATGGAGTGGTATGTCACATTTGCTCCCCAACTGTATCCATACCATGTTTAAATGTCTTTTGCATTGTCTCCAGTAAGATTTCTCTACTTTGTAGCTTACTATTCTTTTCTGTTTTGCACACTTGTGCTTAAATAAAGTTATTTGCAGTATATTCTCTCTTTTCCCTGAAAAGCAGTACAAGTGGTCCCTTGTTAATGACACAATTGGGACCGGAGTTTCTGTTACTAAGTTACAGGGACATAAAGCATGATGTCATGTGATTGTGTCACTTTGTCACAAAACTTTTGGTGCTATTTGCCATTGTTAGGTGAATGCCATGCTGTCATTAAGCAATGATGTAGTTGTCATCATTTCTGCCAACTTCCCCACTGATTTTGCTTGTAGGAACCTGGCAAAGGAGATCACAAATGGTGATCTCATGACCATGGGACACTGCAACCGACGAAAGTGTGAGGTCTGGTCATAAGTACCACTCACCATTATAAGTTCAAACAGTTGCTAAGTGAGGAACAATTGTAAATTATCCTATAAGAGCAGCAGATTACAATAGCTATACTCTCCTCAAGTCCCAAAACATACAAAACTATTAGGATTTTTAAGTGAATGTTTTTTTGTCTCACTGAATGCATAGTTTCAATGAAAATTAGCCCAATGAAAATTTGGCATATTATTATCACTTCTTGTTAAGCATCACATGCTTTTTAAAAACCAGTACAGAGTATTTAAAGAAACCAAAGAGAAGTGTAATTAAAAACACAATGAAAAGCATTCTAAACACTCCAACCCAAACTTAACTATAAAAGACCACAAAGAAAGCCAACATTTCATCAACTTTAGCAGCAAGAGACCAGTTACATATGAAACCTTTGCTTAAATTAAAATGTTTACACTTAGAGGATTAAGACACCCACTACATAAAAGCAAAAGGTTCTATACTGCATTTAGTGTTTATAGATCAGCCATCTATTTCCATGCAGATTATCTCCATGAAAACAACTCTGGGAAGAAGAAGAAATGAGTTCTTACTTGGGGTTATACCAAAGCAAAAGACATTCAAAGTTATTTTTTGTGTTTTCTAAGTGATATTAATTTGATAAGGTCCTGTTAATCCTTGTGGTCAATGGGTCTGCCCATTTCCTTTAACTATCTCTCTCAACCGGAGATGATATTTCTATCATTCTAATATGATTCTATCTATATTTCTATCATTCAAACATGATTTTGCTCTTCAAATCTTTGTCTACAACTCTCATCATCAAGTTGTAAAAGATTTGAAGAGCAAAATCATGTTTTGAACAAGAATAAATAATGTAGCTTCCAAATCATAAACCTACGCATTGAATTACCATTTAATTGATCAAAAAGGCAATTCTCAAATAGCTCAGAAAATTCAAAGAAATGTGCTATTTGATTTGTAGTTCTATATTTTAACAAAAAAACTACCAGATCAGTACTAAATAATAGCATTATAGAAATCAATTTACCATGGGTTAATTGCAAGATATACAGCAGTATGCACAGCTCAGATTCTCAATCTTTATTATCTACTAAATTACTTCCATGGTTGTAAATGTAAAATATGTACTCAAAATATCCATGCCTGTTTTTTTTCATTGTAATCTACATGAAATATATTTTATATATAACAATATATAATTTCAAAATAATATTTATTGAAACTGTCAACAGAAATTAATATTTAAATGCTACTGCTTCATTGTCTTTTTCAATTTTTATCTCTTTACAGCACCAAGACATAAGATGCTGTTAAAAATTGCTAGAAGGATTTAATCACTACTAAAATGGTTCAAGATGGCACAGGTTTTACAGAATTTTTTTTGACTATTAAGTCTTTTCCATTGTGTCAGTAAACACAAATATTAATTAATAATATTTTTAAAAAATGTCAGAACTCAACTCCACATCTGGATTGATAGCAAATATTGAAAATGGAACTTTTTTAGAGCTGTACCCCACCTCCCTCTCAACATCCATGGATTCACCTTCCAATCGAATGTCAAACGTCTATGTTTATGTTTCAATCTTCCTTAGCCTCCTGGCATTCCTTCTTTTGCTGTTAATTATTGCACTTCAGAGATTGAAAAACATCATCTCCTCTAGCTCCTCCTATCCAGAATACACCAGTGATGCTGGCAGTTCCTTTACAAATTTAGAAGTCTGTAGCATTTCTTCCCAGAGATCAGCTTTTTCAAACCTTTCATCCTGAGAAGCCAAGGAAGGAAATCTATTGTCCGTGGAATAGCATCTTAGTCCAGGTCTTCAACATGGTCGGAAGACTAAGGCATGCAAGATTTGTCAGAGAAGAGATGATATCTGAACTTTTCCACTTACGGTCACATATTGAGTTATGCCTCTAATAGTCTTGGAATTTTGTAATGTTTCTCCCAGCCCCATCTGAAGATAATGAAAAGTACATTCTTTCTCAAGTCAATCTGCTCCTTAAGTGATTATAAGAAAACAGCTGTTATTTTCTCAATAACATTAGAAAAACTGTTTGCCTTTGACCTGTTCCAATATTTCTTTTCGACTTCCCAGCCCAGCTTATGATTCTGAGATCTTTGGTGGTCTCTCATCAAAGTACTACCCAGGTTAAATGCTACTTAGAATTTCAAGATTATCCAAGTTTTAAAGGTGCTACCACCTGCTTTAAAGGAGATACAGCTATTTAAACTGTACATGGGAATATCTGGTTTCCTGCTTCTGTTTACCGATCTCAAAGCTCAAGGATGTTTAATTGTATTCCATTGCAAGACCATTCTGCTACACAAGCAAGACAATTTTCCTGTAAATGTGAAACAAAGAAAGAAAGCTAGTATAAAATTTAGCTAATAATCATATTCCTGTAATTTTCCCTACACTGCCTGATCTTTATATTTTAGTCGAACAATTATAATTAATGTATGTACTAATCACTTCAGGCTTACTGCATTTGTTGGATTTGTAGAATTACATACTTTTCTAGATTATGAATCCCCAATGTAATATCCTTTTCAATAAATTCTGTGATTATCTGATTAATTTTATTTTCAAAAAAGAAAGAAAGAAAGAAAGAAAAAGGTAGGGAAGGGAAGCTAACCTAATGTGAAACTGGTATTTCCAACAATATCCCAGACAGTGGTCCTGCAGAAGGATGTTTAAAAAAAGTGAACAGTATGGCTATACCATGTCAGTATAAGTAGTCCTTGACTTACGACCACAATTGGGACCAGAATTTGTTGCTATGCAAGGCAGTTGTTAAGTGAGTTACACTTGATTTTATGACCTTTTTCTCAATTGTTAATTTAACCACTGCAGTTTTAAGTGAATCATTAAGTGTATCCAGCTTCCCCCGTCGACTTTGCTTTTCAGAAGCTTGCTGGAAGGGTGCAAATTGTGAACCTGGGATACCGCAACTGTCAAATGTTTGCAAATTCTGATCATTGTGCTACAATAGTTGTAAGTGTGAATACTGGTCATAAGTCACTTTTTTCAATGCTGTTGCAACTTCAAACAGTTGCTAAATGAATGGCCATAAGTCAAGGACTACCTGTAGACTGTGCCAAATACATGATGTACATTAAAAGGGGCAGGGCTTTGATAACATGATTGTGGCTATTTTGACTTTTTTAAATTCCCCCCCTTCCTCCCGCCATGTAGATGCCTGGCCACAATAAATAAATATATTTGATGTAGAATTTAAAAATGCAACTTCCAACAAATTTTGAGTTGAAGCACTTTTATCAGAAAAAAACTTACAGATAGGCAGGCTAAAACTCATGAATGATTGTGAACAATTATTATTTATTAAAGAATTTTTTGTTGAAATTTCAAACTTCCTTTGTGTTTGTTATATACGAGATGTCATGAAGGATATGCTTTGGAATAGGCCAAGACAAAAGGTTTACTTTTACATCTATGCACTATTACTCCGAGTATAATTTTACCTTCCTAAATGGACTTAAGGACAAGCTGGGACTTCTTTGTTTGTGTTTTTTGCGTTTGTGTTTTCTGAGCCCACCTCCCAAATATGTGCACTTTCCAGAATTCTCAGCAAAGATGATGCTGACTGGGGAATTATGGGAATTATAGGTCTGGAGGACAGCCAGGTTGGGAATGGTGAACTAGACAATATCTTAAGGTAGGTGTTTCTAGTTGGGTTCAAAATTGGCCAAGTATGGAGTGTGTTGTTGTTACATCACAGCACTCCCTTCCCATGACTTAAGTATTTGCACTCAGTGTTGATGTATATGTCTAAAACAGTGTTTTTCAACCTTTTTTGTGCAAAGGCACACTTTTTTCATGAAAAAAATCACGAGGCACACCACCATTAGAAAATGTTAAAAAATTTTAACTCTGTGCCTATATTGACTATATATAAAGTGTTTTTCCCACGGCACACCTTACACTATGTCACGGCACACCTTACACTATGTCACGGCACACTAGTGTGCCGCGGCACAGTGGTTGAAAAACACTGGTCTAAAAGGCCAAGGTCTGCATCTTCTTCTTCTTTAATTAAAATTTATATTGGATGCCTATGATTCTAAGGTGAGTGGCAAGGATGGTAAGGAAGTCCTGGAGGAACAATTGAAAAATCTGGGTATATTTGATTGGAGAAAATAAGAAGAAAGAAGCCTGAAAGTTCTTGTAAATATCTTTATGTGAAGGACTATAAAAAAAATGGAAACTCGCTGTTCTTTGTTGCTTCTGCAAGCAGAGCAGCAGTTGGATTGCTTCACTGAGCAGGATGTAACCTGCAGAGAAGCAGACTTTGCTGAACGTTCAGAAAAGCTACGGTACCTAATAAAAAGAGCTATCCAAGAACAAAGCATATTTCTTATATTGAGACATTTAAGCATAGATTGGACTAATTGGAACATCATTTCCCCACTCACCCCCATCAGACTTGACCTAGCTCTGCTGACCTTTTGCAAGGCATTAAAATTTTGGTTTTGCCATCATTGCCATCAAGCCTGGGGCTCTAATACTATGGGCGAGCCCATTTTGTAGTTATTTGGAGTGTGCAATGTTACAACTGTTCTCTGCTGCTATTTTATGCTATTTATATTTGCTTATCACTTTAATTATTTTTACTGGTTTTTGTTCTGTTTTAATTGTTAGCTACCCAGTCATTTATATGACATGGCCAGCCATATAAATTAAAGAAATAACTTGAGAACCTCATTTAGAATCTGGATGAAAATCCTAATGAAGATGCTTCAAAGATTTAAAAATTATTTTTGTATCTTAATTTATACTCTACATTCAGACACTGCTATATGCTAACACTATACAAAATGCTTTGGGATATTTCATTAGAAATTTTTTTCATTAAGAATGAATGTATTAATTCCAGTCTCTTAAATATTCCAACTGAAATTTTATGTATTAAAAATAAACAATATGTTAATGATTTCCACGTTTTTTTATTATTTCATAAACTGAAAATACTTTCTTGGTCAAAAATGAAACAGCCAGTTTCATTTGTAAGGAAGAAAATTATAGAGAGAAGTTAAACAATGAAAAGAACAACACTGGTAGCATTTAAAAGTAAGATTGAATTTCCTATAATCGGTTTTCTACTCCTTATTAGGAAAATTCAAAAGCAGCAGATGTTGCTTAATTTGTTTACAAGAAAACAAAAAACATTTATTGAGGATAATTGTACCTCCTAATTCAATATAAAGAAAAGAAAGAAGACTGAGAAAAGGAGCAAGCATTTAAACCTTCATGGCTCATACACCCTTGCAGAGCTCAAGACCTAAGTATCTTCAAATATTTTTCTCCAAATTGTTCCTGCTGTCAAATCAAAGGATGTTATCAGGAACTTCAGAAGTCAGTCTTTTTAATCAATGCCCTTCTTTGGAACTTTGTCATCCTGAGATCTGTATGATCCCAGCTCTTACAGACATTCTATGCTTTATGGTATTTATTTTTAATTGAATTCTGCTATTCTTGGTGTAGAAATGGAATCAGTGGTGGGTTCCTACCAGTTCAGACCGGTTCAGCCAAACCGGTAGTGGTTTGGAGGCCTGGGTCACTGGAACTGGCAGCGACCCAGGCCTGCCACGCCCCCAAACTGGTTCTCCAGGTGGTGCCATAGGCAACGCCATCTTGTTTTTTGGTTCTCGCATGTGCAGAACAATTTTCATTGCACTGCGCATGCGCGCATAGCATGCGGCACACACACAGGAGAACCGGCAGTAGTGCCTGCAGGAACCCACCTCTGAGTGGAATGTTAACTGAGTGATGTCTACATTTTTAACCTTGCTATCAGAATGAGAAATGCTCTGAAACGGGAGAATTAACTGAGAAAATAAATAAAGTAAAATAATTGACCATAAAAAAAGCCTTCCTATTCGCATCTCCCAAAGACCAAGAAGTTGGTTAATTGTCCTTCCACTATTACCTATACCATGCATGTCAAATTTGCCGCATCACATGACATATCGTGATTTTTTTCTCTCTCCGCGGAGCTGGGTAGGGGTTATCTGCTCATGATGCACCTGGCCGGCAGGCCGCCAGCTTGACACCCCTAAGAGCCAAGGTGGCGCAGTGGTTAAATGCAGCACTGCAGGCTACTGCTAGATCAGCAGTTCAGCGGTTCAAATCTCACTGGCTCAGGGTTGACTCAGCCTTCCATCCTTCCGAGGTGGGTAAAATGAGGACCCAGATTGTTGGGGGCAATATGCTGACTCTCTGTAAACCGCTTAGAGAGGGCTGAAAGCCCTATGAAGCGGTATATAAGTCCACTGCTATTGCTATTGCTATTGCTATCCTACACTATCTTTCTACTTCTGAGTCCAATTTTCACAGGGACAAAACAAATATATTAACCTGGTTTAATCAATTTTAATTTAAAATTATAAAATACCTTGAAGACCAACTACTGCCATTCTCTGCATAAGACAGCATGCTACATCATGACAAATGCTATTTAATAGCTTTGCAAAACCAGAAATATTTTAAAAAAACATTCTTTTCTGGTGCTAAAAGTTTTACTACTTAGTTGGCAGGTATTTCTAAATTGTAGTATAGATTTGCTTCTCTGTCTGATGGTTCTATCCTGTTATTTGGGCAAGAGTAAACATATTAATTGTTAACATTCTTCTACTATTTTCTTTCACTTTGTATGACTTTGTGCCTTGACCTTGGTTATGTAGCTCTCTGTCTATTGCCTACAAATATTGTACTTTCCTTTAGGCTCAACTAACTCCTCAGAGAACTGTTGATGCAGCTGCACTTGTTTAACTGTCATTTTCACTTTTCATTGGAACAGTTTGAGATTATGCTTATACCATTTCACTGTCCCCAATTTGCCCTTTCTCTTGAACTTTTTTCTTCCCTTGAATTTTTAAATGATTTTTCTTTGAATTCCTTGAAATATAATTTCTTTCTCAAAGTCCATCAAACGTTATCTTTCTTGTAACTCTTACACAATCTCTGTCTGGATTAGAGAAGAAAAGAGGCAAACAGGTAGTAAGGACTAGAAGAGCAGCAGGTCTAATGGACTGAAAGCCATGCCTCTACTTTGAAGAAGGCGGTGCTGGTACTAATGTCTAATTTGCCAGTTTGGCTTGAGCCAACCCAAATAATTCTATGTTCTGGCTTACATATTTTGAAGCCCATTCAGTATATGTTGACAATCAAATAAATCCTGATTTATATCACACCTTGCACAAGTGTCTTACTCTGACTAGGCGCTACCATTATTATATTCCAAACTGTTAGTTCTGTGTTTTGGGAGTTAGTCCTATCCTAGCAAGGGTTTCTGTGTGTTGGTGTCTTTGAACCAGAGTTGACTCTTGATGAATGCTTAGACTACAGCTCTCTTAGTAAAATTTTCAGAAGTGGTTTGCCACTGTCTTTTAAGAAAGACTGAAAGAGCCAAACATCATCTAATAGAATATAATTCTTTATTGGCCAAGTGTGATTAGACACATAAGCTCTCAGTGTACATATAAGCAACAAGTGATAAATCATGATCATAATCATAAAACACTTCATAAATCAAAAGATACAACACTCAGTGTTAGATAGGGATCTAGCTAGTGTTTTGCTTAAGAATGGAGTAGCATTCACAGTTTCCTGGTTTCTAGCCTGTGACTATATCAAACTAGCTTTCAGCAGTTCTTTGGAAAGTATGAAGTATGTATGAAAATGAGCCTTTTCATACTCCTGCTGCTCTAAGGGTATGCTCTGCTTCTTTTCTGTGAAACTCTATAATCATTTTTTTTTATTTTCAACTGCTGCAAGGTTAGTCAGCTCCCCCAAATCTTGTCAGAGGAAGCAACATATGGCAAATGAAATTCTATCAAAATTTGCAGGAAATACAAATGTTTTTGTCTCTATTTACAAATGTCATGATTTCCCTCATGCATTGCTTCTCATTTATATTTAGTGAAGCTGAAATAACAGTTGTTCTCCTGCAGATCTAAAAAAAATGTCACTAGTGCTATCAAAACAATTATTCTGGCCTCTAGATCCTGTAGATTCTCTCCATGACAATCTGCCCCTAATCAGGTCTTTGAGGTCATCCAGAAACACTGAAGTAAGTCCACTACTTGAGCTGCTGTTCAACCACTTCTCTTTCCTTTTATATTATTTGCATTTAATTACATTCTTATTCAAGACAGCCTTATGTCAGGGTATTTATAAAATTATACCCCAATAATAGATGTCCATTATAAAAGATTCAATAAAGGATCCCTATGGAAGTTCATTATTTAACATAAGGAATGTTAAAAAGACATCTTAATATGTTTCCTTGAATTATAGAGTGCAACCCTTCTACTTTGAGAAGCCCAAGAATGCTTGTTCTATCTCTTCAACAACAACAACAACACAGCCCGACATCATGCTGATACTTTAAAAAGCGATTGTCAATAGCTGAATTCTACAGCATTGCCTGATGGAAGGTTTATTCCTTAGTCAAAATTAAGTTCATGCATGCATATAGATACACAGAGATCTAAAGTTAATCTTGTTTTGTTTTTAGTAAAGCTTACAGGCTTTTTAATTTAATAAACGGTATTTGGTACAGTAGTGAAATTCAAATTTTTTTTACTACCGTTTCTGTGGGAGTGGCTTGGTGGGCATCGCAGGCGAAGGCTACTGCAAAATCTCCATTCCCTCCCCACTCTGGGGCCAGTCAGAGGTGGTATTTGCCGGTTCTCCAAATTACTCAAACGTTTTGCTACCAGTTGTCCAGAGCCTGTCAGAACCTGCTGAATTTCACCCCTGATTTGATTCCTATAAAATTTTGGCAGCAGTTTGTTCTCCAAACCACTGTCAAAATCGATAATCTGAGCTATGAACATTTTCTACTATTTCAGCTATAAAATGTCTTCAGCCCAGGGACGTGCAGTCAGGGGAGGCAGGGGAGGCGGGGCCTCACCAGTGTCATGAGGAAAAGAAAAGAAAATTAAATTAAAAGGAAAAAGGCTAAGGTAGTTGCTGCCAGAATGACTCTGCTTAGTGCTAACTGCAGGGGGAGGCGAGAGAACTACGTGCCTCCTTTGCATAAGGAATTTTTCACCTTTTAACCCTTGCTCAGAGTTAAGCAAGGGTTAAAAGGTGAAACATTCCTTATGCAAAGGAGCCATGTGGTTCTCTGCCTCCTGGTCTGGGAGCAGCAAGTCTTGCCAAAGTTGCCTTTTTTTTTTACATTTTCATCATGGCGGACAAGAGGAGCGTTGAAATGATCCTCTGACACAGCTGGAAAAGGCGGGTCCGAGGGAGGGGGCAGGGGGGAGGAATTCAAAATTCCAATCATCTATCCCCTATAATATGCTGCTATAAAGTGATATTTGATGTTTGACCAAGTATATAAGTGTAGTAATAAGGGACATCATTTTGAAATGGTCAGTTTCCTATAGAAAATTATAGTTATTTTTGAACACTTCCCAAAATTCACCGCAACATGTATGTATTATTTGATTCACCAGTTGAAATAGAAATAGTTCCCTGAAGAATATTTAAAGTGGTAAAAACAAGCTGACTTTTTCAAATGAAGAGCCTGGACGAGGTTGGAGTGAGAGCCGCGGAGGCGAAAGGCAAAGAGGGGTGGGGTGTTCCAAGAGGCCCCCCTCCCCTTTTTGCATTCCCCAAGCCAGGCCCGCAGCGGCAAGAGGCTCAGCTCCACTTCTATCACACACACCCCTGCTCCAGAGAAGCCGGCCGCGGGCGAGTCTCCGCAGCCCCGGTTCCATCTCCAAGCAGCCCTGGGAGGAAACGGGCCAGCCGCATTCCGCTCCCCCTTCCAAGCCCCGAGTGGCCAGCCTTTCGCCTCCGCGGCTCTCGCTCCAACCTCGTCCGGGGTCCTCCTTGGCGGGCCTGCCGGAGCTCTGCAAGAAAGCGGCGGGAGCCGAGGCTGGCCACTCGGGGCTTGGAAGGGGGAGCAGAATGCGGACCCTTTGCTCCCAGAAATCCTGGCTTGCTGAGTGCAAAAGGGGGAAAGGGCCTCTTGGAACAACCCTCCCCCCGCCCCTCTTCGCCTTTCGCCTCCGCGGCTCTTGCTCCAGCCTGGGCAGGAACCGGCAGGAACCAGCGCTCTTCTGCTGCAGGCGGGACGTACTCCTGGTGGCCTGCGGCTCCGGCGCCTGCAAGGTGGAAATGTTTGCCTTGCGGGGTAGGCAAAAGCCGAAAGACAGCGCACCACCGCTTCTGTCTGACATAGAGGCACCCCGCGCCCCGCAGCTGAGTCAGACATAACTGCGGAGTGCGGGGTGCGGAACGCCTCTATTTAGGACATAACTGCTGTGGGGGGGAGGGGCAAAAGCCGCTTTCTTTCTTTTTGCCTCACCAGCCATAACCTTCACCGCACGTCACTGGTATATCCATTTATCTCTGAATTGCTAGAATAAAAACAAAAACAAAACTTGAGCTAATCCTTTAAGTCTCTATCAACCTGTGTCCAATATGCAACTAATTTGACTTGATTCAACTGTGATATTAGTTGAGGATCTTGGCATGTTCAATGGCAGTGAAAGAGGCTGCTTTTGATAATGAAATGTTTTATCCAGCAAAGGATTTTGGAAGAAAAGAAATCCCCTGAGGGATCCCCTGGCTTAGAAGCACTTCCTTGCCTATGAAATGAGAGGCTATCATCTGTGAGTGAGATGAATATTTAAGGGGACAAGTTTAATTTTCCATGATATTACATATAATCTCAGCAGAATCATACCATCATACTTTGGTACTTAAAAGAAAAGCTAAGAGTGAATGGTTATGATCTGCCATCATAGATCAGCAATCATTGAAATATTAATAAGAACATTCTCTGTTGGTGGCAGCTGCATTCCAGAACTCCTTTCATATAAGGACATAATTACAAAAAACAAAACATAATTTTGAGAATAAACATCCCAGAGCAGAACATAATCTTAACTGGAATTTCTAGTCACAGGTGTGCTATCTCATCATCTCTTTATGTTTGACTGCTTATGGACTGTAAAGTCAGTCTAGACTTTTAGCAACTCCTTAACAGAGATTTCTCCAGAAGGAACTGCCCATAATGGACTCATCACTGTTGTGACTAAGAACACTCACCATCCTGCTGGTCATGTTCTTCTCTTGCTTTTCCAGCATTATGGCCTTCAGAAAGGAACAGGATCTTAACATAATGTATCCAAAATATGAAAATGTGAGCCATTTGAGAGAATTTTGACTGAGAATTTTGGAGTGATATAATTCATTTGTTTGTTGTCTTGGCTATCTATATTCTCCGCAGTTATCTATAACACCATACTTTAAAAACATCGATACCGTATCTTCTTTCAAAAACCAAATTTTCCTTTCATAGAGCACCACAGGAAAATCATATTTTGATTGTTTCTGATCTTTGTAAGCATAGACACATCATGGCATCTCAATATCTTTTCCATGGCTTTCATTGCTATCCTATCAAGTGCTAATCTCTGGTGTATTCTCGGTTGTCAGTTCAGGATAGTCAACCCCTAAAAAGCAGAATCTATCTTAAGGTCTTCATTGTCAATTCTAAGGATGGTTGCTGTCCCTCTTGTCATCGATTTTTTTTTTGTAATTTTAAAAAAATATTTATTATTTTTTTACTGTGTTCCTTGACTTTCATTGTCATAGCTTTTCATGTTTATTTCATGATACTGGCTGGATTGAGTAGGATTTATTCACAACTTTCTGAATTTAATTTTTTTTAAAAATCACAATGCACATAAAAATGGTTTGTGATTGTGCATCTTTCACAGTCCTAGGAAAGCTATGGCACCCTGAAAATCCTTTGTATGGACTCCTAGATATGGTGAAAAGACCCATATTAAGAATGTGCATGTGATGTTACCAGAGTCAAATTACACACAACACACACACACACAAAAACACATACATACTTTCCTCAACTGAAGATAAAATTTGACAATAAAGTAGTCCCTGAAGAAACAATTTCACATTGCTTCATATTAAACTTCTAAAAATGTACAGATAACTTATATTTAAACAAATGGAAAATATTAATAGAGAAAAGAGAAATTCAGCCAATGAAGTCAGTAGTATGTATTGTTTTCTTAAAATGAGCTAATGTACAAGGTAAAATATTATGCAACATCTTTTAACCATCTCATATTTTCCAATATATCCTAAAAATGGGGAAGATTTCATCAGTTAAAGCACTAGTCTAACTGGGCAGGTGTTATAATACCAATTTTAGTGCATGTATGCCCACCAGCATGTTTTATTTCTTTAAAATGAAAATAATTAACTATATTATTCAAAGTTCCAGTTTTACAGTTAGCACCAAAGGGAATAGATGGAAGCAGTTTAATAACAATTGCCATCTAATTATCAACATTTTTTTCCACAAATGCTAGTTTTCTGCCTTTTCTCCCCATCTAATTGTATAGAATTCTTTTTAATTTTTAAATGAGAGGTGCCCAAGAGGTGATTGAGCCCACCAGTTCATATGAAGCAGAAACAGAGATGGGTAACATAATGTCAGATTGCAGTTTTCTTTTATTTCTGATTAGACTGTTTTAGCTAACACTTAAGGAAGCAGAAGTGATAAAGTCTGAACAGCCATATCTATTTAAAGTCTGAATTAAGGCATATTATCAGTGGTGAAATTCATTTTTTTAAATTACTGGTCTGTGGGCCTGGCTGGGTGGGCGTGGCAGATGAAGGATACTGAAAAATCTCCATTCCCTCCCTGCTCCTGGGACCAGTGAGAGGTGGTACTTGCTGCTTCTTCGAACTGCTCAAAATTTCCTCTACCGGTTTTCCAGAATCTGTCAGAACTGGCTGAATTTCACCCCTGCATATTATGATTGTCCACATATTACAATGTATCATTTATATATTTTATGAAGAAAACATATTGACAATGACAAATAGACAAATGACAAATACAATTTGTACCTTGCTGTCTTTTATCCTGACTAGTTTACCACTATTTATTATCTAAATTCTCCCTATTTTCTCTAGGGCTTTATCTCCAGGGAAAGCATCAAGGGGATGGCTCAACTTCTCTACATATGGCTCTCTGTAGGAGACCATGGGGATGCTGCAATGGCCATAACTTTGGGCACAACTCAAAAAGTCCTATGTTGGTAAAGAGGACATTTATAATAACACTGTAATGAAAAGTTGGATATTCTATAGCTAATAGTCATAAGAAACATATTAAGCATGTTTCTTAGGATCCTAAGGTTAGAGTACTAAATACAATGTTCCCTTTGCCTTCCACCAACACTTATTTTATTTTTTAAAAACCCATATTTCATTATAATTATTTATTTTAATCATCCTTTTTTGAAGTTTAATTTCTGTTGTTATTTTATCATGTGTTGCCACACTCCAAATTTCATTAAACCCCTCATTTCTTTGAATATCCCCAATTTCGTCCCCAATATTTAGTCACCACTAATCTAGCTGCTATGCTGGCTGGAGAATTCTGGGAGTTGAAGTCCACAAGCCAAGTTTGGGGACCGCTGCCCCATGGAGTCACGCGGTAGCATCTGACACGCCTCACGCCATCAACTCAAGTCACCAACGCGACAACCAGACGCGAGCTTATCCCCCGCGGACTTTTGAGTTTGCGCCGCCCCTTCCCCCCCCTCCCCCGGGTTTCCGGTATGGAGAAGCGGAGGTGACGCACCGCGCGCTCTTGCGCCTGCGCACTAGCCGGCGAGCTGTCACGGCGCTCGCCTCTTCAGTTTGCCGTTGCTGTGGCAGCCGTGGCCTGGCTGCGGGACGATTCGGCCAGGACGGAGGCCCCAGGAAACACCAGCGGCAGCTCGGCCGCTTTCTCCTCCTCCTCCTCCCCTTCTCCATCCCCGCCGCAGTCGCTCACCTTGCTGGTGATGCAGCCCTGCGGCGGGGACGGAGAGGCGGTGGGCGCCATGCTGCAGCCTCAGGTGGTGCAGCCCGCGCAGGCTGTCTCCAAGGCGCCGTCCGCCCAAGGCGGCCTCATGCTCTTCTACGAGCTCGGCCCCGCGGGAGACGCCGAAGGGGACAGCGAAGGCGGCGCCGGGGCCACGGGCGCGGACGGGGCGTGCAGTCCTGCTGGCGGCCTGGATGACCTGGACGACGAGGACGAGAGTGGCGCCCAGTCGGGGGGAGGCGGAGGCGGCGGATGCAAAAACTGCACCTACGAGGGTTGCAACGAGACCACCACCCAGGTGGCCAAGCAGCGCAAGCCGTGGATGTGCAAGAGGCACCGCAACAAGATGTACAAGGATAAGTACAAGCGCAAGAAGAGCGACCAGGCCCTCGGCAGCGGCGGCGGTACAGGCGGTGCCGGCGGAGGAGGAAACGCCCCCTGCTCGGCTACCGCGGTTGTGGCGGCAGCGGCGGCGGCGGCTGGAGCTGCCCTTTCGGGGAGCGGTGGGCGAATTGAGGTAAGGTGAAGGGGCGGTCATAGCCACGGGCTGAGTTTCTTCTCTTGGGTTTAAGCGAATAAGCGGCATAAAGCACCCTACCCTGTTAGGCAGCGGCAAGATTCAAAAAACATTTTACTACAGGTTTTGTGGGCGTGGCACGGCATGGTGGGGGTGGCAGGGGAAGGATAATGTAAAATCCCCCTTTCCTCCCGATCAGCTGGGACTCAGGAGGGAGAGAATAGATGGGGGTGGGGCCAGTCAGAGATGGTATTTACCGATTCTCCAGAAGTGGTCAGAACCTGCTGAATGCCAATTCTAAACCAGAAAGTGGGTTCGTTCAGTAAATAGAATAGAACAGTGTTTCTCAACCTTGGCCACTTGAAGATGTCTGGACTTCAACTCCCAGAATTCCCCAGCCAGCGAATGCTGGCTGGGGAATTCTGGGAGTTGAAGTCCAGACATCTTCAAGTGGCCAAGGTTGAGAAACACTGGAATAGAATTCTTTATTGGCCAAGTGTGAGTGGACCCAGAAGGAATTTGTCTTGTTGCTTGATGGGCGTGGCAAGGGAAGGATACTGTAAAATCTGCATTGCCTCCCACTCCAGGGAAAGGATAATGTAAAATCCCCATTCCCTCTCCACGGAAAGGATACTGTAAAATCCCCATTCCCTCCCTTCTCCAGGGAAAGGATACTATAAAATCTCCATTCCCTCCCCACTCCAGGGGAAGGATACTATAAAATCTCCATTCCCTCCCCACTCCAGGGGAAGGATACTATAAAATCTCCAATTTGTTACCCAGTCTGGCTAAACCAGAAAGTGGGTTGGTTCAGTAAATAGAATAGAATTCTTTAAGGACAAGTATGAGTGGACACACAAGGAATTTGTCATTGGTGCAAATGCGCTCAGTGTACATAAAGAAAAATAAAATATAATACATTCATCAAGAATAATAAGATACAACACTTGGTGATAGTCATAGGTTACTAATAAGCAATCAAATCATACTAGGAAACAAGTAAAACAATATAAAATTTAAAGATACAAGCAACATAGTTATAGTCATAAATGGGAAGGGCAAGGTACAAGGAAGGAAGAGAAGAATATTAGTAATACAGTCTTAGTAGATAATGACAGTGTAGTGGGAATTAGTTGTTAAGTATAGTGATGGCATTCAGGGACAAACTGTCCTGGTGTCTTAGTTGTTCTGGTGTACAGTGCCCTATAGTGTAGTTTTGAAGGTAGAAGTTGAAACAATTTGTGTCCAGGATAACTCCTTATTTGTAGACAAGATTTTTGAAAGGAGTTTACAGCAAGGAAAACTTCTTTTAGATATTGCTTCCTGTTTTTTGTAACACTGTAGTGACGTTCAGAAGTATGTACATCTCTTTTTCTAAATGGCAGCCTATAAGTTGTTGTTACAATATCATTTACTTCTTTACCATCTAAGCCCAAAGTAGTCCACTAGGTTTGTTGATTGTGTTGTTTGTACTACTCTTCAGGTACATAATGCCATTCCACTTTGGTTCCACTGGTGCAATAGCCTATGTTAGCTTTCAACAACATAGCTACTTTAATTATTAATTATTATATCCAAAACGCACACCACTTTTTATGACATTCATTTGCCTTAGAACCATGTTTACTGATATGTTACTATTTATTTGTTACATTTATTGCTGCATATTTTGCTATGTGGTTATTCTGGGCAGTTTACAACTATTATTCTATTATGTGATGAAACATTTAGCACTCATTTGGATAAACAAGGAAACAGCTCTGGCTGAAACTTGCAGTTTCCAATTGCTTTCAGATTAATTTTTAAATGAAGCTGCTGGTTGATTTTTGAGGACTTGGGAAAACTTTCATCCACTTATAAAGTTATAGGCCAGGAATATCAGTATAAGAATTTTTAAAAATAAATTTCTATAAAGTTTCTTAAAGGAATATGTCTAGATCAGTGCAGTTACAGCCTCACTGCTAGAGCAAAAGCTATTTACAAAAATAATTCTGTAGGATTCTTACATTTACAATGTTTCTAATTTCTCAGAAATATTTCTGACTTTAAAACTAAAATAGATTTCACATGATTAAAGTATATCAATCCTTTGATATTTATCTTAGAGATTTAACCATTAGTTTCTAATAGCAATAGCTATTGCTAGTTTCTAATATTTATTTTAAAAGTCTGAAATTAGGCTATAGCTAAAGTTACACCGTGTACCTATTATTCTGTGTTAAGTACATTATTTTCTTGATAAAGAAAACTTATCATTAGGTTCTATTTTCAAAATATATTTTACTGTAGAGAGAAATGAAATAGTCAGGTTCACTTATAGGTTACCTATAAAGTACTGTAGATGTTTTTTTCTGATGGAACAAATACAATTTACTTTTCCTCTTTTTTGTATTTATGTATATGCTAAGGATTGCACTGAAACTTCCGTTTCTGTATCAAAGCAAAGAACAGGTAATATTGGAGATCGGCCTGCAAAACCTACACTTTTGGAACAGGTGCTAAATCAGAAAAGGCTGGTAAGTACTATGATTAATTTCTAAAAAGCTGCTTTAGGAGATGAATATACTATTAAAATAGGGTAAACCTGTTCTGCTATATCTATTTCATAAGAACTTTTAAAACAAGGCACATTTGTGATGTGCTGTCAGCCCAACATTGAGAAACCCTGAGTTTCAGGGTGTTGTTGCACTGTAACTTTTAGCCTTCTTTGTTACTTACTGTTGGCTAGGCAAGTTATTGCTGCTGAAACTTACAGGTTTCCAAATATTGCTGAACTATATATACTCAACTGCTGCCAGTTAATAACCCAATATATTCTGGAAATGTTCTGTTCAAATTGGAAAAGGTGAAACTTCAAAAGCAAAGAAATAGCAGGACAAGTAACAGTTTCTGAGGTGGTTGTTGGCCATTTACAAAACATGAATGACTCAGTCATCTCTTTCCTAATCAAAAATGACTCATTTTTGTGCAGTAGCCAATGCATGATTTATTATTGTTACCCATTGTTTTTATAATCCTCTCAGTTGGTCGTTCCCTCCTTCCCAAAAGCAAGGAACTGTTGTGAACAGGATAGGTACTAGTGAAAATCTGTCTTGGGAAGTTTATTCATAATCTGTTTCTGCCTTTCTCGAACTCCCCCCCCCCCCGGGCATGGAAATGGAGGAAGGTGGAAATTAGAGTGGCAGTAGAGATTATGCTTCTAAAGAGGCCCCAGAATTTTGTGGGTTTTAAATTACTGTTTCTACCTTGGAAGAGATGAGGGATAGTTAAAGTAGAGAAAAACTAATATAGATCGTAGTGTGTACCAGGAGCCCTTAAGTTCATAACTATATGGGATCTACTATATAGCAATAGCAATAGCAGTTAGACTTATATACTGCTTCATAGGGCTTTCATCCCTCTCTAAGCGGTTTACAGAGTCAGCATATTGCCCCCAACAACAATCCGGGTCCTCATTTTACCCACCTCGGAAGGATGGAAGGCTGAGTCAACCCTGAGCCGGTAAGATTTGAACAGCCGAACTACAGTCAGCTGAAGTAGCCTACAGTGCTGCATTTAACCACTGCGCCATCTCAGCTCTATAAAGGCAAACAATGTAAAATGAGAAAGAAAGCTTCACTAATGGATAAATCTCAGCTCTATAAAGGCAAACAATGTAAAATGAGAAAGAAAGCTTCACTAATGGATAAATATTTTTTATTTAATTGGTCTGTCCCACTGAATACAGTATGTCTAATGTGGCCATGTGATGATTCTGCCTGTACAGTATTCAATGCAGTTCCATGGTTAGAATAGGGGAACTTACATTTTTGTTTTTATCTAGTCACTTCTGAGAAGTCCTGAAGTTGTACAATTTCTGCAAAAACGACAACAACTGCTAAGTCAACAAGCATTGGAACAAAGACAACAGTTTTCAGGAGCACCAATGTAACAGCAACAGTTTCATAGCAGAAGTAAACACTATTACAATGGGGTCTACTGAATTTCTGTAACTGTTGTAGTTGGCTTCATTTCTGTACTGCCCTTTTGATTTTTTCTTTGGTTTTATTTGAAATTGACGTTTTAAATTATTTTTATGAGCTTTGTGCAGCTTCTCCTTTCAATTACAAACTTCCATTGATTCATTTTGGAAGTTACACTGATGATTTTGGGAAAGGTGAACTGATAAACAATAAGCTGCTTTTTATTTTATGCAAACTAACCTTGCATAAAGTTATTATTTTATGACATTCATTGAAGAAAACAATAGTTACTTTCTATGGAAGTTTTAAACAATGAACTTTGAGCCACTCCAGTAACTTCTTGTTCAGGAAGCCACATCTGAGTTTATTTTACTAACTGGGGGACTGTAGCAAGATTTGGTTCACAGTCCCATTACTGTTGTTAGATTTGTCTACCAGGCAATCTAATTGATAATTTTATATTACATTATAAATAATGTGTTCCAGGTTTGTATTAATGTTATGTACATTTTGTACACATGGTTGACTATTTAGTGTATTTCAGTATATTACTGCCAGGATTCATTAAGAGGCATTTATTTAAATTTATTTATATTATTGTTGCATTTTAATGACTTATTTGTACTAAGGAACACCCATAGTTTATATAAGACTATTTTAAAGCATCATTTTGTATATTTGTAATTTTTGAACTCTTTCTGAACATGCAGTTTTTTTAAAAAAGACTTTTTGTAAAATGTCATTTAAGTTAATTTTTTACATCAGACTTTTTAAGGATTTTGTAATTGTACAAATTAGGTTGACTCCAGTGTTAAGATCAATAAAATGAAACAATCCAAGGGCTCAGTCATTACATGGTTCTGTTGTAACTATATGTCTGAATCCAAGCCATTGTGTATAATTGATATTGTTGTCTACGTTATCATATCCTCATTACTTAGTATTTCTCAGCAAAGACCTTAGTGGGTGACTTTGGGCCAGTCACTCTCTCTTCTCAGCCCAACTCACCTCAGTGTTGCTGTTTTGGGGGAAATAGGAAATGAGTATTGGATACATTCTCTGCCTTATATAAATAATAAATGCAGGATTAAAAAAATAAACTGTCAAGAAACACAGATTTAAAGTGTGGATTTTTTATTTCCCTGTTATATTAAATGTTTTAACAAACTATTGGTTAATTTTTTTCAATACTGTTTGAAGTTTATATTCAACATTCTGTTTCATTGTTCATTTCTGTAAATATGACCCATAATGGAGTATATTTTGGTGTAGCAAAGCCTAGAGTGAGAATAGCTTCTGTTACACTACTAGCTTACCACCTTTATTAAGTGAAAACACCTAGTCACAATCATTTGAAATTACTTAAGAAACAAGACCAAGCCACTAGAGGTTGACGTATGATCATAATGGAGTCTGCCCATCACTGCCATTATAACAGTCATAAAATAGGTCAATCTACTTGGTCAACATGATTTTACCATTTTCCAGCGAACGCCATGATTGTAAAGTGACCATTGCAGTTAATGAGCAAACCAATGGTTCTGAGTCAGTTTTGCTGAAAACTAGGAGTAAATGCTGGTTTTCAGCAAAACCATTGTAAGAGTTGGTTATGTGACCATGGGATGCTGTAAATGGGCTAGTTGCCAAGTGCCTGACATGAGTCATATGACTATGGGAGTCAGGCAGCTATTGGAACTTTGGAATCTAGTAAGAAGCACTCGGAGATCTGTTGTATCTTTGAAAAGTGACCAGTTGTAAGTCGAGGGCTACCTGTAAGCTACAAAAAAAGAACTTCCAGAAAGCCAATAAATAGGAAATTAAAGAGCTAGTTGGTCTTAGATTTTCATGAAATACTCCCATTAACTCAAAAACTGTACTTGAGATACAAAAAGGGATCAGGTCACACCCTAAAGAGAGCTGCTGACAACTGTCAGGATAGAGGAATATTGATATTTTATTGCCCTTATCTTCATTAGAGCATCCCAAATATTTACTCCATGTTCTTACCCCATTGGGGAGAGATGGTTCCTCAGATATCCTGGATCCATGTGATGTAGTGTTTTAAAGGTAACAGACAACACCTTGAATTGGACCCAGAAGCAGACTGGTAACCAATGCAGCCCTAAAGGTATTCACCAGTTGCAGCTTTCAAATGCTCTCCAAGGGTAGCTCCATGTACAGCATGTTGCAGTAATCCAACCCAAAGTGACCATGTGCATGGCCTCAGGATCCAGGTAAGGGCATAACCTATCTTGTGCTTCATCCGTTTGCTGTTAGCAATCCACAGCACATCCTAGGATTGCTGCACTAGAAGAAGTCACATATTGGCAATATAATCCAAGTCCGCCCTTTCTAATGCCTGACCTATCCATCTAGTCCCCATTGAAAATGCCAAGCTCCTTGTTGATTTCTATTAGACCCATCAGTTGCTGCAGACATATCAATCGAATAGACTCCATCTTCCCACAAAGGAGCAGATGATGCCATCGGATTGGAAACAATCACAGAGTGCTCTGTGCTTTCAAAGCAATAGGCTGATATTAATTTCCTCTACAAGACCATGTTACAACAACCTCAAGGCAAAAACGTATCTAGATGTTGAAAGTCCTTGATGTGGTTTTGCATGACATGGATCCTTGAATATATGTGGGAAAAACCACCTATTATTCAGATCATTGATTGCTATAATCAGATGCTTGGATGTGTACATATGCTGGTACTTAGAAATTTTGTGGGGAAAGTATGACATATAATATTCAATCCACTCAAATAAGTCACTATTAATTTCCCATATTCTACTTTTCAAATTTCAATTTATGAATCTAGGTTGAAATCTTTGTTTATAAATTTTAATGTGTTTTAAGGGAGTCTCTGGTCTTCCCTACTTTTACACACACATTTTATTTGGACATACCAATACAGTCCTAACTATTCTTTCAACAGGTCAACCTACTGATAGAGATAGCTGTTATGTATAGTTCTGTAGATAGTTATCAAGTATCCAGACTTAAATTAATCAGAGAAGTGTAATGTTAACCAGATTTTTTTAGGCTGCAATATAGTGTTGCAGTGATCATTCAGTGCTCTGAAGCACACTTTCAAAAAAATCCAAGTAGAATTACAATGGTAACTTGCTTATAGCTGCAGCAGAAACTGTGGATTATTTAATGCTACAATTCTAATGTTATTGGGTTATGGTTTAGATCTGTAGGATCCATGTGCTTTTTAATGTTCCTGATCAATTGTTCCCTGGGCAGGGGAGAATTTATGCAGCTCTACTGCAACCAATCAGAAAGAAATCACACCAATAAATAAGACAAGTGGGAGAAAATATCTTTCTTTTCATCTGGTTTTAAATGAAACTATTCCAATCTCAATCTTGTACTATATTGGAGCATAAACTACCTTATTTATAACTGCCTTTTTATAAGTTTCGATTACTTTTAACTGTAGTATTGGATTGTTTCCCCATACACAATGTACCAAATTGCTCCTTCATGTTGAGAGCTGCTTTGGTATCACCATCTGGATCATTCATGAATAATAGGTTTACTTCCTCCATCAACAGGTAATGGAAATAATCCTGAGAATAAACAGTTTATAAAAAAGCCTCAGAATCATTAATAAGTTTCAATTTGTAAGCAATAAAACTGATCTCAATTTTTTCCCTATACATTTATTAATAAGGAAATAGTTGGCCTGCATACAATAAATAACAAACCATTTGGTGTTCTATGAAGCAGTCTTGAATATCATACAGCTTCTCAACTGCTTTCAGATTGTCCTCCAGAAGGTTGTGAATGCGTTTTGAATTCTCAACACATATAGCAGTTTTAAGAAATGTTTCCCCCCTAAACTTAGTTGGTGATAAATGGTTTTTCTACCAAATAACTTAAATTTTCCTGTAGACTATTTCAAAGCATAGCATATTTATGAACACATTTAATAGCTTTAAATTTACAAATTTTAATAGTTGTACAAAAACGATTGCACACAGAAAAATCTATCTAAAGGAATCATTTTTATGCAGGCGGTCTTAGCTGAATTCTGAAAGAAGTAATCATGATTATTTTTCCAAATACAATTTAGCTGTCAATATTTTTCTGTACAGTATATGTTGTATTTACCCATGTTTCAGGGCTGAGAGCTCTAGATTTACAAATTCCTAGGACAGTTCTTTTACATAGGCTGTATTCTGATATTTTAGCGATTGTCCCCCCCCCCTTTTTTTATTAGTTCATATTCTACCACTCCAGGCTTATAGGCATAATAATCATACATTAATAAGAATTTAAACCACATTGGTTGAAAATATCACACTGCAGTAGATGTCACTGAGATTTTTATTTGAAACACCACTGTTTGATATGTTTATAAATGTATTGTTCACAAATGAATAAAGGAACTACTATGAATGCATATCCCAACATATATTATTCACTGATTACTTTATGACTGTGTTCCCACATAACACTGAGGTAAAGTTACCCATAGTTTACTCAACCAAATTTCTTGTATTTACATAATTCATTAAACTAAATTGGACAGGTGGGCTAGGTTTGCATTATTCACTATGCTAAATATTACTGGCTAGTTTGTGGTTCAGTATGTGATGCAAAGGCAGCTTATGACAAATATATTTCCCCCGTTTTTCTAAATCAGTTTTATCCCTTCCATACAAAAAAGGCAGCAATTGATCCATTAAGATGATCAAAAAAATTGCTTCTACCATCTTTTGGCCCGTACACATCCACCACTATTGTTTTAATTCCATTAATTTCTATTTTCACTGCTATAAATCTACCACGATCATCTGCTATAAGTAGTTTAGGTTTGAATTGGGGTTTTATATATAAAACAACTCCATTAATCTTTTTTACATCAGCTGATATAAATTCTTCTCCTAATTGTTTATTTATAAATATTTCTTGTCTTGTTTCTTAATATGTGTTTCTTAAATACAGACTATGTCCGATTAAGTTTCCTCAAATAGTGAAATAATTGTTTACACTTAGACGGAGCATTTGCTTAATAATCTATGTGATAAGACTTAATCTCCATCTTTAAGCACCATAATAGATTCCTGTACAACTACTTTGGCTGCATCTTCTTCTTTCTTTCTTCTTCTCTCTGTCTTTTTCCTCAATGCCAACTTTAGGGTCTTGTTTGAACACTTTTTGGGGGTCTTACTCAACCACTAACTTCTTTTCTATACCTACTTTCCACAAGGATCTGGAATTATATCTGATCAAAAAATCCTTAGCTTTCTCTGTGGAATTCAT
The DNA here is from genome assembly GCF_009769535.1 of Thamnophis elegans. Lineage (NCBI taxonomy): Eukaryota > Metazoa > Chordata > Lepidosauria > Squamata > Natricidae > Thamnophis > Thamnophis elegans. The sequence goes on from NC_045546.1 coordinate 26,418,125, forward strand.
TCTAAATCTTTGTTCACAGTAAGTAAGCATCACCCTTTCCAATCTATCCCAAAGAAATAATTTTTTTCTCTGCTTCAGGATATCAAAAATCCTGACTGGAATTTCTTTCAAAACAATAATATCTATATTTTCCATTTTCAACCTGTACTTAAAATGGCAATCCAGAACCTGATCCCTTGTTATTTTTCTTGCAAAGTGAACTTGGTACCGTGTTTCCCCGAAATTACGACATGTCCTCATAATAAGGCCACGCCACATTTTTCTGGTGGGCAAAAATATAAGCCATCCCCCGCAAATAAGCCCTCTGGATAACCCCCCCACCTCCAGCCAGCCCGTTCGCAAGAGAGCAGCTGCCCGGCAACCCCAAAACAATAAACCCTCCCCTCATAATAAGGCCCAAGCCATATTTTGTGTGTAAAAGAAAATAAGACCCTGTCTTATTTTCGGGGAAACACGGTAGCTTTCTTGTAATTTTATTATTGTCTTAATTTAATTTTTTAAGCTGTACCTAAATTTGTATTTATCTGTAAGCAAAAAGAAATATTTTATATATCTAATAAAACTGATTATAGTTCAGAAATCACAAATTATATTTACCTGTCAGGTTATTATAGGATCCCACTTTGGCAGTGCTATGAAGCTATTCTTTTGTGGAATTATATTTAATACATTTTAACAATGCAATCGAATAATACAATTTCTGATAGTACAGGAACTACAGTCTTTATCAATTTTCAAAAGCTTATCTCCTGTCAAATCTTTAATTCTTCAAAAGACATCCTTCAGAAATCCAAACATACAAGAAACCTAAATCTCACTCTTATTCTTTCAGGTGTTTTGATTGTACAATCTGATGTCACGAACCTATTTTTTGCTAAATCACATGCTTCATGTTAACAATATGTATCAAAGGATCATATTGGGACAGGGGGAGCCCAAAGCAAGAATAATTTAAAAAAATTAATTTAGTAATAGTATATTCAGGGGCAAGAAACGTAACCAAACTAATGTTCAGATAAGCAAAATTGTACAGATGTTGTAAGACTTAAATATTTAAACTGTTATCAGATGATTTTTCTCTTCTGGCAAATGTATTTTCAGGTTTGTTATTAAATTTAATTGTATTAAACTTGATCACTTTTGCAGCAACTACTACTTTTTGGCTATTCCAGTGTATTTTTTAAATCATTCAATATTATATACAAAGTAACTGATCAAATAAGTAATATATAAACTGAAGCAAAAGCTAGCACATATTAACAATTTATTAATTACCTTCCCCTCGGATTCATTGTTGATAACAATTGCTGTCATTTATTATGCTTACCAATAATTAAGACATGTGGGAGGAAGAGAAGTAGTATTTTTACTGAAATGCTATACAGTATTTATTGTATAAATGATGAATTTGAGGAGTTTGAGTGAAGCTTGGCAACATATGAATCTGAAGATAGAGCCATATTTTGTATTAAGCAAATTGCAATTACCACTGGTCAACTGTCCACTTTTACTATCTTGCCACTTTTACCATAACATATGAGCAATGGGATTCAAAAAATGTTACTACCGGTTCTGTGGATATGGCTTGGAGGGCCTGGCATGGTTTGGTGGGCATGGCAAGGGAAGGATATTGTACAATCTCCATTCCCTCCCAATCAGCTGGGACTCGAGAGGCAGAAAATAGAAGGGGGAGGGGGCAGTCAGAGGTGGTAGTTTTCAGTTCTCTGAACTACTCAAAGGTTCCGCTACTGGTTCTCTAGAACTGGTCAGAACCCACTGAATACAATCTCTGGGCAAGTATTAATGTCTTTGGGTTAATATATTGCATACTTCTTTCTTTCCATTGCAGTTGTAAAGTGTGAAGGATTATAGTGCCCTGGTAACTGTGTAGAAATCATTCTAGATATTACAAAGAACAGAATTTAAAAAATTAAACATAGCAGCTTTAATATTGCCTCTTCCCACCCTGCCTCATCATCACCGAACAACATATTTTAACAATTCTTGGAATTGGATAATGTTTTTTATATTACGAAGCAGAGTCTCATTCAGTCTCAGCTTTCTTTTCAAACCAATGATTAGAGATGGTATTTAGAGAAGGTTGCATTTGCAGGCTTATAATTGTGACTCATTTTTGCAAAATGTATCTCTTGTCATTACAAACAATATAATTTTATGTTGAAATCCACGTCAGGAACAAAACGAAGAACCATAATCACAATAGTCTAAGTTTCCAGGAGCACCTGCTTAATGTTATCAATAAACTGCCGCTCTGAACAGAGCTACCACTTGCTCCATTTGAAATCAGCATACACACAAACACACACACATACACAAAGTGCAAACAATACTGGTCTCATTCCATACAAAAAAATAGGCAGCTAGGCATATTTCTATGGTTTCACTACTGGACAGAACACAATGACAAAGTACTGCACTTTTTGCAATCTTGTTAACTAATAAAACATGTAATACAGCATGAAAAACAGTAATAGTGTGTTATATATATCTACAATCATATTTACAGCTATATACAGAAATTTAAGGGAGAATTCTACAAGCTAAGGCCAGAAGCAGTATTTGTCCCCTAGTGTGTGTGGAGATGATTCTTACGAAACAGAGGATATTGGATTATGTGGGGAACCCATTTGGGTCAGCACCTTATCTAGCCACTGCAAAGGTCCATGAAGATGGATCTCAATCCAACATGGAGTACTTGTAACATCCTGGCGATGGTATTCTGCTCCCCAGCCCTACAAAAGAGACAAATAAATTATCATTAAATAAATTGTTACTTAAACGGATTTTATTCAATCTTTCCTAAAAAAAAAAAAAACCTTTTGTGCCTTGGAAGTCATGATAAATAATGCAATTATGGATAGCTAATTACTAAAAAAAACCACAAGTTTTAATTCTATTCACACATATAAATAAATCAAATCCATATGAGAATATCACATATCCTTGGCTATGTGGGAAAATATACATGAATACTTGAGAGGATTGTTATTGCTGTTTTAAAAGCAGATTACTATCTTATTTTATATTGTCTAGATATTATTTATGATGGAATGTTTTAACTTTTTATCTTCTATTTGTAAGTGAGAAAATAAAAGATACATCTAATAAAAATATATGGACTTGAAACAAATCTCAGCATTAGTATTAGTTCAACAATTTATACTGCATCCTTCAGCAAATATCAACTATGGCTCAAACTTTAATATGGAATTACAGCTGTGAAACTATTGGTTCATTAAATGGTTTTTCCATCTCCCTCTGGTGGAGGCTTGACAATCATTTTAGGTTGATGTCGCAATAGCTCTTTTTCTATACAAACAAAGCCACCTAATACTGCCATTTATAGCACTTTTTGAAGATGTAATATTATCACTATAAGTCTATATAATGTAATATATCAAAATGTTTGAAACTTTGATTATGGGTTCAAAGTGAAGCTTAAATCTAAAGAGTGTGAGTGACATTAATGAGAGAGAGACCGATGTAAATTGCCCTTGTGGCATTTTAATTAGATATGCCAACTTCTTCCAGAAATCAAATTCAGTGTAAACCTATTCTTCCAGGTTAAAACTGAGGGAACCATGAAAAACCAATATGACTAGTTTGGTTTTTTGTTAATCAAAACTATTATTATGACTAATTAACTGGCATCAAAATCAAATTATTAACTTCATTTGATGCCATTCGATTCCAAACAACTCTGTAATGTAAATCTAATTTAAATTATTTTATAGCCTTGCTTATTCTGTTCTGATTCTACACACTTTATAGTCTGGCCTATGCATGCTATTCAAAGATTTAATAAAGCCCTTAACTGCTCAAAAATGATACAATTTCTATTCTAACATATCAGCATTAGGAAATCAATAAATAATGAAAAGCCTGATAAACTGCTTATTGTGTGATTCTGACAATGAATAGAACTATAAGGACTCATCCTTTGCTTTATGAAGGAAGGAGTGCATTAATATGTTTCTTTAAAAAGGTGTTGAGCAACCATCTAGTTGAGTAGACATGAAAAACAACAACCCAGGAATAGGAAAGTGGATCCATTTAAAGCATAGGAATAGGTATAAAAATCCATCTTCACTGAAGAGGGTAAGCTTGTGTTTATTGACAAGATAGTAGAATGAAAAAAGTCACCCTAAAGCAGAAAAGTCCTGTTTCCAGATACCTGTGTATGTCCAAGTAAGTGCACCGTAGTATCATTAGATTTGGCCTCCAGGGAGTTAGGAAAGCTACAAATCTGATATGAGAGTGTTAATGTATAAATGAGACTATCTTTCTCTTAATAAATCTCTTTAATGCAATTCAAATGTTTACCTTCTAAAAGATGTAAAATAAACCCCCAATTATTCAATATAATCCAGAAGTTTTCCCATTTGTCTTCAGTAATAGCATCACAGGAGAATAATTATAAAAAGCATGTTTTCCCCAAATACGATGCATGTGCCAACTTGAAGTAAAAAGATAGTAGGTATACATTTTTCTGAGTTACAAACATGAGGCTATTTTGTAGAGATTATAGTAACAGCAACTGATATTTCCCTTTGCTGTTATGCTTCAACATGACAATGTAAAAAAGGGGGGGGGGCTTCAGAAACATGCAAATGTGAAGGACTGCATCCCTGAAGGGTTCCTACACATGCTTTTGCGTAAAACTAATTGTTTCTGTGGCTTCCCAAAAGTTTTCTACTCCTACAAAAATGATCTGGGAGTTTTAAAAAACCTTATGATTCTTTACAATTTTGGTAACATCTGAGCTTAATTTATTGCTAATGTGAAGAATACGGCTGTTCTACATATACCCAAATGTTCATTACTTTGCACTTTTTCTTACCTAAAATGATTGGGGATTCTTATTGTGTCTCCCTTTTGGATTTAGATGAAATGTGATATCAGTCAGGGGCATACCTCTGGAGAGAAGATTGCGCTATGAAGCAGAAAGCTTACCCACATCCACTTGCCACCTAATATTAAAAAAATGTGCCAGAATTCGCAAAGCCCACCTATGAATGTTTCAGTCAGTGTTGCTTCTCTTTTAAAGAGCATTTTGAAAGCACTCTTCCCCAGTCCCTCTTCCCATCAAATGGAATGAAAGGGGTAGAGTAAAAAACATAAAAGCAGTCTTTATCAGGACTAGTTAAGAGTTTATTTTGGGTGAGTGGATTGAGCTCAATTTTCTCCTTGTAAAATTCTGGACTCAAGAGTTGTAGAACTCTCAGATCAGCAGTATATCAAAATTGTGCTTCATCTGCCACCTTGCTGATTTTGAACCCTGCCTTAGGAACACAACTGTCTCCAGAGGCTGAAATCGTGGATTGTTTTTGCTTTAGTCAAAGGAAAGAATTTTGCATTCACTCTTTCTCTTCCAGTACAGATATAAAGTTAGTTAGAAGAAATATAGAGTTCTTTCTCTATCAGAAAATTATGCTGCTGAAACTAAGAAGGCAAGTGCAAAAAATTAGCATTAACAAACCTATTATATACAAATCCAGCATTCGGAAGACATGTAATCAAAGTTTAATTGCATATATTCTTAGGGAGGCATCTTGCCTTCCCTTTTTGTTTACTAACAAAAAACAGCTTCAGGTTACAAAGTATAAAATGTTTTATTCATAAGATGCAAATGTATGGTGTTTCCAGAATTTTCAGAGCTCAGACTAAGTAGGCAGAAATCAATTTGCCTCTGCTAAAGGATATCCTGATTGCATTTTGCAGGCCAATCCTAAAAAAAACACAAAAAACAACCACCAACCTTCAGTTACCACAAAAATGCACAACTTTGACTGGGTGATACATATAACATATTTGGTGAGTGCAAAGGTCAGAGCAAATATAACGAAAATGTAAAATAAGTGTGATTAACATCGCCTCCGTTAAAGTATATTTTTGAAAGAATGAAGCACTTCTCTTTTTGAATTAAATACTGAAATTGATTAAATACATCAAAAATACTATCAGCTGAAAAAACATCAAAGGAGGCATTTGCTTTTTATTTATAACAACAATGAAATCATCAGCAGTATTTTAACCTTGATTATTGGGGGGGGGAATCTGTGTTTAGCAGGCTTCACTCCCAAGAAAGAATGTATAGCAGTCTTTATAAATTATTTTAGCACGCCCCCAGTTCTGATAATCCCATGACCCAAAGATTCTGAGGATCATATACCACAGTATATGGATTTTAGTTTTGGGGCTTTTCTAATTTCCTACACAATCTGGAAGAAATAATGGGTCATTCATGTAAGCCCAAAAGAAAATGGTACTTATTTTTGTACCAAAGGAGTTTAGTAAAATACCCAAGAACTTTGCAATATTTCATTGAGTCTGTTAGAAGGCCCTATATACTCAAACCCTTGTTATGTCATCAAAGAAGCATGGTCATAAATAAGGGAGTTAGAAGAAACCTCTTGAAGAAGGTTTGGGAAAGGCAAAATTCAAATTTGTCTGTTTCTGAATCAAAGGACCTGGTGATAATTGTTAATGAAACCTGAACCCGGGTCAGAACAGTAGACCAATGCAAGTAGATTTCCAATGATCTTTTGTATAAGTAAATTAGTGATCCTTTTTTCATTCCCTCTTGTGAGATGAACCCTAATTGATAAATCTTTTTATCTTGTGATAAAATAGTGTCACAAATTACAAATAGTTCTGATAATTTTTCATTTCTTATGTATGATGAAGTATCATGAAAATATGAAATTTAGCATTTCCCATCCATTAATTCATTCCAGGCTTTGTGACTTTTAAAATGTCCTTGCAACAAAGAGGCGTATTAAACCTTTTTAATTTCATAATCAAAACCAAAGAAAGTTCTTACTTTAACAAAGCTCATCCGTATGGTGCACATCTTGGTTAGCTCATACACCACCTCGAAGCCATGGTTAACTGACTGGGCAAGCAACTGAGCGAAGAGTTGGTTATTGAAAATCTTCAAGCTGCATCCACTGGGGATTTTGCAGACAGTGGCTGGGTGGAAACCATGCTGATAGTTACAGTTGCGGCTCTGTACAAAAATGCTGCTGTCGCTCACACACTCTGCATATACCTCTCCTCCAACATAATACAGATGAACACCTTTAAGAGAAAAGAGGTAGCAAAATCTAATCTAATCTTCAACATAGATTAGAGCCAGACTTGTAACTCTCTTTTAAAATTCATGTGTTATTTTTTTATGATATGCTAACAGTATGGTATTGTTATGTGATGATAGAACATATATACATAAACTGGCAGGATGAGCAATCTTAAAATTGAATCCTAAAAAATGTGTTTTAGCTGTGTGATAGCCTTTTTAGAAATTTCTTCTATGGATGGCAAAGCACTCCTACTTGCCATAGTTTTTACATGGAACCCATTTCTATCTATGAAACCCTATACAAAAATTAGGCTTAGTAAAAATTCTGGTTAGTTAAAACTCTTTCTCACTCTCTGTCTCCTTCCCCAAGTGTGACTATAATTTTTTTTTTTCCTGCTCACATACCTCATCCTCTCTTCCATGTAAATCTGTTCTTACTTTGCTAGCATTGTGATGTCCTAAGTAAAACCACAAAAGGTCAGGAAACATTTCACTGATTTTTTTTGCACTACAAAAAAATCCTCTTATCAAGTTGTTAGCTATTCAGAGTGACCTTCCTAAAGAGCTAAATTTTTGTTTGTAGTGGAGTCCAAACTTACGCATTAATTGGGTGATATGTTAGATGCTATGCTACAAAGTAGGCAATGCAGAAGAGAGAGATATCAGGAAGAGTAACTGATTAAATTGAATTAAATTATATTAATTGTTAATTATAGCTAATGTGATAATTGTATATCTATATCAGTGGTGGGTCGCTGGAACCGGCAGTGACCCAGGCCTGCCATGCCCCTGAACCAGTTCTCCAGGCAGCACCATCTTATTTTTCAGTTCTGCGCATGTGCAGAACAATTTTAATTGCACTGTGCATGCGCGCACAGCACGCATCAAGCGTGCGTGCACAAGCCACTCACACAAGCAAACCGGCAGTAGTGCCTGCCAGAACCTACCCCTGACCTATATCCTAATCTTCCTGTTTAATTATATTAAACATTATAATCAGGTAACAATTTTTGAAAGGGCTTTCTATGTTGTAAGTAAAGTTTAAGGGTCCACCCTGCAATTTTGCTAATGATTCTGCCCATAACTTAAACTTCTTATATGCTGTTCTACAACAGCTGTCAGCACCTAGTCATTCTTGGCTAATGATCACCTTTTCTAAGCTTCTGATAAGCAAAGCCAATAGGGAAGTCAGATTCACTTAACAACTGTGTTACTAATTTAGCTCCAGTGATTCACTTAACAATTGTGGCAAGTAAGATCATAAAATGGGGCAAAACTCACTTAACAAATGTCTCACTTAACAACAGGAAGTTTGGGCTCCATTCTGGTTGTAAGTCAAGGACTACCAGTATATACATTTTAGAAAAACAGTTTTGAACTCAATAATTTTCTTAATCCAAATGCTTCCAAGTAGTGTTTCTTATTACTGCAGAAGAAATGTGCTTTTACCTTTTCCTATGTGCCTTCTGGTGTTTTCTATGGTAGAGTTCCTATTAACGTTAGATAACAATCCAAGGCAGAATCTGTTCTTATTGTTTGAAGGATCTGTAAAGCCATCTATTAGTATACTTCGAGAAGAGGCCTGAAAGGTCTCTCCGACTCTGTTATTAAGTTCATAGTATGCAACTGAACACCAGTGCTGTGGTTCCTCATAGCAAACAGGGCGGAAGTCTGGAAGAAGATTTCACAGATGAAGAAGATGCAACAGAAATGTAGAAAGAAGCATAACAATAACAATGAAATGGTTACATATCCGAACTTATATACTTTTATGTATATTGATACAGCAGGTACTGTAGGTACAACAGGAAAGAGATATAAAGACAAACAGCACAATTAAAATGTTAATTCACTGTGGTATTTCCCCAAAAAAGGAAGGAAGGAAATGAATTTCATCATAGTAAACATTAGGAAAAGGACTAACAATACATTTTAATGTAATGCCATTCATATTTAAAAAGTGTTACTAAACCAATGATGGTGAACCAATGACACACTATCATGTTTTGGGTGACACACCAGCATTCACCAACAGCCAAGCACAGTTATTTTCCTGATCTGAGTTGCCAAAGAAACTGAACAAACATAAATACAAGCTGCACCACTCAAACCTTAAAATGTATTCTTATCATTCATATCATCACATTATGTTATCTTCATATTTGTAACTGGAAGTGACATAAAAGAGAAACCAACTTTCAAAATACAATAGGAACATAGCAGTTGCACAATTGTCTTCTAACCATTGCACAGGGTAGTTGTTTGCACAGTAAAACTCATTTTCAAGAAACAAGTGCAGAAGACAATTGTGATTTGTCTCCAAAATGAGCACACTATCAGTGATTGAGTGACATCAGCATTTGCATTTTTCTGCATGAAAAGTGCACTTAATTTTAAATGAATATGTACAGAATTGTTCCTCTTTCCTTTGATGTGTTTGTGTGTGTGACACACTGCCAACAGTCAAATTAGGCATTTATGAATTTTTGACATATAGTTCACCACCACTGGACTAAACTCTGCATCATCTAAAATCTGTATCATCTACAGTATTATCTACCATGGACCTCACCCCATTCCTAAGAGGTCTGTAAGGGGGCGTGCATAAGTGCACCAGCATGCCTACCGCCCCTGTCCTATTGCTCCCATTTATTTGTACTCATTTCTTATGTATATATGTATACCTGCTTATACTTATATGTTTATATGTTATATTCATGCTTATACTTGTTTTTTCATACATGCTTGACAAACCAAAATATTAAAAAAAAGACATTACTGAACTTGTAAAGGTAAAGGAAAGAATGAAACTATTGTGGCCTTGCAAGTTTATTCTTCAAGGAAAGATGGTAAGTTCAAAAACACAAGTTTTAAGTTGAAAAATAAGGCAAGCAAGGGCAAAATATTATTAAGTTATATATGATAGATGGTGTGCAAAATGTGGATAGCTTTTTATCCATTCACAACTTTAGAAACTCTGGGTCATATCTTGAAATAAAATGCTGGGATATTCAGGAACGAATGGCAGATGTGTTTCTTTGTACAAGGCATAATTAAACTGTGGAATGTGTTGTTATCAAATGAAACAGCACTCTGTTGAGAAATCTGGGTAACATTCAAGGGCAGAAGTTTAAAAAGTGACTAAACAAATTCATGGAGAACAAGCTGCATACTGGCTGCAGAACCAATGATGAGGATTCTTGACTTGATTCAACAGAATTCTTTATACCTTTTTCAGGAGACCTTTAACACTGTCCTTTTCAACTTTGGCAAACTGAGGATGGGTAGACTTCAACTCCCAGAATTCTCCAGCAAGCCATCCATGCAGGTGGAGAAACACTGCTCTAGCAACTTATTTTCTCTGTTTTCATTTTAAGTATGTATCTTAATTACTGTGCAAAACATGGAAACTGCTTAAAAATGTTACCTTATAATGTCTAGTAGTACACCAGACAAAAGTAATAAAATTTAAATTTTAATATAGACTTTTCACATTTGTATTTTCCAAATCTATACACAAGCCAAAACATAATTATACTACAAAATACTTGCAACTTTGTGAATTGTGATATAGTTCAATTAACATGTGTAAAAGAAAAATAGATGGGGGAAATATTTGTGAAAGGTTTTATTGTTAGGAAAAATACATATATAATTTGTGTATTAGGAGAATGCAAGTGGATTAAAAAATGCAAAAATAGGGCAGAACAATTGTAAGTTGTTCTGAAAAACTATATAAATCAAATTATTTCCTATCTTTAGTGTATTTAACTATGTAAGAAACTAAAGAGTAAACCTGTTCCAAGTTCTTAAGAGTAAAATAGATTGAAGGAGGGATAAAAGTTGCATAAATAAACTAAAATAAACTCATGCATCACTAGTCTTTACTTTCTTAAATTGCTCTTTGCCATCACAACTGCTCCCCCTCCCCGCCAACTCAAGAGGAAAATCATTCAAATCTTCAACAAGGCCACCAATATTCAAATCAAATCAATAGAAGACTATTCGGGATTGAGTCTGCCAAGAGGAAGTATTTAGTTAAGGATCCCTTTGGATGAAGACTGAATAGTTCCTGGGCTACCAATCAGATCTGGGCCACGTCCTTCCCCGCTATGGAGAAAAATACAAGTCTTTACATACTTTCAGGCTCTCCATTAGTAGATTTACCTCCATTGGGCAGTGACAGCACTAATGGACTCTCTATAACTGCATGTACAGGACATCCATTGTGGCTTCGTGATGTTTCTCTGGCATTATAAGGTGGAGGAGGTGTATCAGCTAGGAAAAAGAAAACAATGCTGGGCTTAGTATTTCATGACCTGCCTATATAAATACAAAGAAAAGGCTTCAGAGACTGAAGCATAAACACTTATTTCACACATTATATTGGATTAAATCAGATGCTTACTAATGATTTCATTTTATGCACACATAAACCACAAAGAGTCCAGATTCTCTGTTACAACTTCCAATAATACTTGGAACTCCATAGTAGTATTTCTGTTGACTATCTGAACAAATGTATTCAATTTATCACATTTTGAAACAGGCGCTCAGGATTGCATAAGTACTATTTTTTCCTAACACACACACACACACACACACACACACACACACACACACACACACACAATCTTATAAAATAAATTGGGCTGAGTTAGTGGCTCAAAATCAATCAGGGAGTTTCTGTGGCTAAAATAACTATATTTCCTTGCTCCTAGTTTAAGACCTTGACTACTACCCTATGTTGGGTCTCTTTAGTAATTTTTACTAGAATTATTTCTTATTACTGCCTGTTTTCATATCTTTTTTCTATTGTTGCTTTTATAATGTTAATGTGTTGCAACCTCTACACAGTCTTTAGAGCTGGTTGAATTATAAAAACTGTAAAACAAATAAATAAATAAATCAATAACTAAGCCACTCTTCAACTCAAAATGTCAGAGTAATACAGCTATTATTACCAAAATTGTTTGATCTTGTAAAAGCGAATACAATTGAAAGCTGATTTTTTTTTTTTTTGCAAAACTCTAGAATGATATGGTGTGCTTGCAGAAGGCATTTGTCTAGAGTTCAATCCTAGGTAGTGGCAAATATTTTGTTTCTCTCTCAGGGTTCGAAGAGAAAATTGCCAACTCTATATAGGCATCAGGAAGGGCGTCCAACCAGTAAACACTCAGCTCCATTCAGTCAGCTTAACTCTACCCTGAATTAAGGGATAACAGGGTCGTAAAAAAATGAAAAAATGATTCAAAACTCTGGTTCCTAAAAAGATGTTACTGTAGATTCAGCATTTATCAACTACAGTTCAAAAACAATATTTTGCATACCTGTGAGCTCATAAGGACTTCCCGGTGCAGAAGAATTTCCTGGGGAGTCTGGGTAGCTCATAGTGCTTGGTGACTGAGAGTACATATTGGGGGATGCTGGGAAAGGGGTGCAGGGAGGCTGCTGGAACGAATCAGGGTAAGTTGCATTGTGAGGCATCAGTGGCTCACTGTGAAGAGACGTGTTCCGGAATTTGGCAAGGAGGCTAAGATGTGGGTTGAATTCACTATGTCTTGGAACCAACACTGGAGGTAACACTACAGCAAAAAACAAAAAACAAAAAACAGATGTTTTGAAAATAAAAATTCTTCCAAGTCTTAGGCAGAAGTATCTCATTACCCATCTGTAGAATTTTCAAACAGATATTACAGAGACTGGAATATGGTGCTTTAGTTCTAAACTATAGCTTTGATAAAGTTAAAAACCAAGATCTGGCACATTTGTCACATTATATAATATAATCCATTTTATGTTACTTTCTGAGCTGATTGATCACAAGTGTGTAAACAGAAATTGTAATTATTTGGAACCTGAAGTCTAGAGATTTGTGGCACAGTTTTAAGGCTAAAAACTGCAGCAAGTGTAAAATTCCATTGCTAGGTTAGTTAAAAGATAACCTATCAATATACTGAAGATACTTCATGGTGCCACACCGCTACGAAGCTAAAATTCAAGGTATTTTTGGGTAGCTAGCAAGACAATCTGTGGTGACAGATTGTCTTAGTAGCTACCCAAAATGTTCCCCTCCTTCCTGCTCTAGTAGGATTGCAGCAAAATTGTATAATACGTCCCTTACTTTCCCTCTGTATTTTATAAGATACACATTTGACCTTTGATATGTTTAAGATGTTCTTCACAAGGTAAAGACTTAAAGGAATCTCGAGAGACTTGTCACCTGAAACCAAGAATAACTTGAAATCACCAAAATCTAAGTACTAAACGGTGCTCAGCTAGTATTCTTATCTAATACAGAGTTCTTTCTTAGTGATTTCCAATGAAAATGTATGCAACAATGATACATTTCCTGTATAAATAACATTTAGTGTAGTCCTAAGTAAGAAGCTAAAAGAACTTTACAACTTCAGCACCTTGGACAAGAACAAGACATGCGGAAAGTAACACGCCAGGTACCCATAATTAAAATATTTTTTAAAAGCAAATGAAAAGCATCTGTTTTGATATTTCACTTATAGTTGAGAGTGTCGTGTTATAATAGCTTTTTAAAAGCATGGAAAGTTTTGTTTTGTTGTTTAACTTTGTATAGAAGTTGTTAACAACAGAACAATTTACATAACTAAACAATCAGATTAAATATGATGATAGAATTTACTAGGCTAAACTGCATTTGTTGAACAAATTCTTATATTCGTATCATTAAAAATCATCTGTAATTTTAAAATTCTTTTTAAAACTACCTGATTAAATGTAAATCATCTAAGAGCCACTAATTTTATTATTAATATATGCACATTACTATTATTGCTACACTATTTTCAGCCCAATAGATTAATGGAGGTTGAAGGTTGAAGGTTTATTGCATTTATATGCCGCCCTATTCCCCGAAGGGACTCAGGGCGGCTAACAAACCCAGGAGGGGGGGGGTACAAACAGGGAACAGAACAAACAAGATACAGAGAAAAATTAAAAACAATCAACAGTCACACAATTCGAGGGGGGGAAGGGAACTCGTCAATCCCAGGCCTGCCAGAACAGCCAGGTTTTCACAGCTTTACGGAAAGCCTGGAGGGAGGTGAGGGTCCGAATCTCCGCGGGGAGTTCGTTCCAGAGGGCTGGAGCAGCCACAGAGAAGGCCCTCCTCCGGGTAGTAGCCAGGCGACATTGGCCAGTTGATGGAATCCGGAGGAGGCCTAATCTGTGGGATCTAATGGGTCTTTGGGAGGTAATTGGCAGCAGGCGGTCTCTCAAGTACCCAGGTCCAATACCATGAAGGGCTTTATAAGTGACGACTAGCACCTTGAAGCGTATCCGGAGACCAATAGGCAGCCAGTGCAGCTCGCGGAGGATAGGTGTAACATGGGTGTACCGAGGTGCACCCACAATCGCTCGCGCGGCTGCGTTCTGGACAAGCTGAAGTCTCCGAATGCTCTTCAAGGGCTGCCCCATGTAGAGCGCTTTTAATAAATGTAGCATCAGAATTCTCCTTATGTTTTCTTTTCAGGATCTTGATCTTTCAATGTAATCCTAACTAAATAGTTGCATCTCTTTGACCTACTTTGATCTAACTACTTTTTCCAATCACAGCTTGCCTGCAGTTTCCCTTTTTTGCAGATAGAATAATCATGAAATATGCGATTGATGCTGTGCTATCCTTCATTAAACATTTAGATGATTGACTTACCTGGGGTTTCCACTCTTCGATAATGGTAAGGATTAATGCAGACGTCTTTCTGCTTTGAGCCAAATGGGAATTCACAGCATTCCAGAGGTTTTAACTCATGGTGAGACTGTAGATCAGGCCAGCGCCACACTCTGCAGTAAATGACATGCGGCAAACCTTTGCGATGAGATACTTGCAGCCTTCCATCCAAAGAGCGTGGGATTGTCACACACTTACTGGGCTGCCCAGGACAGCTAAGTGCCCTCTCCAGTTCCTCCATGGCCCCCTTTTTTTTCTTCAGCTTCTTTACCAAGGAGTCAACAGCTTTTTCTGCCCACTTTTCCTCTTCATCTCCTTGCTTCCAGCCCAATAGCCTCTTTACAGCTGGGCTGGTGAAGGAGAACAGAGAACTTATAGGGGTGCTGGAGTGCATAAGAATCCGAGAATACTGGTATAATTTCAATTATTCAACTTCTTTTTCTTTAATGAAGAATCTCACTATTTGAAGAGATACTCCTTCAAAATCAGCCTTTTCTCCACATACTCTGGGGTTTGCTAGATATATTTAATCCCAGGATCTTCAAATAGAAAACAATTCTACAACAGAAAGGAAATATTGTCATATTTCTGTTTGCCTTTTTTTTTTTACCGTTTGTCACTTTAGTTTCTAAGCAATATCACAAACTGTTGAAAACCAAGAGTATTATCATAGTTGCTGTATAAGATTGCATATGTGTCCATTATATAAATTACCGTGGCACGACAAAATAGCGCTCAACTAAAGCGCATCGCTGACGTCATCAACAGGGCGACAACAGTGAGCGCGGAGAAAGAAGGGCGCTTTAAATAGCGCTTTGAAAGCAAGCCAATTCAAGTTAAGGTAAGGGTTAGGGTTAGGGTTAGGTTAAGGGTTAGGGTTAGGGTTAGGGTTAAGTTAAGGGTTAGGATTAGGTTTGGGGTTAGGTTAAGGGTTAGGTTTAGGGTTAGGTTAAGGGTTAGGTTTAGGGTTAGGTTTAGGATTAGGTTTAGGGGGATTAGGTTTGGGTTTAGGGGTTAATTTTAGGTTTAGCGTTTACAGCGTGCTTCTGTCTCCGCGCTGTTGTCGCCCTGTGATGACGTCAGCTACGCGGTTTCGTCGAGCGCGCTTTAGTCAAACGCGGTTTTGTGGTGGAACCATAAATTACAATGTTTTTTTTAAAGTTAGGAAATACTTATCAATAAAGTTGAACAATTCCTTTTTCCTAAGGTATTTCTTACCTGGGAAATAAAGAAAACTTAGTTAGAACTTTCTGTAAATACTATTTTCAAGCTTTTGCAGAGGGGGCCATTTTTCACTCCTTAGATAGAAGACTTTGTGGAGGATGCATAATGTTTTCCAGAATGCCAGCACAATGTGACCATCAGCAAAACAAAAATAGGTCTATTAGAGCCCACTGGAGTGGAGGTCTACATTAAGTTTACTGGTGAAATTTCAAAAAAAAAAACCACAAAGAAAAAAGCAGGAAGAAAGGAATAACTGAGATCATCTGCAGTTCAGCCAAAATAAAAGTTCACATGAACATAAGAGTGATATTATGGGATAGTAGGTCCTGCAAGGCTGCTGCAAATTGCTTTCTTTCTTACCTTACCTCGGAAAAAAAGATACCCAATGTTGCTATTGCTACCTTTACATAGCATGTATACTTATTTCTGGATGTTCTTGGTAGCTCCCAGAACAGTATGTTGCACGGGCCTGCAGATCTCCAAATCTTCCTAATGCTACTGTATGTCTTGCCTTGCCTTGCTCCCCTCAGCTGTCATCACTAAAGAAATCCTTCAGCATTTAATTTTTCCTGCTCTTGTTCCCTAAAAACACTTTTCTGCCTAGAACAATTGATGTGTTTCTGGACCAAAGCAGCCTTGTTGTTCACATGCAAACCAAACATGCTCATTTCTAATTGTGCATGAACCATCCAGAGCCAGTTGTTCTATGCAGAGAACAGATCACATATGAATTAATTTGTACATCCCTACCTTCCCCTCCTTCGTCCCAGGTTAAAGGGGATTGTGGGGGGAATGCAAAAATGTATATATTTCCAGCTTTGCAAATATGTTCAACAGGAAGATTTGAAGAGGAAACAAAAATAATCTACTGTTATACAGAATCTGTAACCTGTAACAATAAAGGTACAAATGAGTTCTTGGATAAAAGACACAATTAGCAGAAACAATGAAGGGAAAATTGATTGCAGAATGTGCCATGTATTGATAAAATAAGCTAAAAATTATAGCATCAGTGAAAAAGAAAGACAGAAGTTAGTTCTTAGATTTCTTCTTTAAAGGAAGCAACACAATACCACTTTATAATGTCTTGGTAAGGCCACACTTGGAATACTGCATTCAGTTTTGGTCACCACGATATAGAAAAGATGTGGAGACTCTGGAAAGAGTGCAGAGAAGAGCAACAAAGATGATTAGGGGACTGGAGACCAAAACATATGAAGAACGGTTGCAGGAACTGGGTATGTCTAGTTTAATGAAAAGAACGACTAGGGGAGACATGATAGCAGTGTTCCAATATCTCAGGGGTTGCCACAAAGAAGAGGGAGTCAAACTATTCTCCAAGGCACCTTAGGGCAGAACAAGAAGCAATGGGTGGAAACTAATCAAGGAGAGAAGCAACTTAGAACTGAGGAGAAATTTTCTGACAGTTAGAACAATTAATCAGTGGAACAACTTGCCTCCAGAGGTTGTGAATGCCCAACACTGGAAGTCTTTAAGAAGATGTTGGATAGCCATCTGTCTGAAACGGTATAGGGTTTCCTGCCTAGGCAGGAGGTTGGACTAGAAGACCTCCAAGGTCCCTTCCAATTCTACTATTGTATTATTGTATTACAATGACTTAACATTTTACTCCAAGCTTCCTGATAAAATAAAGTAACTTCTTAGATAATCACCACATGTTTCTGTTTGAGGATACTGTCCTGCAGCTTCATCTTTCCACTTCCCATTTTCAACAATTTTTAAAGTCTAGATTTTTTTAAAAAAACTCTCCAGATCCAGGTATGACATCTGTAAAATTAGTAATACAGGTAGTCCTTGACTTACAACAGTTCATTTAGTGACCATTCAAAGTTACAATAGTACTGAAAAAAATGACTTATGGCCATTTTTCACACATTGCAGCATAATTCAGATTATGCTGAAATTCAGGCGCTTGGCAACTGACTCATATTTATGAGTTGCATTGACCTGGGGTCATGTGATCACTCTTTGCAACCTTCTGACAAGCAAAATCAGTGGGGAAGCTATGTTCACTTAACAACTGTGTTACTAGCTTAACAACTGCAGTGATTCGCTTAACAACCAGGGCAAGAAAAGTCATAAAATAGGGCAAAACTCAGTTAACAAATGTCTTACTTAGCAACGGAAATGTTGGGCTCAAGTTAAGGACTGCCTGTGTTGTTGCAACAGGAGATACAGAAGACAAATGTAATATTATAGGCAAGCAACTAAGAAATATACTATCTTGGAATTGAAGATAATTGCCTCTCTTAATTTTAAAATGAAAAGAAATATTTTAAAAGGTTGGATAATATTTAAAATGGATGAATATGGAGTTTCAGCTCTTTTTCGATTGCAAGTCCAATCATTAGGAGATATCCTTTTATTTCTTTCATTATATAAGCCTTAAATAACCCCTTTTTATTATTGTTCTGTACATTATGCATTGTTTTGATTGCATCATCATCATCTCCTTAATGGTGGCCTGGTAGATTTTATGTTGCCCCTTTCTAATCTAAACCATAACCACAATTAAAAACCTCAGAAATGTCAAAATCAATTTCCTGGAGAAGGTTCTCTTATACTAAATGTTAATAATGTAAAAGTCAACTCTATGCATTGCTGATTTTGATCTGACATTCCCAGATACAAATGTTTGGTTCCGAAATATACTGAAGGAGATAAATAAGAGTCCTTTTTTCCCCCAGCTTTATAGCAGAGTTCTCTACAACCTACAGCTTGGCAATTGGTACAAACTGGAAATACTGAAGAGTTTCAGTTCCAACACATCCTGGAGCTACAAGGTTGAAAAGAGATACCTTAAAAGCCTGTTAAAATAAAATTGCTTCTTTAAGATTATTATGAGCTATTTGGAAGGAAGTTGGCATAAATAAAAAATAAAAATGTAAACGTGTGGTGGTGTGGCCAGAAAAAAAGTAAGATTTGGGTAGTATTTTTTAAGTAACATAATGCAATTTGATATATCCCTGTGGGTTTGCTGTTCTATTTTGAAATGACCAAACCTGAATTTCTTATGTGATATAAAAAGTGAAATATCTATTAAAAGTAATGTACAATGCTTTAGAGCTGCACAAATTCTGAAGATCATTAAGACAAGTCACTGGCATTAAAATGAGGTCTTAACTCTATTATAAAAGTGCTCCTTATCATCCAGGATGCAATGTGCTATTACAACGAGCAAACGAAGTATGCCATCTACATAAGAGCACCAGTGGAAATTAAATTTTGGCAAACAGAAATAAAAAATTAGCAAACTATTGCGAATGAAGAATAAATAGTTTTGCTTCATCATACCTTGGAATTCACACACCACCATGATACAGAATATTATTTATTACACAGATAAAAAGAAATTTGATTCACTAATGCATAGAACACACAGTCAGTTATCTGTATCCAAAACTGTGCACAGATTTATATGTCTGATGTATCATATATATTAGACGCACAGTTGTTAGGTATGCAGGCTAAATTTGCATTTGTAACCACCATCAAGGAAAGCTAGTATTCTGATTAGATAAAGAGCTATTTTGATAAGCCATTTTGATAAGCATATAAAGTACTGCAGTACAGGTTGCATGCCAAAATGTTGCTACTATATACTGGTTCAGGCTTTATGAAGAAACATAGGT
Organism: Thamnophis elegans; assembly: GCF_009769535.1. Classification (NCBI taxonomy): domain Eukaryota; kingdom Metazoa; phylum Chordata; class Lepidosauria; order Squamata; family Natricidae; genus Thamnophis; species Thamnophis elegans. The sequence continues at coordinate 26,437,809 of NC_045546.1, forward strand.
TGTAACAAACAGTATTAAACATGAAGTCACCGTGTGGAATGATCCGATGATCAAATAAGGGGAGCTGATAAATTTAAGTTTAAACTAAATTATCTTAGAAAACTATCAGGAGTGTCAAAAAATAAAAAGTAACAGCCATCACATTCTATATGACTAAGAAGATTTCCTGCTTGAGCAAGGAGTTGGATTATCATTAGAAAACTCCCAAATTCCCTTCCAATTCTGTTATTCTGTTATAGAGAATATTTGCATGAATCAGTCAATGCGGGAGAGGAACGGACGGACATTATGGAAACCTCAAATCCTAAGGGTATAAAAGATCTAGCCTGTATACCCTTAAGAGTGAGTCTGCCTTTGGAAGCAAAGTTTCAGGTAATCATTGCTAGTCACTCAGAAGTAAATCCTCTGTTGTACTGGATTTTGCTGTACTCATCCAGACTCAATCCCTTGCATATGAAAACAAGAGCTGGGATAACCATTATAAATCATAATCATATTGCAGATCAGGGAAGTAGAACTTCCAAGCCCATTCATATAACCTACCTAACTTGACACTTACCGGAACCTTGTCAACTTCATGCAAAAAACCCTCTATTGCTATGTGCCCTTGTTTTTCTTCTTCTTTTATCTACAATCATCATTTCTGGAACAGTTGTGATGTTCAATATCTTCAATATCTTACAGTCCACACAGTGATTGTTTTCCTTGTGCTTGTTACTTTTGTTACTTTCCAGAGCTCTTTAAGAACTTCTGCATATCTCAAGAGATTTTATTACTTGGACACTAGAATTGCAGTTTCATTGTTATGGTCAACACAATGCCATTATTTATATAATACCATTATTCTAATAACATGCATAATCATTTCACCCTTCCCCTCTTCATTAAGAAGGTGGATCCAATTGCTAGGTTATTTTCTGATTTGTTGGAAAAGCTAAATTACATCATGAATGACGGCACCACACCAGGGGTAGTATTCACTTACCTTCCCTACCAGTTTGCAAATGTGAGTGAACATGCGGCATCTCAGTGCATGCGCACAGCATTCCGCGCATGCGCTTTTGGCAAAAAAGGAGTCTAAATGGGATGCCATAGAGCCAGGGCAGTTGGGCAGAACCACCAGCGATTTCAGCTATCGGTTTGGGTGATCCAGTCTGAACCGGTGGAATACCACCTCTGCATCACACTACTAAATAAGACAACAATTACCCTCTACTATTATGAAGCTGGCTTTTACTGGTCTCAAATTCCCATAAATGAAATTATGCTGTGTCATAACTAGGAAGCCATCTCTCAATGGTGGCTCTCAAACCATCATCTCTGGAAAAAATCTGCACACACTTTGAAATCTAAGATTTTATTCAACAGATCAACAACTATTGAAAATTTTTGTTTGTTTATTTTTTTGTATTTCTTAACCACCTCCCAACCTGGGTAGTATATTGTATACTACCCAGAGAGGGGTTCTGGGTAGTATACAATATAATCCATAAAATTAACATTAGAATCAGATTCACAATTTTACAGTTTGTGATTGTTGTCTTTGGAAAGTTTTTTGTTTGTTTTGTTTTGTTTTCCCCTTCTACATCTGCATTTTTAAAAAACTATCCCTTTGCATGTTTGGACATGTTTAAAGGAAGTGTTTCAAAACCAACAACAAAACACCCTCAAGTCTTCCTCATCGAGAATCCTATGTTTGTATAGTTACCTCTTTTACATCTTAAATTTTGTGTTTCTTGGCTTTGAGCAAAGAAACTAAAGACGGGCAGAAGGGAACAATGGACTGAACTCCTCAGATGGACAGAGTAAAAGGATTCAATGGGACTTCAGTACAAGATGGTTGTAATAAAAACAACAACACACCCATGCGATTTTGGGCTGCTTTTAATCCCTCCACTTTATTATGTTTTGATCAGACTCCATCTTTAGTACAATGTCTAGTTCTGTGCACAGAAAAAGAACAAGGGACTAGAAATTAAGACATATTAAGAATTATTGAATGAACTGGGTATGTTTAGCCTTAGGAAAATATGACTTTGTAAGGATATGAGACATTCTTCAAGTAGCTGAAAAGGACATTACAGCTATTCCCTATTCATACAAGAATGCACGATATGTAATAATGAATTCAAATTACAGGAAACTTATTCCAATTAAGTGGCAAGAAAATAAAACCCTGCCTATTATTGTAATAGGTTTGATAGTGACAGGTGGTGGGCTTCCCTTCACTGAGTGAAATTAAGCAGAGACATTTGTAGTAGAAGCTTTAATTTGGATTTCTGCCCTGACTGGACCAGACATCTTCCAATTCAATGATAGCTTGCTGTAATACTTGAATTAGGGTAATTCTAAAAAATAAAAGAAAAAAACAAGAAAGCCAAGTTGCCTCCAGAAAAAGCACTTTTGGGACAACCATGACTGAGAATCACCCAGAAACACTTCTAAAAAAATAAATAATCTACAGGTAGTCATCGATTTAACAATAGTTCATTTAGTTACCATTTGAAGTTACAACAGCAATAGTGACTTATGGCTGTTTTCATAGTTAAAACGGTTGCAACATCCCCATAGTCAAAATTCAGGTGTGTGGCAATTGACTCATATTTATGATGATTGGAGGTTCCCAAGTTCATGTGATTGCCTTTTGCAATCTTCTGACAGGCAAAGTCAATGGGGAAGGCAGATTATTTTAACAAGTGTTTCATTAACTTAACAACTGCAGCGATTCCCTTAACAACTGTGGCAAGAAAGGTTGTAAAAGTTTCTACCCGACCTACTAAAGTGGGTAGATATCGCTGGCCCATACCCTAGAGAGATAAACTTGGTGGGACCCAGAAGAAGGGCCTTCTTTGTGGTGGCTCCCTCTCTCTGGAACATTGTTCCCCCACAGATTAGATTGGCCCCCATTCTAACACACATCCAGAAGGCACTGAAGACCTGGTTCTGCAGTGGGCCTGGGGAAACCAGAGCAAGATGGAGCCCATTAAATGACTTGTATGAATATATGTTGTCGCCAGGATGGGGGTGGATGGGTGGCTATTGTTTAATTAATTTTATTTATTTATTTATTTATTATATTGCTTTTTTTAATCTGATTTTTTTATTTGTGTAAGCCGCCTTGCATTGCCATGGGTGAGTATGCAGCAATATAAATTTTCATTCATAAATAGGTAAGTAAGTAAGTAAGTAAGTACCTTCTCGTGTAGCTTTTCAAGCTTCACAATATTTGCATACAGTACTCTTAAAAATAAATTGTAGTTTCTTACATCACCCCTTTGTGTTTTTTCATTCTTTATTTTTATAAAAATATATTCTATACTGCTGACATCTCATTCACAGCAATGACATACTTAAAGAATGTTTTTTCCCAGTATGAATATTAGGAGAAATATAATGTACTGTATGTAAATCATCCATAGAAAACAGGTCTATATACTGAGGGCATATTAATTTCAACCTTAAATATGTGTACACAGATTCACCTACAAACATTGCCAATTGATCACCATTCTTCTGTACTTCATAAAACGGGCTTTTATTTATTTATCTTATTCCATAATAAACCTTATGATTTTCATTTGCCACTTAATATTTGCAAATAAATGTTATTTTGGGCTGCATAAAGCAAGAAACAGGAGAGAGACAACTAAAAGAGACATTACTGAAAAAAAAACCTTTGTTCTCTTTGGCTCAAAAGGAAACCTCTGCATGGTCTGGATTTTGTCAAATTTTCTGGTATCATAGCATATTGTTATGCATATAAAAATATGCAGAAAATATTCTTAAGAGGAATTGCAAAATCTCAGGACTATGAGGAAAATGTCAATTAGAAAAATGTTTGAACTAATACTAAATAAGTATTTGTAAGCACAAATATTTTATTCTGAAACATGTATACATTTTTGGCAGGTTTTTTGTAAGAGGCATTACTGATTGGTTATCTTCAGTAAACCTTGATTTTTCACAATGGCCATTGATAACTGACCGAGGTAATTCCTTTTGTTATTCAGTAACAAAAAAAATGCAAATCTTTATGCCACTGTGGAAATGAGAAACCTGTCTTTTGCCAACTGAGATATTAAAACAAAACAGTCACAAAAGAAGAGAGATAAAGCAGTTGAACATTTTTTAGCTATCAAATGATTTTGAGAGTTCTTCCTCAATATTCTGTCAGTCAGAATTCACTGTACATGCTTGCAATCAATTTCTGCTTGCCTACAGCTATCAAATTATAAAGATAATAATGATGCACTACAAAATATGTGACGAAACCAAGCAGGAGAGATAAGAATAAGTGTAGAAGCAACCATCAATGGCTTTGATGATTTGATGATTAATATGTTGCCAAAGAGTGCACACAATTGCGGATTTAATAACCGATAGAGCCTGGATGCTGCATGAAATGTAATATAATTTTAAAAAAATCTTCAGTCCTTTGTTAAGGCCCAGAGAAGGGTTTTTTTTTCATTATTGAATACTGTTTTATTTTTTTTACATTTGATTTGCATCTGTGCAATATAGGGTCTTGATACTAATATTTAAAGAGGCTTCTAGATTGTCATCGGTTTTAGTGTTACTGAAAGTGCCAAAATCAATCTAAAGACTCAGAGAATTGTCTAGAGAGAAGTCATGCTAAAACCTTATGTACTGCTAGAAGATAAAATAAAGTCTTCCACAGTGCCAGTTCTATTATATATTTATTCTAAAGGATGACAATTTAGATCATTTGGAAAACTGAAAGGGAATAATGCCTGTGTGGTCACACTGGCAATCCTTCTGTAATTCTATTACATGCACCACAAAGAAATTCAAAACATAACTAAATTAGTTATGCCTGCTTTCTAATTCTGAGACAAAGTCAACCAGATATAACAAATGCTTTTTAACCATGTTACCCACTGTTAGGGATGTAATCCTAGTCTTGGGTTGGCTATATATATATATGCCATGATTGAAATAATGTATCTGACACTTTATATGCTCAAGTGAGATGCGATTGGATGCTGTTGCTTTAATCAGCCCTAAGAGGCTGTATGTTCTCCGTGCTTGTTATTGGAGCTGAATCTGTATATTGGATGGTGGCTACTCTGTATGTTAGTTACCTGTCTACATGGTGAATCATGAGTTGAGCATCTGTAAACCAATGTGTTGTATCATAGACAGTATATAATTCAAGACTACTTATCGCTTGTTTTGGAGAATGTTTATCCTACTTTATTTTTGTTAACGCAAGTAAAGTTATCCTTGTTTTAACTTCGGCGGCTGTGATTGATAGTGTGACTATTCAGCAGCACATTCCTTGCTACCTTCTGCTACTCAACTCTAGTCTCCAAAAGGAGATATACTTAACACCCACCTTTCTAAATCTGCCCCTAAATACTTCAGAAAGCTTCCATGCAGACAGATTTGGAAAAACATTCCAGAGCTATTTTACATTGTGCTCAATAGTGTTCCAGATATTGCTCAGATACATAATTATTATCAGTTCCCCTCATCGTATCCAACAGTGAAATATTCTGGAAGTTATAGTTCAGCAACATCTGGAGTGTCACTGTTTGCTTACATCTCCACTAAAGTTGGTGGTCCAACTGAATTTGGTATACATCTTAATATTCCCTTCTTGTTTGCAAAAAAAAAAAAAAATGTACATGTGGTTTTCTGTTGAAAGTTATTGACAATGCATTTTGTGTCTGAAATGCTTATGCCACTTATCTGAACAGAAAAAATAGACTGACAAAGAAAAATATCAGGGCTAGCTTAAGTCTAAAACTTATGGAAGCATTTTAATACCAAGTTAATTTCTATTAATGTAAGACTACGGAATGGGTTCATCTTTAGTCTTTTTAAATACAGGAAGTCCCCAATATATAAGTAAGATCCATTCCTAAATTTAAGTCAAATTTGTGGGTAAGTTGGAACAGTTATTTTGCATCAATTACTTAAATGTTTGTCTTAGTATACAGCAGGTGTGTCAAACTCAATTTCATTGAGGGCCGCATCACGGCTGTGGTTGACCTTGGAGGGCTGGGGAGACTTGTTCAACTGGGTGTGTGTGGCCAGCTTGACACCACTCCCCAAACTTTAGCATGTTTCCTCTTCACACTGGGTAGACTGGGACAAAGCCATGCTGGCCCAATGTTTCCTCTTCACACTGGGTAGACTGGGACAAAGCCATGCTGGCCCAATGTTTCCTCTTCACACTGGGTAGACTAGGACAAAGCCATGGTGGCCCAATATTTCCTCTTGGCACTGGGTAGACTGGGACATTCTCCAGAAGAATCCTGCAGGCCAGACCAACTACATTGCGGGCCAGATCCAGCCCACAAGCCTTGTGTTTGACATCCCTGGTATACACTAGAGTATATATTTACCTTTCTATGCATAGAATGGTAAATAGAATGGTAGAATGTTCTTCTTTCTTGAGCCAATAGACTGCTAAAGCTCTGTTTCATGAGTGTAACAAAGTAATGTGTTTGTTCATTGCTACAAACTGTTGCATTTAACTCAACATTTTAATATAATAGGCTTTATGGCAGTCCATTCAAAAGCACAAGTTGTGTAGCAAAAATAAGGAGTTAGGAAATCCAGCTAGTAAGCAAAGGAGTTGGAATGGAATTCTAGACTACATGCAATGACAGAAGAGTAGAGAGAGCTCCATATATTATATGTCCAGTAAAACAAAACAAATAAACAAACATTCTGGTAGAAGGCTGAGTTCTACCAGAAAAGTCTAGTGGGTTGCCATAAGAGAGAGAATATTTATTCTTGGTAATAGTACCCTACAATGGGATTTGCATTCTCCAGTGAAATCTACCTGGTCACTTTTCAGTCTGTTATCTCTTTTATGTGCTTCTTAGAAACCCTTCTAAGTGTTTCGTCAATTAATTCTGAAGTTTAGCCTTTTTAATGTTTTAAGCCCTAGGAACACAATTAACAAGCAATTAAATATTTGTTGAACATTTAAAATTAATGCTGAATTTAAACACTATACTCCAGTTGAGACAACAGAGAAATGCTAAAAATAAAACTGCCTCAACTGATGGTTCCCCAGGAAAACCAAATTTTAAAAAATTGAACTTTAAAGGATGATGCCCAGCTCCATGGAATTATTCCCATTCTTTCATTTCGTAATACTGGTTTATTTGACTTCAGTTCTGGTTTGCGTAAGAATTATTTATATCTAAAAGCTAACAAAAACCAGAGTAAAACCAAACCAAAATAAGGATTGGCTCTTTTCAAAGAACCAGTGCTATAAAATGAAAGAATGTTTCAAGGAAAACATACAGTATACTCACATTCCTCCAGGTAATGAAGGAAAATAGATACCTGAGGAAAATTATTAAATATTAGACTTACTTGCCAGACAAATAGTTCCTATTATAATTGTATTAGATCACTTGTATTTATTAGATAAATACAATCCTAAAAATAAATGGTTAAAAATTGTAAATAATTGTAAAGGACTTATTCTTTTTAGAACACTCTTTTAGGAAATAAATTTGTTTGTTTTCAAGAGAGCCACACCAACATTTGTTTTGTTGATAAAGGGCTGTCTTTAAAGCAGGAGTCCCCAACACCTGGTCTGTGGACTGGGACTGGTCCGCTACACGCCAGGAACTGCCTGCAAAAACAAGCAAAGTCCCATCAGTGGGATGCAGGCAGCATGCAACTCCCCCTTCCCCCAGTCTGTGGAAAAACCTTTCTCCATGGAACCAGTCCCTAGTGCCCACAAGGTTGGAGGCCACCTCTTTCAGCAGGTCATTGATGCCAAATTGATGGTACTACGTCATGCACAAAAGTAATTTTTTCCGGATACTAGTAGGATATTAATGGGGATTTGATGGAGTTTGTTTTTTAGTTATGTGAATATTTACCCTAGAGCAGCGGTTCTCAACCTGTAGGCCAGGATCCCTTTGGGGGTCGAACGACCCTTTCACAGGGGTCGCCTAAGACCATCGGAAAACACATATTTTTGATGGTCTTAGGAACCAAGACACCAATTTGATGGTTGGGGGTCACCACAACATGAGGAACTGTATTAAAGGGTCACGGCATTGGGAAGGTTGAGAACCACTGCCCTAGAGTTTTCATGTACATCCATATCAAAATGGTAAAAATTTTTAGAATAGGGTCCTGGAGGTACCTGAATGTAAGAATTAAGTGTAGCTCTAAGCAATGATTTGCAACTTAGGCAATTTCCAGATGTATGGCTTTCATCTCCAGAATTTTTATTTCCAGACTTCTGGAACTTGAAATCTATAGTTAGAGAATTTATCCATATTGGTAAATGGTGTCCTAGAGCCCCCAATTTCCTCTTCTGTTTTAGTTAATGTAGCATTCCTAGTTGTCAGTGTAATAATTGGCAAGGATGAAAAGTAAGCAATTTTAGTATAACTATACTGTCAGAGCAGAGAAAACTCCATATTTTAGAGATTTCTTAGTGAGTGAACAAAATCATCATATTCAATGTCCTCTCTTACCTGCTTCTTGTGGATAATATACATCCTTGCTGTTTTTTTATTGTAAATAGAAATATTGAAAAAATATTATTAGACAAATATCAAATTTTACCTAGAAAAAATATATGCCTGAATGCTGTATACCACAGGTATTAAACTTGTGGCATCGCATTGCCATCATGTGATGTGTTGTAACATTTTTCGTCTTCATGCAGCTGGGGTGGGCATAGCCTGCTTGTGACACATCTGGCCTGCAGGCAGCCAGTTTGACACCCCTGCCATCAGAATACTTATTTGCTAGTAATCATTTTCTTAGAGAATCAAATATATTTAGCCAATGTACCCAAAAAGCTTTTTAGAAGGAAGCTCATGTGAATTCTGGTTTCCCAGGGAGCTTTTAAAAATGTCAACAATGGTCTTCCAATATTGTATTACAAACGGCTTTCAAAGCTCCCCTGAGCATCATTATCCTGCCAAGAAACATAGTGGGGGTACCTTCTCCATTTAAAAATCCTGTAAATTAAAAAGCTGCATGGTGTTGATTCTTGGTCTTCTTGATTAAGGCTTTTAGTATTGCTCTGAAATGTTTTACATGTATAAACTTCATTGATTTCAGTAGAAAGTAGGAATAAAATTGTAGGGTGCTTTTAAAAATGTGCATGAAAAAAAATAATTCATCAATTCTAGCTTATTTGCAATGGACTTATTCTGTGCCTTTTTGGACCTTGACAGCTGGTGGAATTTCTGTTATCGTATACTGTTATCATATACTGAAGAAATGCTTTGGCATAAATGGAACTCCTAAAAAATAGTGTCTTCTTTCTGCAGAATATATAATAGACTTTTTCCCTCTGTACTGCATTGCATCAGATAGTCTGCATCCCCGCCCACTGCTCTATGCTCAATGGCATTATGAGAAAAAGGTGCATAGCTTCAAACACCAATGTAAACAAGGGGCGAGGTCATTGCCCTATCAAAAGCTCTACTTTTTAAGGAGAGGGGTTATGAATATTTTAAATACAATTCAATCCTTAAAAGTGATTAAATCACAAAATAACTAGAAATAATTTAAGCTTGCTATGAGCACAATGTTTTCTTGCATTATATCTTTATCACTACCTAGACCAAATAAATGAATTACACAACTATTTATATTCAAAACTAAACATTACTACTGTATATACTCGAGTATAAGCCTAGTTTTTCAGCCCACTTTTTGGGCTGAAAAAAGCCGCCTCGGCTTATACTCGAGTCAGTGAAAAATTTGCCCGAAATGGAGGAGAAAAAGGGTCGGGGCCATGCCGCTGGGTGACACTTGTGAATGGCCCAGTGCCCCTGTGAGTTTCCCCTCCCTCTGTGTCAGTTTGCCGCGCAGCGCGCACCGCACCATCCCCCCTCCTCACGTTCTAATGTAATGCAGGGCTGTCTTACGATTCCCCTTCCTCCCCCTCCTGCCGCTCTGCAACGATGTCCCACCTCCTCCTTGTTATGGCAAGCAGCCACATAGCGATGTCCCACCTCCTCTGGTACAGTGATCCAATGATAGGAATCACTGTGCCGTGTGTCATAGGAGGCGGGACATCGCTCCCGCGGCTGCACGGGACATCATCATCACAGCGGGACATCAGCATCATGAGGTGAGTGAAGTATTTCATTGAATACACCGCTAGTTTACTGTTTTTCTTTGAAATAAATATTCAAAAACATTATTGGTATCTATTTTTATTTTTGAAATTTACCGGTAGCTGCTGCATTTCCCACCCTAGGCTTATACTCGAGTCAATAACTTTTCCAGTTTTTTGTGGTAAAATTAGGTGCCTCGGCTTATATTCGGGTCGGCCTATACTCGAGTATATACGGTATTTGAATCAGAGTCAATGGAGAAACCCACAATTAATTAATTAATTAATTAATTACACATACACACACACATAATAAGCCATATTCAGCATTTTGATTGTTCCGCCTTTTCTTTTAGAAGAAACATTAACTGAAAAAGAAAGATAAAATTTCAGTAGCTTATTGTCTTTGTGCCTCAAGACCAGAATCTTTTCAGCTGGATCTTTTCAGCTGGCTATTTTATACTTTGAGAATTACGAAGAGTAGAAAGTACTATAAAGACAAAACATGTAGTTGGCATGTAGGAATTTCCACGTTTAATAATCAGCACATCCAAGAAACCCCAAAACAACCTGCCAATCAGTATAGAAATATTAGACTAGATGGACCAATACTCAGATAGACTGCTATGTTCCTATGAGATACAATGAAAGCCACACAAGCTTGTTCGCAGCTGCAAATTTTATATGCCATGCATATATTTTCCCACCAAGATCATGGGGTCTGTAGTTAATTATGTAACAAAACTGCAAGATACCCAGGAAGAAAAAATACTTTATACATAATTCATAGTACCTGCAGATTATTTTTTTGCCTGAAGACAGTTACAGTCCTTTATCTTGTCCAAAAACCCCAAACACACAACTTGTCTATTTGAGAAATGCACTTTTTTGAGTGTTCACTCTTCAGGGCAAACCAGAATAGATTTCCACAGTGGTTCAACCATTATGGCAAGCAATAAAGTAATCTGATTTTGGGTTATCAGAATGTGGGAAGCAATCCACCGTGGTTTGTAATGCATGGTTATAGCACTTGGCAATCCAGGCAACAATGGCTTGATTAAAACTATAGTTAAATAAACCATGATTTTGCTTGAAGTTTGATCACAGTCATAAATCTGCATTGGGGGGGGGGGACTATTTAGGTGCCCAAAATCTAGGAAATTGGGTGAAGCATACATTTTAATAAATAAATAAATTGTGCCAATAAAGAAAGCTGCCTAAGGAACTGATGTTATTCATTAATAACATACTGGGCTAATTTCCCATCAAATAATATTGAACAATATAAAATATACTTGGAAAAGGAGATTGATGAAATGACAGCCTAATTTTTTCACTCCCAATTCTTAATTGCAACTGCTTTCTACAATTCTATGCAATTTTCTAAAGTTACAAAAGTGATTGGAAAATATTGCAAACATGAAGGAAGTTAAACAAGGAAAATAGTTCTTGAATGTTACAACTTTGCTTTACAAAAGGGGTGGACAACTTAGTGCCTGTGGAAACCAATAGTTGAAGAGCCCTTTCTCGGCTCTTCTCTGACTTTTAAAAAATTATTATATATTTTAAGATATTAATATATTATTTTGATTAAAATAACATGAAATGAAGAGTTGGAATGCTGCAAGGCAAACTACCAGTCTTCGGTTTCATCTTTATTTCAAAGAATGACCTTGTTTCCATGTTGACATTCTTTAAATGGTGCATGGCTGCATTTTCTAGCATTCTCAGCCATCATGTCTTATGGTAATCCTGAGACCTCAAGACCAATATACTGTATCTGGAGGGAATTATATGAGGAAATCTAAATTGAGACTAAGAATTGTCTTCCTTAAAGCAAAGCTGTGACTCATTTATTTCAGTCTAAAGAAGCCCAACCCATTATTATATTTGGTTGCACAGTCAGTCTGATGTTTAGACTGGACTTAGCATTTTTGTCTACCTATTAAGTCCTTCCCAAGGACCTGGGATAGGCATCTGTTGTTGTTTAACAATATTAAAGATTCTGTCACAGAATCTAAGATGTTCAAAGTAAAACTGCCTTTTGCAACTGCCATAGTAACTTTGTCCATGCCAATAGTGTTCAACTGATTTCCCCCATGTTTTGGAATTGCATCAAAGGAACCTATTACTATTGGTACCATCTTTGCTATTTTTGCCAGTCATTCTACTTCTATTTGCAGGCCTTTGTATTATGTGATTCTTGCCAGTTTTCGTCTGCTGGCTCCAGGCATTGCAACATCCATTATCCACACATTTTGTCTTTATTATTGAATTTGGGGGTATTAAGTGGCAGGTGCTTGTTTATTTGAATTGTAAAGTCCCAGAGAACTTTAATGTCTTCATTTTCTATTACTTTGTTTAGTTTGTGATTCCATCAGTTCTTGCTTGTAGGCAAATATTATTTCTTGCAGATAATCCAATGTACCATAGTTGCTACAATGTCACGCCTTTGTTGTCAGTCCGTGTGATATTCTTGCAGCAGCTAACTAGGTGGTCTACTGGTTCAGCTTCCTTGCAGAGGCACCATTTTCTTTCTGCTGCTTTCTTCTCAATTTTGCCTTTGTATGCATTTGTTCCTAAGCTTGGTCTTGTGTAGCCAGAAATAGCTGCTCTATCTAGCAAGTATTTAACTTACTTGCTTTTAGACAGTGAACCATTGCTCTTAAGGCTTAGTCTTGTTATTGCCTGCTTTACTTTTTTTTTTTTTAATATACTGGCCATGTAATGCTTTGCTTTCCCATGCCTCTTTTCTGTTTTTGATTTGGTCTTTCTTGAAGGCCAGTCTGGTCTCGGGTACTCAGTAAGTCTTCCTGGCATACTTCAGTGCATCCTCTTCCCTGTCTTTCAAATAATTCTTCCAATGCTTTCATAAGTAGAGTCTGTCAACATTGCTGCATTGATGAAGGATATGATTCATTATCATTATTTTTCTAGTCTTCTTATCAAACCTTTTAGTTCTGCTTAGGTCCAGTCCAATATACCAGCTATATATTTAATGACTGGAATTGCATAGGTATTACTTGCCTAGATCAGTGATGCCTCGGATGCCAAAAGTGCAAGCGCACGTGTCCACACTCATAATTAAATGCTCCCCCGTTGTGCCCACCTGTGCATGCGTGTGTGACCCCACCTGCTTCCCCACACACATGGGCGCATGGCTTTCCTCAAGCCTGGGGAGAGAGAAAATGCCCCCCCCCGAGGCCCTCCGGAACCCGGAAAAGGCCCGTTTCCAAACTTCTCTTTTTCTCCATCCACAGGCTCCGAAGGCTTTCTTAAAGCCTGAAAATGGCCTCCCTCCACCCTCCAAAAGCCCAAAAATCAGCTGGCCAGTGCGCACATGAACACATAGGTCAATGCCTTGCATGCTGTCAGATATGGCTCCTCGTGCCACCTGTGGCACTGGTGCCATAGGTTTGCCTTCACAGACCTAGATGATACCTTCCACTGAATTTGGACTTTTAAGATTTTCTTTACTCTCGTGGCATATTCATTTCTAACTTTCTTTTTCATATCAGTGTACCTGATGTTGCTTGAAGGATGCCCAGGTATTTCTAGTAATCTTCTCCATCCAGACCCATAAGATATCTTGATTCCTTCAGTTTTTACTATTTTTTCCTGAGTGATGGTAAAGGTGGCATTTTTGACAGTATTGATCAGCAATTCTATTTCAGATGGTGTTTTTCCATAAGGTTCAGATAGTCCATGTAAAGAAAGTGGGATAGCCTGGCATTTGTTGCTGATATTTGATAGCCACTGCCTGACTTGTTCAACATTGGTGGCAGATGAATAAGTGTAATGACAAGAGTAATGGGGAGAATGAGCATCCTTGAAAGATTGATATTAAACTTTCCCAGTTTAATATGTATACCAGCAACCATAATCATAATACAGTATTGGAATCTTTTAATACTGGTGCTGGCTGATTCTTTGTAAGGAGCTTCAATGCAGGCAACCTTATTCTTTGTTTTTGTGCTATTCTAAATTGTTTATTTCAATTCTTCTGTTTTAGTTAGAGATTTTTCTTCTAAGCAGAGGAGATAGTGCCAGGTTTAGAAACAAAAACCACTCATTAATTAAGCTTGCTTCCTTGATTGTTGATTCCTCCTAGTTTGCTCTTACATCTGAATTACTTCTGGCAAGGCTCAGATTTCTTTGTCTTGTGTAGATTTTGCAATTCTTCAATTCTGCTTCTGCAAATATTTTATTTTATATTATAAATTCATGTTGATCTGGTAACCATTGTTCTATTATTTCAGATTCTGGATGTTATTATTTCCAGAACTGGTACATTTTTTTTCCAGACATCCTCTTTTCATCGGACTTGATTTGTGTAACAAATCATCTTTTTTTTCAATCTTTGTATACTTGCAACAGATCAACAACTTTTTTTTCCAGTAGTCCTACAGCTGCTGGCCCTGGTTGCTCAGTCAACAGTTGGGAACTCTGTAGCCTATTTGTCACCAGATGTCCAAGAACTCTAATACCTAGCATACTCCTTGTTTACCTAGGTGATGACTGATCCTTTAAGGCAGTGGTTCCCAAACTGTGGGTCGGGACCCCTTTGGGGGTCGAACGACCCTTTCACAGGGGTTGCCTAAGACCATCAGAAAACACATATTTTCAAAAAAAATGGAAAACATAAAATAATTTTATGGTTGGGGGTCACCACAACATGAGGAACTGTATTAGGAAGGTTGAGACCCACTGCTTTAAGGGTTTCTGTAAATTACATCTCACTGTATTGCTTATGGGAGATATACTGTCTGGGTTGAAATCTGTCCTGTATGCAAAGGAGAAACGGAACATTACCTTAGCTGGAACTTATGGTATATGTGGGCGACAAGGAGAACAGCAGGGACTTAAAATGGGGAAAGTTAAAAGTGAACATGGGTATTGTAATAGATCCCTGAATTTTGTAATGAGAAGATGTGGCTTAGAGACCTAACAATGAGGAAGGAAAGAAAAAAGTTGGGCTGTGAATGACTGTCACCGCGGGGGGGAGGGGGGTTGTATGTTTAAAATTGTATTTGTATGTTTTACTCTTAAAAAAATGTATAACTAATAAAGATTACTTTAAAAAAAAAAAGAAATCTGTGCTATATGATTGGAATAGCTCTCATATTTCCCAGAGCACACAATCCCCAAAATTATGTCTATATCCTTCAGAGGGGTATTACCATCATCATCATCTTGTTTGTCCTTTTCTGCATTCTTTCTAGAGGCTGAAGGTCTTTTTTATTTCTGGATACAATATTGCAAGTGTGGTCTTACCAAGGCATCATAAAATGGTACTAAAACTTTATGCAATCTTGATTATATCTGTCAATGTAGCTTAGGACTGTGTTGGCTTTTTGGCAGCTGCAGCACACTGATGGCTCAAATTTAAGTGATTGTTCACTAGGACTCCAAGATCCCTCTTGCAGTTACTATTATTGCGCCAGATACCACCTATTCTATATCTGTGCATTTGGTTCTTCTTGCCTATATAGAACCTTACTTTTCTAAATATTGGATTTAATTTTGTTAGATAAGCCCCATTGTTCAAGTCTGTAGAAATGCTTCTTTATCTTGAGCTTATCTGGAGTGTTGGCTATTCCTGATACTTGTGATGAGTTTTCTCTATCACCTTGTCTAAATAACTGATAAAAACATTGAAGAGTACTGGGCCTGAGACAGAGCCTTGGGGTACCCCACTGCATACTCTACACTGTAGATGTAATTGCATTAAAGACTACGTGTTGATTGTGGTTGGTCAGCAGGGACGTGCAGTCAGGGGAGGCAGGACCTCACCAGTGTCATGATGAAAAAAAAAGGAAAATTAAAAGGAACAAGGCTAAGGTAGTTGCTGCCAGAGTCACAGTGGATGACTCTGCTTAGTGCTAACTGCAGGGGTAAGCGAGAGAACTACGTGCGTCCTTTGCATAAGGAATTTTTTGCCTTTTAATCCTTGCTCAGAGTTAAGCAAGGGTTAAAAGGTGAAAAATTCCTTATGCAAAGGAGGCATGTGGTTCTCTGTCTCCTCTGGCAGCAGCAAATTTTGCCTAAGTTGCCTTTTGCTTTTTACATTTTCATCATGGCGGACAAGAGGAGAGTTGAAATCCTCTGACACAGCTGGAAAAGGTATGTGGGTCCGAGGGAGGGGGCAAGGGGGAGGAATTCAAAATTATTTGTAAGTAATTGTAATTTGTTTTATTATAAGTAATTTGTGTGTGTGTGTGTGTGTGTGTGTGTGTGTGTTACCTGCCTCTGCTGGCGTGTGGGCTGGCACTTTTTTATTTTTTAAAGCCATACACTGGCATGCACTTTAAAGTGCCGGTGGGCTGTATGGTTGGGCCCGGGGCGGCGGCATGAACTTTAAAGTGCCAGCACGCCTCCTGGCCATAAAGCAGGACATGTTTTGCTCTATGGCGGGGCGAGGCGGCATGCACTTTAAAGTGCCGGTGGGCTATATGGCCGGGCCCGGGGCGGCGGCATGCACTTTAAAGTGCCAGTGGGCTATATGGCCAGGCCCAGGGCAGCGGCATGCACTTTAAAGTGCCAGCACGCCTCCCGGCCATTCAGCAGGTCCCGCTGAATGGCCGGAAGGCATGCTGGCACTTTAAAGTGCATGTCGCCCCGCCATAGAGTGAAACATGTCCTGCTTTATGGCCAGGAGGCATGCTGGCACTTTAAAGTGCATGTCGCCCCGCCATAGAGTGAAACATGTCCTGCTTTATGGCCAGGAGGCATGCTGGCACTTTAAAGTGCATGTCGCCCCGCCATAGAGTGAAACATGTCCTGCTTTATGGCCAGGAGGCATGCTGGCACTTTAAAGTGCATGCCACCGCCCTGGGCCCGGCCATACAGCCTGCTGTATGGCCGGGGCGGCGGCATGCACATTAAAGTGCTGGTGTGCCTTCCGGACATAAAGCAGGTCCTGCTGTATGGCCAGGGCGGCGGTATAGACTTTAAAGTGCCGCGCGCCGGGCTGGGTGAGTCCCGGAAGACGGGCGGGAGATGGTGCAGACGTCCGGAGCCCCTTCTGTCACCATCCCTGAGGAGCCACCGCCGTTGCCTCACTCCTACTCGTATTCACCGCACATCACTGTTGGTCAGCCAGTTATGAATCCATCTGGTGATGATGCTGTTAACCCACATTTTTCTATCTTATCAAGTAGTAGGTTGTGGTCTACTTTATCAGAGGCCTTACGTAAGTCCAAGTAAATTATATCCATGGCATTTCTCTGGTTACTAATTTTGCCATATTGTGAATCATTTGATGATTTTTCAAATCCAGCTTTTTATTGTATTAGTTTGAATAACTTGGCCTTATGCCCAGTCCTCAGGATTTTTTAATGTTTTAATGTTCCAGTTCTAAATCGTTTCAGGGTTTTATCTTTATCCACTTTCCCCTCAATCTTTTTTGTAAAAAATGACCATGAAATGTTTTTCTTGCTAATATTCTGTTTTCATTTTCATTATATTATTTTGATTTACACATTTTGCTTCCTGTACACTCAGTAAGTTCCAATTTTTAATTGCATCAATGCTTGTTCTTTGCTGTCTTTTGTATGATAGCCAATGCATATTTTTCTTCTTTGACAGTTTGACCTGAAGTAAACATCTATTTCCATTTCTGAAGGGAAGGTATAATCTATCAATATAATGGGGATGTAATGTGTAGTGAATAGTCATCAGTTTTCTTGTTTTTTGGTCCAATTATTAGTTATTTATTATTACTATTTCACATTTGTTATAGCACTCTACCCCCAATGGCAGTAAAGGTTTTAAAAATTTACCACACTGTAGTAAGATAGTAACATTTTCACAATATTTCCAATTCATTATGTGTTATTTACATAACTCTGGTTTTCCAGTAGAAAGTGGTTAGACTAGGAGTGTTAAACTGGCAGCCCATGGGCTGGATCCGTCACACATAGGCCATGCCCACCCCAGCTCTGCGAAGGGAGAAAAAGACCGTTGGCTTACCTGAACGGTCGTTCTCGGGGCACTGCGAAGAGAGCCCAAATGCTGGGTTAACACAGCCTATCTGCCCTTGGACTGAGTGATGTTTTTCTTGACCACGCCTCCCTTTGCCTGCACATGCTCAATTCGAAAATGAAGAAACCGTCCTGTAATCAATTACAGTCAATACAGCCACATCGTTCAAAATACAAACACCCGGGTGGGTTTGGGCTCTCTTCGCAGTGCCCCGAGAACGACCGTTCAGGTAAGCCAACGGTCTTTCTCCAGTGCACTGCTCAGAGAGCCCAAATGCTGGGACATGCCCAAGCTATTGAGTCCCAGGGTGGGGAAGCGCCGAAGCCTCTGGCATTTCAACCACTCTTTGTAATACTCTTCTGCCAAGGAGGCTTCGGCTGAGGCAAAGGTGTCAATCTTATAGTTTCCAATAAAGGCCGTGGGGGAAGCCCAGGTGGCCGCTCTACAAATGTCTAGGATAGAGGCCTGGGTTGCCCAGGCTGCAGACGTTGCAGCGCTCCTGGTGGAGTGAGCGGTGATTCGTCTCGGAGCCGTCTTGCCCTGGTGCTCATATGCCAGTTTGATGCAAGCACGTAGCCAACGTCCCACAGTGTGAGAGGAGACCTTGCGGCCCAGGGACGCAGGGAGGAAGGAGACAAAGAAAACCTCTGACCGGCGGTAGTCCTTTGTTCTCTTTACATACGTGCGCACGGCCCGTCTCACGTCCAGCTTGTGCCACTCACGCTCCTTAGGGTGAGAAGGATGGGGACAGAAGTTGGGCAAAATAAGTTCTTGAGTCCTGTGAAACAGGGAGTTAATTTTCGGAGCAAATAACGGATCAAGTCTCAATATTACTCTGTCCGGGTGAACTACGCACAAATCCTCCCTGACAGAGAGCGCAGCAAGCTCGGCTACCCTGCGAGCGGATGTAATGGCCACCAGGAAAGCGGTTTTGATGGTGAGGTAGCGCAGACTGGTCTTCTTCAAAGGCTCAAATGGGGCTTTGGTCAGGGCCTTAAGCACAAATGGAAGATCCCATGACGGATACGGGTGAACAGTTGGAGGGCTGATGTTCGCTGCTCCCTTGAGAAAGCTCTTGATCTGGGGGAGCTGACTCAGCGAGCGAGAGGAGCCCTTTGCCAGGATGGTAGACAACGCTGCAACCTGGCGTCTGAGGGTGCTGACTGCAAGGCCCTTATCCAGACCCTCTTGCAAAAAGTCTAGGGTCTGGGGGATCGAGGCTGAGGAGGCCTCTATGTTCCTAGTCTTGCACCACCATGAGAAGGCGGCCCAGGTGGCATCGTAGATTCTAGTCGTAGAGGGCTTCCTGGACGCTTGGATTGTTCGAATGACCTGGTCAGAGAATTTTTGCTTTCTCAGGAGCTCCCCTTCAAGTGCCAAACGGCTAGCTGCAGCCACTGGGGCTCCGGATGGGTGATGGCCCTCTGGCTGAGGGCAATCTTGTCCCGGGGGATTCTCCAAGGTCTTTGAACTGAGAGGCTGACCAGGTCTGCGTACCAGGGCCTTCTGGGCCAGAAGGGAGCCACCAGAATGAGGTCTGCCTTTCGGTCAGGAGCTTGTTCACCACTTGAGGGATGAGCGGAAGTGGAGGGAAGGCATACAGAAGTCCCTGAGGCCACGCTGACCTCAGAGCATTTGTTCCCTCCGCCTGGGGCGAGTGGTAGCGACTGAAGAAGCGTGGGAGCTGTGTGTTGTTGTGTGTGGCAAACAGGTCTACCTGTGGCTTGCCGAACCTCCTCACGATCTGCTGGAACAGGTCCGGGTGCAGGCGCCACTCCGAGTGGTCGATGCGTTGGCGGCTCAGCCAGTCTGCTTCCCGGTTGCTTACGCCGGAGATGTGATCTGCACTGAGAGAAGCCAGATGACGTTCCGCCCACCTGCCCAGCGCTTCTGCCTCGAGCATGAGGGCCTTTGATCGAGTGCCCCCTTGCCGGTTTATGTGCGCTTTTGTCGCCACATTGTCTGTCATCAACAGTACATGAGCCCCTCTTACTAGAGATGCGAACTTTCTCAGCGCTAGGCGAGTTGCCTTCAGTTCCAGCCAATTGATGCTGTGGGCGGCCTCCCTCTGAGTCCATCGGCCTTGGGCTAGGTGGCCCTGACAGTGAGCGCCCCACCCCAGGAGGCTGGCATCCGTGGTGACAACTAGTCTCTCCGGCTCCTTGAACAGGCAGCCCTTCCTGACTGCCTTGGACCTCCACCATGCCAGAGACCGGATCACCTTTCGTGGGAGCCGAACCCGCCTGAGTGAGTTGCTGTTCCTGGCCCTCTGCACTGGCAGCAGAAACCACTGCAGCTCCCTGGCGTGAAGGCGAGCCCAGGGAACCACCCCCAGGCACGAGATCATTATCCCTAGGAGCTGGGACAGCTGAATGATGGGTACCGACCTGGCAAGGCTGCAGTGCTTCACTCTGCGTCTCAGGTTCGACAGCCGGTCTGGCGAAAGAAATACCTGGCAGGAGGTGGAGTTGATGACCGCACCCAGGTGCTGTATACAGGTGGATGGTCGGAACTGGCTCTTCTCCATGTTGACAGAAGCCATGGTACTGCAGGGTCTGCACAGTTAGAGAAACATCGCGGTGTGCCTGCTTGGTGGTGAGAGAGTTAATGATTATGTCGTCTAAATAACATTCCAGACGAACCGGATGGTTGCGGAGATGAGCCGCTAGCACTGCCAGAATTTTGGTGAATGTTCTGGGCGCAGATGATAGCCTGAAGGGAAGAGCCCTGTACTGGAAAAGCTTCCCTTCCGCGTAGAACCTCAGGAACCGCCTGTGGGCCACATGGATGGGGACATGCAGGTAGGCCTCTTTGAGATCTATTGATGTCAATAGGTCCCCCTCCCTCACACAGCCCAGGATGGAGTGGAGTGACTGCATCTTGAACCTCTTGTAAGCCAGATGCTGATTTAGGCTCTTGAGATCCAAGATGGCCCTCCACCCCCCTGAACTTTTGGGCACTAGGAAGAGGATCGAATAGAAGCCCCTCCCCTGCTGATCCCTGGGGACTGGCTCTATCGCCTCTATCTCTAGGAGATGGCAGATTTCTGCCCTCATGCGTTCCCTCTTTTCTGGGTTCCTGGGGGTAGGACAGCGGATAACCTTTCTTTGGGGAAAGGATAGGAAGTCCAGGAGAAGGCCCTTGCGAATGGTGTTGAGGACCCACTTGTCCGATGTTATCTCCTCCCACCTGTCGGCATACAGCCGTAGCCGACCCCCGATGGGGGGATCCCTGTGACCGTCACTTTCCCTTACGAAAAGGCCGGGATCCACCACTGTTGTTTCCTCCTCCTCGGAATGGTCTCCGAAAGGAAGACTGGGATTGGTTGGCACAAGCCCCGAAGGATCTGTCTTGGTGCCTATCCCCCCCTGCCTGAAAGGGCCTCTGATAGGGGGAAGGGTGAGAAGATTGCCCTGTTTCCTGGCTCCTGTAGGGTCTCTTACGAAAGGACCCCGCCCGTTTCCGGTCACCCCTTTTAAAGGTTGCCGGAAGGATCTTGCGTTTGTCCTTGGTTTCGGTGACAAACTTGTCCAGGGCCTCTCCAAACAGAAAGCCCCCTTTAAATGGGGCCGATGCCAGCTTCCATTTAGCCTTCATTTCGGCCTGCCAGTGCCTGAGCCATAGGAGGCGGCGGGAGGTGATATTGGAAGCTAGAGCTCTGGAAGAGAATTTTGCTGCTGTCAAGGTGGCATCCGCCGAATACTCGACAGCGGTAATAATCTTGGTTAGCTCATGGCGCCACCTAGATTTCCTGGGCGGGGGTCTGGACCTGAGTTGGCGCAGCCAGAATAGGGTGGCCCTAATAAAAAAGGAGGCAGAGGTGGATGCCTTGATGGCCCAGGCAGACGCCATGTGTGTTTTCTGACATGCCTTTTCTGACCTCTTATCTTCTGCCTTAAGTCCCTCTAGGAGCTCAGCTGGCAGGTTGGAATTGGAAGTCAGAGACACGACTGGGGCATCTACTTCTGGGAATTTGAGGATTTCCTCCATTTTATCTTCTACTGCATATAGAGTTCTATCCCCCCCACTGGGGTTTGTCTCTTTGAACAACCCATGCTTAAGATCCTTGGAAGTGGAAGCCTGAGAGGCCTCAGGCCTGGAGGTGGGGCCTAACTCTGTGGCCGTCATGGCTTTGTGCAAGATAGACTTGAATAATGACGGTTGAAATAGGCCAGAGAATTTTGGCTTGTCAGGGGTGGGGTTTTCGTCTTCGGAAAGGGCGAAAATCTCCCCTTCTTCCTGCTCAGAACTTGATAACCCAGAGTGAGAGGGGCTTGAAGATGGGGAGGAGGATACAGGCTCCTTAGAGGTGGAGGCCCGAGGTTTGCGTTTCTCCTTTGGGGCCTTGCCCTTGCGAGAGCCCTTGCGCTTAATGCCTTCAGCTATCCCTTGGGAGATGGCTAAGGCAATTACCTCCCTCATTTCATCCGAGAGAGCAGGACTTTTCCCCCTTTTTTTCTTTTGCTTACTGGTCCTGCGCTGGCTAGGCCTGCCTGAGCTGGATCCACCCTTCCCAAAGGGGGAATTCTGGACAGAATCTCGTTCCTCTCCGATGGAGGAGCTAGGGGAGTCGGGGTACCCCCAAGATGCTTCAGGAGATGGATCCCTGGATGCATAGTTATCCCCAGACAAGAATTCACTGTCCCCGGGGGATTGGGCCTCACGATCAGGGGAAGCTGACTCCCTGCTGCGACGGTCTGGGCTAGGTTCTGGCTGAAGGGGCCTTGAAACCTCCCTGGGATCCACTGTGGCTCTTGGAGAAGACCTTTCAAGTGAGCCTTTGTGCCCTTTGCCTTTATTTACAGAGGGATCCAGCTTGCAGCGCTTGCTGGAGGGCCCCACCTGATCCCCTAAGGCCTCCCTGCATTCCTCAGCCATTTCAGGTCCCCACGAGGTCTGGAAGATAGCTGGAGTTGGGATGGGCACGCGCTGGCCTTTGCAGTCCAAAAGTGCTGGCAGAATCTCCAGGAGGGAAGGGCCGCCTTGGGGTCGGATTTCCTTCCTCCCACCGCCCTCGGTTCCCCGAGACTTAGCTTATTTTCCGGAGGGAGAGACTAGCTGGCTTCCCAGACTAGCCCCCAGCCTCCCCGCGGCGTTCTGCAGTCGTTGAGGGCTCGCTGACGCTCCGTTGGCTGGCTGGGCTCTTCTTGCTGCCTTGTTCCTAGCACGCTCTGAGCTCTGCCGCTCTGCCCAGTGAGTCGGAGCGATCCAAAATGGCGGGGGGTGCGCACGCAGCCGCTTCCCGCTCTTTCCAGCCCTGAAGGTGTGCGAAGGCTCCAGCCGTCGCTGCTGTTGCCGGGCAAAATGGAGCAGGCGAGGGAATCCTAGCAATCCGGCTCACCTGCTTTAGAGCCTTCTCAGAGCCTTGCTGGACTTTTCCTCCCCCTGGGACGCCCCTGTTCCAACAGGGAACTTGGTTTATCCCACTAATTGCTCCCTTGCTAGCCAGCCCCCGCTGTGCAAGCCTTTTCAACCCCCTGCAGTGCTTGCAATTAGCAACAGCAGGGAAACCGGGCAGCCCTTCTCTTAAAGCGACGGAAGCCTCACTGGAGGCAAATAGACAGACCTGATGTAGAAGCGTGATTTCCTCTATCTGAGAATTTAAACGTGGTCCAAATTGGGAAACTTTTTCCAGCCTTTCTGCTCTTAGACTGGAGCTCTCCCAAAACAGCCCTAACTCGGGCGGACTGAGTTTTCGAATTGAGCATGTGCAGGCAAAGGGAGGCGTGGTCAAGAAAAACATCACTCAGTCCAAGGGCAGATAGGCTGTGTTAACCCAGCATTTGGGCTCTCTGAGCAGTGCACTGGAGAACCTTGTGATACATTATGTGATGGTATGACGCAACAGATTTGACACCCATGGGTTAGACTAAAAGCAAGTTATGATCACACATAGCTGAGAGCCAGTACCATTGTAATGGTTTTATTGAACAAAATAATAATATTGAACAAAACTGGTTCATATCAGAAGCAAGCATAAACCACAGTGGCAAGTTCACACACATGAAGCCGAATAAATAACATTAATCACTTCATTCTATTTGTTAACCCCTTCACTGAGTTGTTTAAATTCCTAATGTCATATATCCATTTTGGAATTGAGGTCTCCTGCTCCCAATTGGGAAATGAAATTTTCTTTACACTAGATTGATGAGATTTCAACTATAAAGATGAAAATCCTTCGGAATGCTTTGTTTGTGAGAAACATTGCAAACTGCAATGTCATGTTACTCAAACTAGAATCAGTTTTATGATCATACAATATATTTAATCCCACAAAGAATGGATGTATTGCAGCTGCTTTGAAATGTTTTTTAATTATAACGAAATAGTCTGTGTTGCAGTGGCAATACAGAATATCATCTTGCCAAATGACCAAGACATGGGTTGTATACAAAGTCTTGATTAAAAAGGAATGAGATTAGTTAGCATCTAAAATTGCTTTTAGATACATTCTCTTAATGGTTTTGCAATATTTACATACAGATACTATTGTCGTTGATTCACGCTGTCATTTGACTTAAACCAATTCCATTTTAAAAGTCGAATATATATATAACGTTATATTATTTAAGAGTTGGCACAGCAATTTATGAATCTGGATAGATTAAATTACAATTTATTTGAACTATAATCGTTTTCTACTTCTCTAAAAACGTATTGTCTAAATTATTGCTCCACTATATCCTTTATTCTAAAACTCTTTTTTGAATCACTGATTTTCATAATTCTTAATAACAAAATAGCAAAAATATTTTTCTTACCTGCAGTGCCCTTCCTGGACAACTGCAAACTTGGCTACATTTCAAGAACTTGTATATTATTTCCTATGTCTCTGGGCCATAAGATCATTCATTGAGAGAGAATTGCAGGTTTGTAATTTGTTGTCTTTGTTGAGAATGTAATTTGTCTACAGAATGTAAATGTCAACCTGATTATAGACTCATACATTGCTTCCCTACTCACAAAAGATTTTTAGTCATAGAACGTCTTTAACAGTTCAAGTAATTTTTAAAAAAAGAAAGACTAAAGTTTCAGATATTAGTAAAGGGAATCAGCATATAATGCTGAAATGCCCAAATGTTTTGCTTCCTTTCATATAAGGAGTGTGGGGAAAAAGACCCTGAAACTTTGCAGAGGTTAAGAGGTTACCTATTACTAAAGTCTTCCAAAATCAAAGAAATTCTGTGGTTTCACCCAGTCACAGGTATCAATGACAAACTCCCATAATTTCAATTTTGTAGAATATAGTCTGCCTTTTAACCAGAACTTTGAGGAACCAATTGTAGGAGTGTTTCTGAATGTACACTCAGTCCACTACTGTTTTCACTGTCAATTCAAAGCCTATGGCCCCTTTAAACCAGAATTATGCCTGAGTTTCCCCCATATTTCTTAATTTTCAGCATTTTAAATTTAGGGGAAATGGAAACGCTCTGGTGATTTCTATTAAGAATGAAAAATATATTCTCTCTCTTCTGGCCATGCATGACTTTGGCTTAGAAACAATTATCACAACTAAGATGTTAAACTTTGGTTCAGATGATGTTATTTATAACAGAAATTGACAAATTCTGGACCTTAGTACTCAAAGTCTTTAACAGCAAACTGAAAATGATCTTCTAGCCCTATTAATATTATTATAAAAGTAACCAGCATTTATAGTGACTCAAGACTCCTGACTTTTGTTTTTAAATATCATTTATCTTCCTAACGACTTGATTTTATAGACAGGTAACCTCTAGAACAGCCTAAGGAATTATTTTCCGGCATGAACCTTTAAGCTTTCTGTCTTAATTTAGAAAGCAGAGAAAGAAATCAAAATAGAGGCTGAAGAGCGCTTGACAGCGGTTAACTAGCCATAAAAAACGTTTCGCGTCGAGCCCCTCCTTCCGATCACAATACTGGCGTCAGTTTGTCTCCTATATCAATCCTTCCCCCCCCCCCCCATTCCTTCCTTTCTGCATGGATGTGGCGCGTTTCTAAGAACACCGAAAGAAGGACAAGCCCTCGCTTATGAAGGGAAATATTTCGAAAACAATGTCGACCATTAAGAATAAGAACAAGTTAAAAAGATGTCATTGCACGGTCAACTCCATTCTTCTATTTTTATGAATGAATAGGCTCGATCGCTTGGAGCCCCCCCCCTTTTTTTCTTTTTTTTGGGGGGGGGGATGCCGTCAGCCTCGCCTAACAGCGGGACTTTCACCCAGGTTACTAATCCATTAAAGTCCAGGAAAGGCCATTCTGTGAAAAGGTTTCTTTCTGGAGTAAAACATGCAGAGTTCTCACAGTGTCACAGGCGACCCAGCGTTAAGAGTATTTCCTAAAATAAGCTGTGTGCGCGCGCGCGCGCTCACAGACACCTATCGTAGCCGAAGGTCTTGTTTAAGGGGGAAATGAAAACACCCGGACATGAGAATAGCCAAAAGGAAACTGACGGCTGCCAAAGTCCCCTCGAGAGCCTGGTTCAGGCTTAGAGCGCCTTGCCCGCCGAAGGTAGCTGTTGGTCAAGGAAATTGACGCCTGCACTGCAGGCAACGTAAACAGAGAGAGGAGAGAGAGGGGTGGACTGAAGTTTGCGAAAGGGCTACTCGAGGCAAGCTGCCGCACAGTAAAACCAGGCAGCCCGGCCGGAGACCAGGCAAAAGACTCGGAGCGGGATTGACATTTCTTGCCCGAGGAAAATAAATCAGCATATAAATGAGTTCAAATAAAAGCTTGGTACCTGCCCGTAGGTTGAACGCCTTAGCCGCCTGCCCTTCCCGCCGGATGCCCAGCCGTCGCCTTCCCGGGACTGCGCCAACTTCTTTGGAGCGAGTGGCTCACACTTCCCCCTCCTCCTAACGTGCGAAGGGACGCGGCTGCAGGAACTCGGCGGCAGAGGCCAGAGCGAGAGCAGCAGCAGCAGCAGCAGCCCGCCAGCCAGCCCGCCAGCCAGGGATCGAGCGAGTGAGCGAGGCGTCAGTCAGGCGGGAGCCTGGCAGCTTGTATTAGTGCGCCGACCTGGAACTCAGCCAGGAATCCCTTCTGAGTGGCTTGGCGGTCTGACTGACTGACGGAGTCTGGCTGCCTCGGGAGCGCGCGGCCGTGCACCTCTGAAGACCCCTCTGTCCGGGGAGGCGGAGGCGGCAGCAAAGGAAGGGGAACGAGGACGACGGGAGTTTCTTTGCCTGACCCCAAAGACTAGAGAGGAGAATGACTTTATTTTATGACGATAGAGATTGGACTGTCATTTGTCAGAAATTGATGTAGGGTCTCCTGCTTGAGCGGGGGGGGGGGGGGGGGGAGGGGAGCGGTGTTGGACTAGATGACCTACAAGGACCCTTCCAACTCTGATAATCTGTAAGACCCCAAAGTCTAGAGAGGGGAATGACTTTATGTTGTGATGATAGAGATTGGACTGCCATTTGTCAGAAATGGTGTAGAGGGGGTTGGACTAGATGACCTACAAGGTCCCTTCCAACTCTGTTAATCTATAAGATTGCCTGTACTGCAAGCTAAACGAGGGGTATGAACGGGTGTGTAGGCAGCCAACAAGACCCGCAGGAGGTTGGACGAGCACTTGTCAAACCCTTTACCTGGAAAACCTTCTAAGGGGACGCAGGCTCAGTATAGTGGTCCAGGCAGGCAGTCATTTTTCCTGCTCAGACCAAGAATTTTAAGAAAACATCAATCCTCGCGTCGTTCTTTTCCCTTCTGACTCTTGGCCTTTCAAGACTCCATTGAATCCCATTTCGACCCCCTCATTTCAAAATGGGATTCAGAAACTTTTAAAGCGTTTTTTTTTATGAGTGTATATGGGAAATTTAGTGTATTGAGACTAATGCTTGGATACTGCAAATCAGCCTAAATATCCTTTCTGTCACCCAACTGGAGGAGTGGGTAGGCTAGGATGTTTCCTTAAAATAGCAAATTCAATTTGGAAGGGTGATTTATGCATCGAATGGTGCTTCTTGTTGTACATAGGAATCATTTGGTGTATATAGGAATCATTCCACCAAATGGAAGCATTTCCACAAACATCTGCTTGAACATGTGCAGTGTGAGGAATCCTCCTCCCCAAGTACTGTAATTGATTCCACTGTCAAATTGTTGTTACTATGAAGAATTACAGTACTCAGAATCTGCCTAACTTAAATCCATTATTGTAACTACTGTGCTCTAGAATAGAAGGGAATCCTTTTTTCTGTTTGACATTCTATTAGGTATCTGAAAACTGATATCGAATCCTTCAATATTGCCAAATTTAAATGTACCCCTCTCCATAGACACTCTTCATGAAGCTTAATTTCTAATTGCCTGATGGTCCTTGCTGCTTTTTCTAACCCTGTTCCAATGTTTTTAAAATTCTTCCTGAAGTGCAGTGTTCAAAAATAGATACATTACCTGAAGTGGGATCCACCCAAACAAAAATGAAGTAGTAAAGCCATTTGTTTTATGTTATTTGCAATTATTAGTGTGGCATTTTCCTTTTTTTGCATCTCACCGCTGACTCATCCAATTGCAGTCAACCAGATGACCCAAATGGCCTTCCAGTAAAATCCATCTTATATCTGTGTAAATTTGCACTGATCTCTAAATTTCATGCTGCTGTTTTCAGTTAATTACTCTGACCTATAAAGATTATTTGGTATTTCACTTTGCTCTTCTAGAATATTAGCTATCTTATCCAGTTTTTCCCATTTGATAAGAATGCCTTGACCTCTTACCTTAAATCATTAATACATAGTGTAAGTACAGGGTCTGGTTGGATTTTAGCAATAGCAATAGCAATTAGACATATACCGCTTCATAGGGCTTTCAACCCTCTCTAAGCAGTTTACAGAGTCAGCATATCGCCCCCACAGTCTGGGTCCTCATTTCACCCACCTCGGAAGGATGGAAGGCTGAGTCAACCTTGAGCAGATAAGATTAGAACCGCTGAACTGCAGATAACAGTCAGCTGAAGTGGCCTGCAGTACTGCACCCTAACCACTGCGCCACCTCGGCTCTATTAATTTTGTTAGCACCCCATTTGATATTTCATTCTGGTTTCATACAATACCATTGATTAGCATTTCTTCAGTGTGATTGTCAAACAATCCTTATCTAAACTAAATTTTCATGTCATTCAGCCCTCATTACTTTCTGAACATAATGTTGCCAAATCCAGATAAAAAAGAAATTTTCCTCACATTTTATGACTTTCACTGGTCTGTAAAGCAAAGGAAATTTGAAGTAAGATTATAACAGTTTGTCACAGTTTCACTTAGCAACTACTTTTCTTAATAACTGAACTGCTGGTCCCAGTTGTAGTAGCTAAACATGAACCATCTCTATATCTTATTGTTGAGAACAAGTGAGCCTACAATAGTTAATGATGTCAAAAATGGTGACAATGACCAAAGTTCCGAACACTGGGCAATATATGTCCTCATTGTCACCTGTATTAACAAGATGAGAGATGATTCATACAACAAGACTTTTACATGCTAGTTTAAAACTGGAATACTTAAATATACAAAGCTACCAAAAACAGTTTGTGGCATTTTTGTTTTAAAGCTAGCAGGATATGAAGATAGATTTGTAGCAAAATGCAGCTGAATAGCTCAAACTGTAGATTTGATTGCTATATTCTAATCATGGGAGTTATTCTACCTGGACTTCCATTATTAGCAGGCCTATTTATTATACCTAATAAATCGTGTTTACCTTTCTGTATTGCGATCTTAAACTCTTATTCTGAGCTTTAGTGCAGACAAAGGCAAAGATTAGCTATTATTTAGCAATAGCAATAGCAGTTAGACTTATATACCGCTTCATAGGGCTTTCACCCCACTCTAAGCGGTTTACAGAGTCAGCATATTGCCCCGAACAACAATCCGGATCCTCATTTTACTCACCTCGGAAGGATGGAAGGCTGAGTCAACCCTGAGCCGGTGAGATTTGAACAGCCGAACTGCAGAACTGCAGTCAGCTGAAGTAGCCTGCAGTGCTGCATTTAACCACTGCGCCACCTCGGCTTTATTTCTGTCTATTTCTGTCTGATTTCTGTCTGATTTTTATTCCAATATTTTTATATACTCTATAATAGCAAGTCCTTAACTAAGATAATAATTTCAAGAATTTGACTATCAAGTACCACAAGTTGAAGTTTAATGTCCTCCTGACAACTCACCATGCTTTGGCCAAACACATTTTTACTAGTACTTGTGAGATACTATGTACATAATATGTGTACTATGACAATAGTACATCACCTAATTAACTGAGGTCATGGTCCTACAAAACAAATATTTTCTGTTAATACCATTTTGGAAGCCAATCATTTATTTGTAATGCTTTTTTACACTTTTCTATCGAAGTATGGATAAGAGAAGAAATATAATAAATACAGAGGGTCTCAGGAATACAATTCTATCTGTTTTTTGCAGAGTTATTTATCCAAATCTGCATAGACATCTGGTACAAGGTTGGTGAAAATGACAGAATTAGCAGACATGGCAAAATTAATTTGTTTGATTAGAGAAGGATCAATAACTACATTTATTTGCGACTGGAATCCTGTTATGGACTTTTTGCTGAAAAGTGAACATACGATTTATGGGTTTGAAGATTAGAAAGAGCTTATGGAAAGAAAAAAATGATGTAACCTTAGAAAAAAGGATAAAATATTAATATATCTATCACTGCTATCAAGAAGATTGCAAGCTGCTTTAGAATCTTTTCCCCCCATTTATATTTCTTTTCATGTATTTCCTTTTCACTTGTTATTTTGTTATATTCTTCTTTAATTCAACATTTGTACTATTTTTAAATCTGTTGAGCTCTTCAATAAAATTAAAATTTTAAATAAAAATTTAAAATTATTTTAAAAAACATCTGGTGTGCCTTGATAACATTGTTATACAAATAATGCAAATTATGTAATTTGCTTTAGTTGCACTGTGATGTAATTGATGTATACTGTAATATGTAATCATGTCATATCCATATTGATTTTATGATGCATATAATGCCTTTTACATTCCCTGTAACACATGAACAGAATAAAATACATTCCCTGTAACACATGGATAACAAGAAGAAATAATAGTGGATTTGATAACTCTTATGTGGGTGCGATAGCTCAGCAGTTAAAGAAGCTGAATTTGTCAGCTGGAAACTCACAGGCCAGATTCAAGACTTGAGGCTGTGCAACAGGGTGATTTGTTTCTTGCCTCAGCTGCTGCCCACCTAGCAGTTTGAAAGCATATAAATGCGAGTAAATTAACAGGTACCACTTCAGTAGGAAGGTAACAGCATTCTATGTACTTCAGTATATAGTCATGCTGGCCACATTACAGCAAAAATGTCTTCGGACAACACTGACTTCCTTGGCTAAGAAACTGACATGAGTACTACCCCCTAGAATTGGACACAACTGGACAGGGGAAACCTTTACATTGCCCATTTTGATAAGTCTTAGGTTCAAATGCTTGAAAACTTTTATTTTTCATATTTCTGAACTGCCCATCTCCTTCAAAGAGAGACTCTGGATAGTGTATGATATAACATTCTAGGTTTCTTGCTTCTGGCTATTACTCCCATCTATTATAGCTTTATTGTCTGATTCACTTCCTTATAGAGAATTGTTTTTGTTGTTGGTTTCTGTTATGGAACATTCTTTCTTTGATCTGATAAATCCTACCCTCTCTCATCAGCTGAACCATGGCCACACTTTGCTCCTTTCCTTTGATTTTGGTTTTTCTTCAAGGCTAACCACAATTTACATTTGCTGCAAATATACAGTATGCCAAATTGTTTTGGACAAGAACACAACATATCACAAGCATTTCAGGTCACAACCACAGAATCCCGTCTTTTCATCATCCTGAAACCGGAACATATAAACTATACAGATAGTAGAAGCATTATTGAAAGGCACAGCCCACACAGCCTATGAACAGTTACATGTTTGATCTTTGGCAAATCAAGGTGAAATCATGGTCAGAACACTTGGAGAGGGGCATTGTGGGAACAATATGCCTAAGTCGAATCAATTAAAAATCTAGAATTTACATAGCCTGCCAGGCTTCGCTGGTATTAAACTGGGGTTTTTTGTACCAGTTATACAGACCTGAACTGTTTAGTTAGTAGCTCATAATATGGTACAAATCGGGAAGATGGAAAATTAAGCAAATTTATATTAATATACAAACAATACAGTTGTACCAAACCACAGCAACATCTCTGTTAACTCTTGCTCATTTTAATGGGACCTGCATAATTTTTAGGTGGATTGTCTTCAATGAACCAGAGTTTCATTCAGACTGCATTGATGAATACGGTAGTTGCTTCTCAAAATAGTGATACCATATGTCTCATACATTCTTTTAAAGTTTAACAATGGTAGATATAAGCCATTTGTGCTGCTTTGTGTTTGTAAATTCTAAAGCCGTGAGTCACTTTGACGTCTTTCAAAATGTATCTTGTATATCTTAATGGAAATAAATGTTCTTCTAGAGAGATCTGGTAAATGTCACCATAGTGTGGGGGGAAGGATGTCACAAACGTAGCTCTTCCAGCCTTCCCTTGCTTATCTTAACAGAATAAAAGAATAACAGAGTTAGAAGGGACCTTGGAGGTCTTCTAGTAGTCCAACTCCCTGCTCAAGCAGGAGACCCTATACCTGTGATGGCAGGTGACACACGGAGCCATCTCTGCGGGCATGTGAGCCGTCGTCCAGCTAATTTTCAGGTCTCCACTTGGAGACATGCGTGCATACACGGAGGGACCGGGGGGGGGGGGTCACACACATGCGTGGGGGGCATACCCCCATCCCATTTTTGTGCTAGCAGTCCTCCCTGAAGCCTCCTGGGACAAAAAAACAGGGCATGGGGGGGGCATACACACATGCGCAAGGAGTCCTGCAGGGGGCATTGCATTATGGGTGTTGGCATGGCACCCAAGGAAAGAAAGGTTCATCATCACTGCCTTATACCATACCAGACAAATGGCTTCTTAAAAGCCTCCAGTGATGAAGCACCTACAACTTCTGAAGGCAAGCCATTCCACTGATTAATTGTTCTCACTATTAGGAAATTTGTTCTTATTCTAGATTGCTTCTCTCCTTGATTAGTTTCCATCCATTGTTGCTTTCTGGTACTGTGGAAAATAGATTGACTTCTTTGTGGCAGCCCCTCAAATATTGGAACACTACAATCATGTCACCCCTAGTTCTTCTTTTCAGTAGACTAGAGATACCCAATTCCCGCAACCATTCTGAACCATGTTAGCCTCCAGTCCCCTAATCATATTTGTTTCTCTTTTCTGCACTCTTTTCAAAGTCTCAACATATTTTTTATAATATGGTGACCAAAACTGGATGCAGTATTCTTAGTGTGATCTTACTAATTAAGGTTTTATAAAGTGGTATTAACACATCATGTGATCTTGAATCTATCTCTCTGTTTATGCAGCTAGAACTGTGTTGGCTTTTTTGACTGCTGCAGCACACTGCTGGCTCATATTTAAGTGATTGTCCACTAGGACCCCAAAATCCCTCTCACAGTTGCTACTATTGAATCAGATTTCACCTAATCTCTACCTATTTACATTTGTAAAACTTTATTTTTTTCTGCATTGAATTACATTTTCTATATTTTGTTAGATAGGGACCTGTGTTCAAGTCTATCGAGATCCATCTGGATCTTGAGGGTATCTTCTGGGATGATGGTATTCCTGCCAGTTTAGTGTCATTTGCAAATTTGATGAGTTCCCTTTCTATTACGTCATCTAAATCATTTATGAAGATGTTGAAGAGTACTAGACCTAAAATGGAACTTGCAGTACTTCACTGCTTTTTTCTCTCCATGTAGTTTCTAAGGATTACAGATTGAGTGTGGTTCATCAGCCTGTTACAAATCCAACTGACGATGATGTCTATCCCACATTTTTTTAGCTTATCAGAAAGTATGTTGTGGTCTACTTTGTCAAATGCCTTACTGAAATCAAAGTACACTGTCCACTGCATTTCATTGGTCCACTAATTTGTGAAAGAATGAAATAAGATTTGTTTGGCATGATCTGTTTTTTACAAACAGATCTCCTGGCTTCTGGTGTTAACTTTGCTTGCTTCTAGGTGTTCACAGATCTGTTGCTTGATTATCTTTTCCAAGATCTTCCCAGGAATTGATGTCAGACTGATTTGTCTGTAGTTTCCCAGATCTGGTTCCCCACCCCTTTTTTTTTGAAAATGGGAACCATATTTTTCTAGTCCTCAGTAAAGATATGGTACAACAGTTGCGAGATCACATCTGCCAGCTTCTTCAGAACTCTGGAATGTAATCTGTCAGATCCTAGTGATTTGAATTGTCTAGAGCAGTGCCATTTATCTTATTTGCCAATGACAGTGTAAAGCTTTTAGTGTCCTTGATTCTAACTTAACAAAATCAAAATGAATAACCAAATCTGACTTAAGGTTCAAAAACAATACCTGCATCTATCTAATGATAATTTACAAAGAAGAAAGAATGATTGTCAAGTCTGCAGAAAAATATTACAACTAGTACAACAATACTTTCACAATCAAATTTGGTCCATTATCAGAAAGATAAAGAACTAATAGTGAGATGCTCTGACATATTGAATTAGTGACCATACAATATACTCCTGTATGTGTTTTCTTGGGATAGATTAGCGTGGACCCAATCAGAGGTGGGTTCCTACCAGTTTGCACCTATTCGATGGAACCGGTTCGTCAAATCTACCGAACCGGTTAGAAGAGGTTCCACCAGTGGACCTGGAAAGCAGGCCAAACCTACAGAAGAGGTTCCAAATTTTTTTGAAACCCACCACTGATCCTTGGATATGATTATTCTACACTATCATGCTCATATTTATAAAACTCAGTGCCTCTGTGAAAGGTAAGGATGACTACTGCATTTGTGGTGCAATGAGAACATTGTGTGTGTTGAAGTTGTTTTAACGCAAACCAAAGATGCCTTTTAAAAAACAAGTTTACATCATATTCTTATGCATGCCAGTGCTGTGTGTGAGGTAATTTAAGGTGGTTCTGACAAGTGTCGTCGGCATCTTCATTTCCGGTCACATGGGCAGCAAGTCACTCCCATCTGGTCACATGGGCAGCAAGCCACTCCCACAAAGGAGGCCACACCCACAGAGTAGGTTCGAACAATTTTTGAAACCCACCACTGGATCCAATACACCACTCATTTATATGAAGGATAGATATAGAAGTTAGATGTAACTCCTTTTACTAGTGCAAAATAACTTGCACTAAAGCTTTAGTCTTTAGTAAGTATGGATTAGATTGGCACTTGATTAACTGAGCCATATGTGCTAGATTGAAAAACATTCATATCCACAGAATACAATTTACCAAATAAAATAAATTATGAGACCTTATGAAACTCAGTTGAATACAGTGTCAATGCAACAGACTCAACACCAGTCCCCTACTCGAATTGGTGTGCTTGTTGAGACCTTTTAAATTGTTTTGTATTGTTGTCTGTTTCTGTTGCCTTCCCTTTTGTATTGCCCCCCCCCCCCCCGGTTTTGTTAGCCGCCCTGAGTCCCTCGGGAATAGGGCGGCATACAAGTTGAATAAAACCTAAACCTAAACCCCAAGATTTATAATGGTCCCCATCCTGGTAAAGTCTTAGACTTTAAGATTTGGCTTAATCCCAAAATCCTCTGTTAGGATCATTAAAGGACACCTTGTATGGTGTTCTGGTTTTTCAAAATGCTGGGATGTTTTGGCAGATATTCATTTTAAAAACAGAAAGTAGCAATTGTTGGATGAGTTCCAGCCTTTTCAGTTCAAATCAATCTATCTGTGGGTTTAATTAACATTGTTGTTTTCTGTTGCTATTTATTTCTGAAATGGTTTTGTTTATTTTGCCCATTTTGCCTTAAACCATTATAGATTGTGCAGCGCAAAAGAAAAACACAAAGGAGACAAAACTATATGCCCCCTCCCACATAAAAGTGTAGTATCTATTTCACTCCTACTAAATAAATGGGAAAATTGGACAAAATACTTCACACCAGTTTTTGTTTGTTAGTTTTTCATCCCAGGTACTCTGAGCAAGACTTGCAAAGTTAACTTTATTTATTAATGTATTAAATGTATATGGCACTCATCTCACTATTGAAGTGACTCTGGGCGCTTGAGACAAATGAAAGAACAGAACAACCCTTGACTGATTTAACATGGGATATTACTTTTTTTTTTTTAAAGTCATGATCTAGCATGGAGACATAAGGGGTGCCAAGAAAAAGAACTCATCAGTTTGACTTCAGTGTTTAGTGACTGACGAAGTATTCAATATTGAACTATTTGAGCAGAAGCCCAAAGGGAACATTGGTTGTTCTTTTTAAAATTATCACCTTTTCTATTTTTTTAAAAAACCATGCATTTTTTGATGTCTACGGAAAATATGCTCCGACTTTTTAAATGAGTAAATGACATTCTCATCTTTCAGAGAATCAAGCATTCTAGACTAATACTGCTTCACAAGTTTTATTTGTGATGCAGGAAAAAAAAATATCCCAGCCTCTGCATAGATTTTTCTAACAGCCTATGAATTCTTTGTCCTACCAGCTGCACTAAATTTACTGAGGAAACTCAAAATGTAAAAGGCTGCAGAAAAAGCTATTATGAAATAAACATCCATTGATGAAAGCTCTGGGAAGACTTTGTCAACACTGAGTTTTTCACACAGATTTTTGTGGTTGTATGTGTGTCTTTATGTACGTGTGTGTGTATACACATATACACCACTCCTGAGAAAAAGCAAGATGTTCATAGACAATAATTCAATATTTATAAATTAAATATTAAAAGTAGGGATGGAAACATTTAGTAAATGAAGTCAACATTCAGTCAGTTGACTGAAAAGTCATACCTATTTAAATAAGCAATGCATTATTTTATTTTATTTTATTTTAACACCTCTTTTTCTTTCAAAAAAGGTAACTGCTAAAAGCAGAATGCCATCTTAGAAAAGGTGCACCTTGAATTGTCTAACCTAAAATGTTATTCTTCTAAACACATAGAACTTTAAAGCTGGCTTAAGATGCTTTGCTGTCTGAAGGAAAGGACAAACCATGGCTAAGTGCTTTGTAATAACTCATAACAACTGTGTCATAATTTGGCAAATTCATTGCACATAGTATAGTTTATTAATCTATTAATATGCTTTATTTGGTTTTGTTTTAGTAGATTGTATGAAATTTAATAAATTATGGCATGATGGATTTTTTAATTCAACTAGTGTAGTTAATTCCATAATTTAAGCAAACTATAGCTTAAGTTGTGTGGAGTTGGAGAGAGGGAGAGAAGGAGGGAGGGAGGGGGAGAGAGAGGGGAGGGAGAGAGGGAGGGAGGGAGAGGGAGGGAGAGGGAGGGAGGGAGGGAGGGAGGGAGGGAGGGAGGGAGAGAGAGAGAGAGAGAGAGAGAGAGAGAGAGAGAGAGAGAGACTATAACGTTATGTTAAGTCATATCATCACATCCTCAAGTATATTGAGCTACTGCATCGTTCACAGACCATAGCTATAATCTCTGCATCCTTCCAGTTAAGGTTGATGTTTATCATATCTTCCTGAATGTTTGGTACCAGGCTTTCTTTGGCCTTCTTCTTTTTCTCCAACCATTTGGTGGTATCCAATTAATTAGTCATTCAATTTCTCACTCCTGCGGGACACATTCTTCTTTCTGTTGCAATCTTAGACAGTTTTCAGGAATTACTTCTTTGCAGAATTTTCCCATTTATGACATGGTCTTGATATGAAATATAAAGAATCCTTCTGAGACAACATTGTTGGAACATTTGATCTTATGAATAATTTCTTGTAGATTTCCATGTCTCACTGGGGTAGATGGCAGTCATTACGATAATGGCATTAAATTACTAATGGTATTAAGTTATTAAATTACTCAGGCATAAATGGACAGATTTATAGTTTTTAGTGTGGAGCAGAATGATGAATTACCACTTGAAATAGTGTTATGTAGAGCAAAAATTTACATTTCCTCCTTACCGTTTATTAGTTTAATGAAAGAAATTTTGCTTTAAAAATAGTTTAGTGGGTGGAATATGATAATCTTGCACTCATATAGTTACAACATATATAGACTGATCTGTCATTCTTTCACCATAGAATTATCTGCAACCTTTGTGGCTTCTCAAATTTCACCAATTCTAAGGAGTTTTTCATTGTTTTGAACTTTTTCAATAATGGTGCTACTGTCATTCCCAAAAGAAAACTCCTGCCACTGAGAAATAGTCAGAAAATTTGTCTATTCCTAAAATACAGTATTTTATGTAGCTTTTTTGCCAACAATTTGTAGATTCTTTTTAATGTGTTAAGCTCTATTTCTTTTACAGCTGGCAAGTATGTTGCATATAAGAGTAATCCCTAATTATGCATTTCCTTATTAGGGGAAAATTGATTGTATCTAGAATCTCCCATTCTTTATTATAAATTTGACATTTAAGGAGAAAACCCAGAGTTTCAGACACTATAATTTCATCTATTTCGGATAGGAGTAGTGAAATCTAATGTCACTTTGTCCAATTCTTTCATAAAAGGCACCATAATTATTCATTTTCCCCATTCAGGATTATATGAGGATATACCAATATAATAGTTGGAGATTTAATTAAAATAACTACTGTAATAATATCACAGTACTAAATGAAGACGTATTTGGTTATTTCAGAGACAGATATATATCTATATCTGGATCTGCAAGTATTGCTGATGGATTCTTCACCTTAAACTTAATAATTTTTTATTCAAAGTTCTGTTTTGAGGGAAAGAGTACCCCCATTACTACTGAAACAAGTAAATTAAAATGGGAAACCTTGACATCAATCACTGAAGTGGTGTGAGGCTAGTCTCTGAAAATGGCATTGGAGAAATGTCTAAAAACACTTTCATTCTAAATATTTAGAATACACATACTTTAAAGTAAACCTGCCAATTTGTAAAAGTACTAAAGAAGACAAGTTATGTGAAAGAAACTGAAAGAAGTAAACAACAAACCTTGGAGGTAAGAGTGAACTAAAATGTATACAGATATCTCCACACTGCCACAAAATTAAAGATTTTGTTAGATTAACAATAAGTAAAAAATGAATAGAGCACAACCACAAATATTTTCAATAAGCATTGGATGAATGTTTCCTTGACTTTTCTGAATACAATGTTTCAGTAGCTTCAGAGGTGATATTCTGCCAGTTTCCCCCAGTTCAGACAAACCGGTAGCGGCTGTGACAGGAGGCTCCGCTCACCTGCCCAGATGTCATCATGGACGCTCTGTGCATGCGCAGAAGGTTCTGCACATGCACAGAAGTGCTATATGCATTCACAGAAGTGCCACACGCATGCTCCTGATTCTGAACCAGTAGCAAAAGAAAGAGAAAATGATTACTGAGTAGCTTGATTTATCTAACACAGAGATTCACAATATAATTTATTTAGATTATTGTATGAATCATGTTTGCATGGTTGTTGCTGTTCTTGGGATTTATATCATTTTTTTTCTCTAGCAGCTCGAGGTAATTTACATGGGAATGATCCTTTCATTTATTTTCACAGCCCTGCGAAGTGGGCTGCATTGAGATTGAATGTCTGGCTCAAAAACATGTACTGAGTTTCTACAGCAAAGGCTGATCTTGGATTTGGGCCTCCCCAGTCCTAGTCTATACACCATCCTAGATTGAATGCCTTATGCTAACATAAAGGTAAAGGTTCCCTTCGCACATATGTGCTAGTCATTCCTGACTCTAAGGGGCGGTGCTCATCTCCGTTTCAAAGCCGAGGAACCAGGGCTGTCCGATGACATCTCCATGGTCATGTGGCTGGCATGACTAAACACCGAAAGTGGACTGAACACTGTTACATTCCCACCAAAGGTGGTCCCTATTTTTCTACTTGCATTTTTTATGTGCTTTCGAACTGCTAGGTTGGCAGAAGCTGGGACAAGTAATGGGAGTTCACCCCGTTATGCGACATTAGGGATTTGAACTGCCAAACTGCCGACCTTTCTGATCAACAAGCTCAGCGTCTTAGCTACTGAGCCACCGTGTCCCTTATGCTAAGATATGATTGCTTATTTTTTATTTTTTTTAATAAACAAAACACAGTGACTAGAATCACACTGAATCTAAAACAGATATACTATCTGACACAGTGTTTGGTATAAAACGGGTATCTTCCATTCACATATTGTGCTAAACAATAATTTGATTTGTTTGATTTAGGCATAGTCACTGACTCTTGCACTTCAAAACATAGTTAAGCCTCAGGAGAGCAAAAAACCACCAACACGGGAAGGCTCCTGAAGGCTCCGGAGAGCAAAAAATGGCCCTATGGGCAATCCGGAAGTGACTTCTTTCCATGGCTCTTTGCATCACTCCTAGCTTTTGTATCGGTTGTGAGGTTAGTGTCCATATTTCACCAGCATATGTTAGAGCAGGTAGCACACACGGACTGAAAACTTTTCAATTCAGGCACAGGGAGATTGTTCTTGAACATTATGCTTAGCTTGCCAAATGTCTGCCAACCACATTTAACATTCCATTCAATTTTCTTTATTGTATCATCTTCCATTGAGATCCATTGGCCAAGGTGGTCTACTACACCTAGTTCTTCTCCAAATATTTTTTTAAAAAAATTCTTGAATTTATCCAGTATTCACTTTAATTTTTTTGAGGCATGGCTTGTTGATAGTTTATCAAAATATCCACCTATATACTATAGAATTGTCACTATTTTTTAATTTATGTTAAACATTTCTTAGTCTTTATCTGAGTGCTTAATTGGAGCTAATAATTCTTATCTAGTGCAATCTCTTTCAATTAGCCCTAACTGTTACCTATGATAAGAGAATGTGGGGTGAGATTTATATATCAACAGAAGAGTATAAATGAACATTGCAAAGATGATTATCCTGTGATGGACTATTTTGATTTAACTTACCAAATTATAACTATGGAGATGCTGAATCATTCAGCCATAAAGGTTTCTTAAATTCCTTAGTCTACTAATCAAACAGTGTAATTGTGTGGCTATTGCTCCTTGTAGAAAGTGTGCGCTAAAAAGAGCAATAAAT
Source organism: Thamnophis elegans (assembly GCF_009769535.1). NCBI lineage: Eukaryota > Metazoa > Chordata > Lepidosauria > Squamata > Natricidae > Thamnophis > Thamnophis elegans. The sequence continues at coordinate 26,478,977 of NC_045546.1, forward strand.
ACATAGTTTCTGTTGAAAACTCATAGGTCTGTGGCCTATTGAATATACAGAAGAACAATGTATATTATGGATAGTTTAGTTAGTCACATAAGCACTTGGGTCCTCATTTTCTGCTAATCATTGCAATTTGTCATGTTGAAATATAGAAGATAATCAATGTAAATGAGCTAATCAGAACAGTTTTAAAAAGATAATTATGTTTGCTTTATTTTCAACTACAGTGAGTCCTCTCACTGTTGCATCATCGCAACACTTTCTGATTTAGGCTGTTCATTTAGTCCAAAAGAAGAAACATTTGCCTCTATTTTCCTAGTTTCCAAGAGACTTCTTTGGAAATCAAAAGAGATCAGCCTCACAAAGTGCCAAAAGACTCAAGGCCAATTAAACTATTTTTTTCCGCCTCTGAACTCCTTGCTTGAATGATTTTCACTAGTTCTTAAAAATGAGGTTTTCTAAATGTTTGAATTCTCTACAACTTGTCACAAAGAAAAGGAGATGATATTTACAGAGGAATTGAGGGGAGTGCCTGAACACACTGTATTAAACTGTAATATAGTTAACATAAGGGCACGATATAGATAATATATGTGTATTAGATGGTAGCAGTGAGATTTACTGCAAACCAGAATTAGTAGCCCTAATACAATATATCTATGCTACCATATGCCCAATGCATAGCCATTGCTGTTTCTTCATGAAAGTTCCTTATATATGTATAGACTGCAGGCATTGAAAGAGGTCTATTTATATTTAGTTTATTTTTTTAATGCTGGATATCACTGACTAAGTTTATATATGCTGCTAAATCACAATTTACTGAAGTTCAGCAAGTGATTAGATTCACACACAGCTGGTTGGGTTCACACAAATGTTAAGCAAAAATGAACAAACCAGAATATAGCTGATTATGATATATGAACCTAATCATTGTCTATTTAATTCTAACATAATGCCCTCTATAAAACTGCACATTTCTAAGTCTGGTGACCCTGTTCAAAGAAATTAAATCTATTTAAGAAACAGTACATCTTTCTTTTTTTGGTTAATGCATATAAATGTAGGTAAATAGAAAATAACTAATGTTTGATCAGTGGTGATTTAAATAGGCAATATTTAATTCTGTTCAATTTCATTTTGTGGAAGTGAGCTCTCCTAATCAACTTTACCCATGAGCTGAAAATTTTGCATAAACATTTGATTATAAATGCTCATGTCCCTCTCTCTACTTTGGGGAATTGCTAAGATAAATAGATTAAAAACAATATTATTGGATTAAACTGATATTAGTTGCAAAACATTACACTATGAATGATAAAATGACAAATTATACTTGTAAACTCGCAGCAGAAGGAAATATTACTTCTATGATAATAGAGGTAAACAGTTTAAATAGCTATTCAGTACATAATTGTGGATGAACTAACCTTAAAATTTGCTTACAGTAATTTTGAAGCTTTGTCTATGTAACAATGAAAATATTATAATTTGATGCAAACTGTTCATTATCTTAATGTCTGTTTGTTAGTCAGAGGTTCAAATGTATATCCTAGGAAGCCTTGCTCAATGGCACTTAATGAAGAATTATTCAAGATTGAACTGATGACCTAAGTAGCTATACTTATTAAATCACAAGGATAATGCTTAAAATTTAATTAATGGGAAACACATTTTTGGATATTTGCTACTATCTTTTTCTTATATATATGTTATAATATTCATTAACTATTTTGTGTTAGAAAAAAGCAACATTAGTAGAACTCTTGTTCCTCAATTTATCTTCCACAAATCTCCAGGTGTTTATATTTCTATAAGTGTTTCAATTAGGTAGAAAAATTAAAGTCTCTAAATAATGCTTATTTTCTGATCCTTGTACTTCTGTTGACTATCATGCCTTCTCCCAGTTTTACTCTGGCAGGTCTCTCTCCAAATTGATGTCAAATAGTACTTGAAATCATTATTCAAATCCATTAGCACCACCTAGTGTTTGACCTATAATATCATGCATGTGGTTTGGTAAGATTTAACCAACCCTCTTACCAATTATTTAGCAAGCAAGATCATACTATGAACTCTTTTATTACGTTATTCATGATATGAGCATAGCAATAATACTGCTACAAATGTATATGTTGAATATATATCAATATATGCTATATTGAAGTGATACTATGATTGATTCCTCTTAAAACATTTTCATAAAAGTTATGCTGAGTTAGAACAAAGTCCCCAAATGAACATCCTTGCTACTAAGCACTGACCTGTTAATGTTAGATATTAAGCACCTTTAACTTCTCATCGTTCCCATCACCCATCTCCTCCCACTTATGACTGCAGGACTGTAACTTCGTTGCTTGTATCCTTACGATTGATATTGATATTGTTTCCTGATTACTTATTTGTACCCTATGATTATCATTAAGTGTTGTACCTTATGATTCTTGATTAATGTATCTTGTCTTTTTATATACACAGAGATCATATGCATCAAAGACAAATTCCTTGTGTCTCCATTCACACTTGGCCAATAAAAATTTCAATTCAATTCAATTCAATTCAATTCAATTCAATTCTATCCTGCCCTGCCCTGCCCTGCCCTGCCCTGCCCTGCCCTGCCCTGCCCTGCCCTGCCCTGCCCTGCCCTGCCCTATTCTATTCTATTCTATTCTATTCTAAGGTGCTGGTCTATAAACCAGCAGACTGTGCATTCTATTCTATTCTATTCTATTCTATTCTAAGGTGCTGGTCTATAGTCTAGCAGACTGTGCATTCTAATTCTGCCATAAGCATGAAAGCCAGTTAGGTGACTTTGGATCAGTCACACACATCTCAAGGGTTGCTGTGAGGAAAAGAGGAGGAGGAGGAGGAGGAGGAGGAGGAGGAGGAGGAGGAGGAGGAGGAGGAGGAGGAGGAAAGAATATTATGTATATTCTCCATGTTGAGTTACTTATAAAATAATAATGGTGGGATAAAAGTGACAAATCACCAATCAATCATTTGCAAAAGACAGCTTTACATTGCAGCCTACATCCTGCAATGATAGCTTTAACAGCATTAAATATCAACATCTTCTAGATTCTTGAGAAGTATTCAAGGGTGGATGAGAATTCTCAATCCAATCAAAACAGATGTCTGGCTGTGAAACTAATCAAAATAAAAAGTACATTCAAAGTGATTTCTGCTGCATATCTTGTTACAATCAATACCAGTACACTATTTCAGACAATTGGCAAGTTAGGCATTTTGCATAATGTACAAGTTTTGCATATTACTTCTAAATATTTGTGGTGGCAGTCAAAGTGTACCCTTTGCTTTTATGCAAGAATGCAATGGTTTATGCGAGAGCCAGGGTGGCGTAGTGGTTAGAATGCAATGTTGCAGACTAACTTTGGTGACTGCCAGCAGTTTGATCCTGACCAACTCAATGTTGACTCAGCCTACCATCCTTCCAAGGTCACTAAAATGAGGACTCAGATTGTTGGAGGAAATATGCTGATGCTGTAAACTGTTTAGAGAAGGTTAATCAAAAATACTATCTGAAGTTTCTACAATTTTAATATTTTTGTATGTTTGTTGTTTATTTAATAAGAAATGTTATTAACAGGACTGAGCACAATTTGTAATAGATCACAATTTTCTGAATTCAGATTGAAAATTAAAAGTATTATTCTTTGAATATGATTTAATATAATGTATGTACAATGGTGACATATAACAATTTTATGAAAGGAGAAGGGGAAGATCCAATTCTTCTTGATTTGACAGTATCAGCAAAATGCATGGATAAACCACAAGGTGGTAGCAAACTGCTACATGTTGCTTTTTATTTTATTTTTAAAGGAAAGGTACTTGAATTTAATGGCCTTTAAAGCATGTTTAATGATTTACATATCAAAGTTTTTATTTGGAATTTTGTTGGAATTCTTCCTCCCATCAACATGCTTTATGTGCAGAGAGATCAAGTCACTATTTGTTTTTATTCAACAAAAATTGCAAAAACTATATTGAGGCAGGAGGATTTTTAAACTTGTAGGGTAAAAGGCAGTACTTGCTACAGCTACTTTGAAAGACCTCAACAAACAGTACTGCCTCTATCTTACACAGAAGCACACTGCTTACTGTTTTTACTTCTAAGCAGTTAGAATTGCATTAATTTTATATACATTAGAACCAGTGGTGGGATTCAGCCTGTTTGCACCACTTTGGGAGAACCGGTTGTTAAATTTCTGAGCAGTTTGGTGGACTGGTTGTTGGAAGAAGTCATTAGGGCAGAGAACCAGTTGTTAAATTATTTGAATCCCACCACTGATTAGAACCTTATACAGTCAGTATAACTTGTGGGGGGGAAAAATCACCTTAGTGATTTTGATAGGAAAAGACATTCTGAAAATACTGTAATAAACATAAGAAGTTGATAAGAAGTGTAGGTAACTGAGACGGGAAGATAGTACTACATAGAAAGCCCGTAACTGTAAAACTGTTGCAAAAAACCTAAAACTCACAATTGGTTGCGGTTGATGAACAATGTTATGAATAAAAATGATGTTGTTAGATATATTCAAAATAACTTGAAAAGAACCTCTACACCAGATTTATTTATTTAGCATATGGTATATTATACATGGTGTTGTGGCCCGGCAGGAGCCATTGGCCACCAGGTGGCGGCAGAGCATTGGATCAGAGGGAGTGTTCAGGAAACACTTGGGAGTTGTTGCAGGATGCACCCCGTCGAAGGGTTACTCGATGGAAGGAACAACTGATTACTTACAGGAGATGATTGCAAGCAGCTGTTGCTCATTGGGATCCTCTCCTGAGTATAAAAAGACTGCTGGTGCCACACCCTGGTTGCAGAAGTCAATGTTCCGTTCCCGTTCTAGTGATTGTTCTTGTTCACGTTCACAAACCGAAAGAAGCTAACTTGGATAAGTGGTTTGAGATAAGAGAAGCCGGGTTTGCATTTTGGTGTGAGTTATATGACTTTCTGCCAGAGCTAATTATCTTTGTTTATTTGGGCTTGCAGCCAACAAGAGCTTGGACTGATTAAAAGAAACCTTTTTAGTTACTTGGCTTTTGGCTTTCATTCCTGGACGGAGAAGGGGGCAGCGGTGGGTTTCAAAAATTTTTGGAACCTCTTCTGTAGGTGTGACCTGCTTTCCGGGTCCACTGGTGGAACCTCTTCTAACCGGTTCAGTAGATTTGACGAACTGGTTCTACCGAATAGGTGCGAACGGGTAGGAACCCACCTCTGGAAGGGGGGGTCAGAACACATGGACTAGCAACATATATTAATATTTCACTTAGATTAGTAAAACATAATAAAATACAAATGTGAAGGGATGTGAAACTAATTCAACTCCTCATTAGTTTCACACTAGATAGTGTGACAGTGTGAACAAAACTGCTGGCAGCCAGACTAGTCTGTGGTTTCTTGGCTCTCAAAATAAATGGCAACGAAAATGAAAACTACACCAGGTGCTCAATAATGTTAGAAAAATGCAAAGAATAACAAAGAAAAGATATGCCTTTTCTAAGAAAATATGTATGTTCTATCAGGAAACTATGAAAACTAGTATGAAGCAGCTGACATTAAACATGGTCAGAGAATATCCATTTACTTTCATTGTGTTGAAACTCTAGGCCCATGTGAATTTCATCTGTAGACATTGGAAAAAGTAGCCTCTGGTCTGGTCTGGTCTTCTTTTCTGGAAATCCCAGAGAAAAAGATGAAGTCCCAGACCACAGGAAGACAAATGTCACTATTTTCAATCCGAGGCACTGTAAACCACTTAGTTTACAGCTAATATGCAGGCAGGTACCAGAGCCAATCATAAACAGATCAGTTCATAACTGCCTATAAAACAATATATTATATACTACATCTCATGAATAAGTTTGCTAGGCAAACCTTGCTTTTTGTTTGGTAATTTCTTTAATTTGTTGAGGAAATGCTGTCAATATATTAGATCCCATCTCTGCAAAACATTTGAAAAATGTCCCACAACATTAAGTTGGTTAAGCGTGAACTAGATTACATGATTATTTTTACACAGCCAACCCCCAAATCCTAGTCATTAGTGATATTCATCAAACTGAAATAAGGACCCATACAATCTAGTGTGCCACAAGATTTGGGTTTCCATAACATGAAATTTAACAGGGAGAAATGCAAATTTTGTTTTATTTAGGAAACAACTCAAATGAACAATTCAAATAAGATATACCTGGCTTAGTAATTGGCAAGAGGTGAGATCAAAGAGGGAGGGAATAATTAAATCACTCTTTTGCCAATGTGGCATAAGCTCCACTCCTTTTATACACACGACATCATACATATGCATGAAAAGGGCAAAGCTTGCACTGAAGCAATACCACATAGCTTTTGTTATTAGAAAGTGCTGAATCCCACAGATCTCACTGCAAACAATAGTGATTGATTGCAAACTAATATGAGTCAGCAGTGAAATTTGGCTCCTAAAGAGGCAATTGCAGCTTTAAGCTCTATCAACAAAAGTATTGTCTCCAAATTTAGAGGAAGTAACAGTACACCCCTTCATTTTGTAAAACCCACTTCAAGGAATCTATTCACTTCCTGACACTGCAGTTTTAAAAAGTTTTGGAGAAAATTAGACAAATTCCGAGAAAGCATAAAAACAAAATTGCTAATGTTTATATTCAAAACTAGTGAAGGAAGCATGGCAGGCAAACTTGACATAAAAGGTTAATTAGAATATAAAGGATGAGAACATAAATCTGATGAATAAATGAATGGGGAATGCTCATCTTGACATAAGCATTCTTAACCTGAAAGGATATAACACAGATATGCTTTCTCTGTTCTCTGTCATTTCAGAATAAACACATAATAATGGATTTACATTACAGGGAGAATAATTCTATTTGAATATAAGAAACCAGAAACTTTCTAACTGAAGTTTGACAGCAGAAGTGCAGGGCTTCCTTCATGGAATACATTTAGAGGGTAGAGAACTGCCAAATGGGGAATGTATACAAGAAATTTTGTATCTGCTTCCTGGATTGCAACATTGGGTTTCTGTTTTTAATTTTTATTTTTGTTGTGCTCCACTCAGAGCTGACTGCTGTGGTGCGATATACAAATGTAGTAAGTAAATAAATACGATTTGTGCACTTTCCAACTGTTATTACAGCCCCTAAGATTTGCGAGCTTTTAAATTCTCCAGAATTCTTAAATCCAGAGGTAGAAATGAAGAAAACAAGTCGGATCAGTCTTTATGGTTTGCGACTGAAAAGGCGGTTTGGGGACTGAGTGAAACCGAAAACAGCGATTTGAGATATGCAGGCCCCGGCACTGCCCAGCATTTCATTGCCGAATTCTAAAGACGGTTTCACTCTTAATTGCCGTCAATTTTGACGAGAGCCTCATCAGCCTCAGGTGGCGTTTTCCTATGATTACATCTTACGCCAAGAAGCAACGGTTCAGAGCGGCTCTGAACACAGCATGGAAAACGAGTGTCCCACGAATGAAGGTCATGACCATTTCTTAATGATAATTAAGGCACGGGTAGTTTTCCTGCCATGCTGCGAAGAACATTTAGGGAGAGACTGAGTGAACACAGAAAGAGACGCGTCGAACAGAAAGCGGTGGACTGCAGAGAGTTATCTGTTGCCAGGCCCCGTTTCTAGGCAACCACAGCGGCGGGACCAAGATCCGTGACGCTCTACTTGCAGGGAGGAACCTCTATGGTTGCGAAAAGTAGCCGTTCTGCCTTCCTCTCCGTGGTTGGTGGGGCGTTTGGCTGGCAACCCGGGGCTTAGGAGGGGGCGATGGAACGGGAAGGAACGTTTGGTCCAGCAACGCGTGAGTACCGAGCAGGCAAGGGAGGAGGAGGAGGAATGCTTGGTTTCGGGTGCTTAACACTTAACTCGGTTTCCTCTCGGACCCGTGTGGACTCAAGAAATATCGTGTTGTAATATGGTGTTAAGAATGTTACTCGGGAGACGAATCCTCAGTTAGAACAGAATAGACTACTTTATTTGGCCAAGTGTAATTAGACACACAAGGAATTTGTCTTCGGTGCAGAAGCTCTCACTGTACATGCAAAACAACAGAATCATCATCATTATCATACCAATAAGAGGGGTAGTAAATAAGATAAGGATAAATGGCAATACTACAGTCATGCTACATGGATAAATTTACATAGTAGACATTAGATAAAGTGAATTGACTCCAGCTGCAGCACCTAATCCCCCCCCCCCCCAGTAAACCTGATTCAATGAAAAGACACGTCGGAATAGTCGTGCATGAGGTCGTATGTCAAGGCTATATCCCTCAGGCTTCTCTTTGTGGGAAGGCTACTGAATTCCTGATATGAGCGCACACTGAAATCGGTTTCAGGCACCTTGATTTAGAAGCGAATTCGCTGAGAGAGAGGTGGGATTTGAGCGCAGAACTAGTTGTTTTCAGATAAGATGTATGAGCAGTGCCAGGCAAAACCGATAAAATGAAAATGGAAATACCTTCCCCCCACTTCCACTACATTTCAGCAACTCCTTCTGTGAGCTATTACCAGATAATTAAGTGCCAATTTTTAAATGTCCAATTTAAGAGGGGAATATGTAGTCAGATCTTTAGTGTTGTAATGGGCATCACCCTGGTTCCCAATAAAACAAAATGGGGGCGGCGGGGGGGGGGGGTAAGGGATTATCCTTTTAATATTGCACAAAACAAAATCTTCTTTCTCTCTTGTCATAAATAGATATTAATTGTAAGAAAAAAGTTTAAGTTTTTTGTAAAATAAAATGCATGTTTCTGGAGTTTTGCAGAAACTTGCAAAACTTTGAAATAGCTCAAAGAAAAAGATGAACTTTCTGTGATATGAGGCGTTTAGGGACTGAAGTGAGAGATACTTAAAAAAAAGAAAAGAAAATATCACCCCAGGTGACTTTGTTAAATGCTCGATTCTGTTTGGTTTTATTCTTGGGAGTCTGTATAAGAAAAGTGGTTTTATAAATACATTTGGAGAATACATGCACACACCACACAGACACACACTGGGGAAAATATGCATGAATCTCTTTGATTTCACCAGGCTGTTCATATATGATTACTGATAATATGCACTTCTATTTTGATACCTAGTTCAGGAAATGTTGAGCAATCACATCGGTTGCAACATTTATAGCTCAACATTTATATCCTGTTTGACTCTTTCCTTCAATATGACAAATTAACGAACGTGCTCTCTAAAATCATTATTTTAGTTTGCTGCTACTGTTAATAAGCCAGGATCGGTAAACAATACTTCTGATGCATAGTCCTAGAAGGAAAGGGAGCATCATACTAGGACTCTGGGAGTGTTGCTAGGAATTGTAGTTTGGTAACATTTGGAACAGTACAAATGGTTACATCTACACTTATAAAATCATTTTTGGTTTCTTTAGCTTCTGAAGAGCAACCAGGGTGTATGCTCATGTACAGTTAATGTGGCATGTGTTATTTGGTTTTTTAATAGTATTGAATTTGTTCTTTCTGCAATTAAATGTACCTAAACACAATCATATTAGAATCATAGGATCAAAGGAAAACTGTATTTAAATTTATAAGCCATGCTGAATATTTTAAGGTAGAAAGCTATCTCTTTTTTAAAGTTGGTCTCTATTTCAGGTGAGAGCCTAGGAAATTTATGCAGTTTTCTTGACAACATTTTCAGAAGTGGTTTGTTAATACCTTCTTTCTAGGGCTGAGAGAAAATGGGCCAAAGTCACCCAACTAATGTGGATCAGGGTAGGACTAGAATTAATAGTCTTCTTGTTTCTAGCAGTAGCAATATAACTTAGACTTACATACTGCTTCACAGTGCTTTCCAGCCCTCTCTAAGCGGTTTACTGAGTCAGCATATTGCCCCCAACAATCTGGGTCTTCATTTTACCCACCTCAGAAGGATGGAAGGCTGAGTCAACCTTGAGCCTGGTGAGATTTGAACTGCCAAATTGCAAGCAGCCGGCAGTCAGCAGAAGGACCCTGCAGTACTGCATTCTAACCACTGCACCACTGTGGATCATATCTGGGTATTTTTACCCACTACACCAAACTGGCTCTCAATAGATTAGTTTTTTTAATATTTGCAAAATTTTATCGCCAGTAATGCTTCCCCTTTTTCAGTTGTTTTATTATTTCAGTAAAAAAAACATCTAGATAGGGGTTTATTAAATACAGTTCCGGTAGGATTAAACATAATCCCAATAATTGATATTTCATAAAGTTCATTGTAAAAAAAGATAAATTTAATAATTGTATTTATAGAGCTACTATTATAGAAATAACTGTTAAATAATAGCAAAGAGATGCAACCTCCAACTTTTTTCTGCCAATAAGTGATCGTCAAAAATTTTTACAATTGTCATTTGCAAGTCTTATCCTTTAAAAAGTAACAGCATTGCAATTTGCAGGATAGATAGAAAATTGTGTAAATTTATCTGTCCTGAAATTTAGAATGCTGTTATTTTTTTAAAATTCAGTATTCTGATTATTTCTTTTTCTAATTTTCTTTCCGAAATCCAAAAATTATGCTATACATTTTTTCTTCCTGTTTATTTTTATTATTGATGATAAATTACTGGTTAATACTAAATAACCTGGAAGATTATGGCTCTTTTAAAATGAAAAATAGATGAATCATAAACACTCAGAAATTTTCAGGTAAGTAATGACAATACCATTTTGGTTTTCACACTAATTAGAGAGAAAGACCATAGATTAAAACCAGCACTGACTTAAATCCAAATGTATATAATAACCATATATTTTAAATACTTATTTAAATTTTACTGAGCTGCTCTAGAGCTCTAGAATCAACAGCAAGAATCTGTTGTGGGAGGTTAAGTGAGTCATGGTTGGGTAACAAGTCGCACTTGCATTTTGATTAGCATTTCTGTCTTGTTGGGTTCATCTGCCACAGAGTAGTATAGAGCCCTTAAGTCTATATTAGAAACATGATCATAACAAGTAACAACTATATTGGAGCTTGCAAGTGGCCATATGAAATGAAGGGACTTTAGCTGGTAAATGATGGGACTTAATTCCTGAAACAGCTAAATTAGCAATATCAATAGCACTTAAATTTATATACAGCTTCATGATGCTTTTACAGCCCTCTCTAAGCAGTTTACAGAGTCAGCATATTGCCCCAACAATCTTGAGTCCTCATTTTACCTACCTTGGAAGGATGGAAGGCTGAGTCAACCTTGAGCCAGTGAGATTTGAACTGCCAAATTGCAGCTAGCAGTCAGCTGAAGTAGCCTGCAGTGCTGCAGTCTAACCACTCTGCCACCTCGACTAATTAGAGTATTGGTGATCGTGCTTAATTGCCAAGATACCTTACAAATTTTATTTTAATGTGTTTATGTAGCATATAAAATAGAAACATTCACGACAGAAATGTATGTTTCATCATCTTCACATTGTGTGCTGTGCTTCAACTAACACTATGGAGTAAAGGTGGCTTAATATGTTGAATGTAAAATGGTCCAGTGCAAACTCTTATTTCAAGCCAAATAAAAGTTTGGCTTTATTGCTACTCCAGTTATAGTCATCATCTTGTTTGAAATTGCAAGGCAAAATTCAATTGAGATGTTTGTGTAAAACGTTTTGCTTTTATTCTGTACGTTACATGCCAAGACAGCCAGTAGTTGTAGTTTGGTCTTAGGCATGGTTGACCAATGGGAGCCATTCTCTCTCAGAAGGAAGGAGAGTATGGCAAAGCGCTTAAGAAAAATCCTTGCCAAGAAAACTGCATGGGCTACTCCAGGCAGTTGCCAGAAGTCATATCTGACTTAAGGGGCAAATAATATCATATATCATATATCATATCATATATCATATCATATCATGCTATATTATCTGCAAATAACATTATGGGAGGTTATCATCTATACCCTATGGCACACATGCCACTGATGGCACACGGAACCATATCTGTGGGCACGTCAACTCAGCTCAGCTGGCCAGCTGATTTTGGGGCCTTCTGGGCCCACCAGAAATCAGAAAACAGGCTGTTTTCAGCCTCCGATGGTCTTCCGGGGGGAGGGAGGCCATTTTCACCCTCCCCAGGCTCCTAAAAGGCTCTGGAGCCTGGGGAGAGCAAAAAATGGACCTTCCGGTCCAACCAGAAACCAGCAAACGTGCCATTTGGTCTCCGGGGGGGGGGGGGGAGGGAGGTTTTTAAGATAAAAGAGCGTGGGGAGAGCGAAAAAAGGGTCCACCATGCATCACGTGCCAAAAGCGGGGGGAGCGCGGGGTTGTGAGATGTGCATGTATGAAGGGAGGGCACATAGAATTATGGGTGTGGGCACATGCGTGCACAAATCCCCCATGCTCTCCCCGCTTTTGGTATGTAACAGCAAAAAGGTTAGCCATCACTGATCTATAACATATAAGGCAAATAATGCAAAAATGATGCTCTTAAGAGATTGAAAAAGAGGACAGCTGATATGATTACATATCTTAAGCGGGAGTCCAAATCCTGTGGAAGTGCTTTCTGAGTTATGGCCAAATTAATTTTCAATATGTCCAAAAGGAGAAATTATGAAATATGTATAGACTAAGTCATATTAAATACACTGAGTTTACTTTAAAAAACATATTTAAATTCAACAAAGCAACATTTATTTTTTTACTTTTCATTGGCTCTTACTTTTGGCCTGCTGTTCTTTTTGGAAAGGACTCTTGGTTTGAAAAAGTTGCAGTCTGCTTGTTGGAATTACTGAAGAGGAAGTAATCTTTCAGATAGTCGCAATCTAATCAGGAGATTTGAATTTCTGAATGGTAATATTTATGCACAAATGAAATTAAATAAGACCGCTATCTGACTCTTAATTTCTCTGTCAACAAACATTATAGCAGAAAGAATCTTGGGCTGTATTTTTTAAAATCTGTGTCACAATCTGATCATACTTTCCAAATGGAAACATGCCAGATAAATCTAGGAAGAATTGGAGGATAGGGAAAAGTCTTTACAAAACTCGAATACAAATAACTATGATTACTTTGACTGCTCTGGTAAATTTTACCCAGATAGTGATATGTTTTCTAGCTAACTAAAACTTAATTGGTTTATTCTGCAGCTAGCAAGTTGGGATGAAAACCTAGCTCCTGTTTTTATTCACTTGGAATTTTTACCATTCAATTTCAGGACAGATAATGTCATCGGTTTGAGGCACAGATTGTTCTGTTTTAATATTATGTGCTGACAGCAGCATTTCTTCTTTAAAAAAATTTGCACTCTGAATAGTTCCATTATCTTTATTTTTTAAAGATATAGCTGAATTATTAAAGTATGTTTAATATGCATATTCTGCCATAAAGGATCCTCTCTGTCCTCATGGGATCACTCTGTACTTCCAGCTATTTCTGCTTTATTTTTAGTACAACTGTGATTGCTTCTCTGACATATTTAAAATATGATTAAGCTTGACCCAGTGTAGTTACTTTACCTATACCTTTCAGACAATGATGCTTATTAGGGCCTGTAAATAATGTTCTAACCTGTTAATATTAACAGAATAAGCTTTTTACTTATGAGGTCTTACCAATTATGTTGTTGCTTCAGGCACACTTCACATTTTGGAGGAGTTGGGAGTTCCCTTTTATAGGTAGTCCTTGACACACAACCATCATTGAGCCCAAAATTTGCTAAGACAGTCAGTTGTTAAGTGAATTTTGCCCCATTTTACAAACTTTCTTGCCACAGTTGTTAAGTGAATCATTGCAGGTGGTAGGATAGTAACATGGTTGTTAAGTGAATCTGACTTCCCCATTGATTTTGCTTCTCAGTATGTCGCAAAAGGTAATCAGGTGACCCTGGGACACTGCAAACAGTCAGAAATACTGTATTTTTTGGAGTATAAGACACACCAAGATTTTGAAGAGGCAAATTAAAAGTTTTTTCACTCTGCAAACCTCCCAAAAATGGGCCCATTTTTTAAAAAAGGGCATGCATAGCCTTTAGAAGGCTTATAGAGTGCTCCTGGGGGCGGGGAGGGGGCAAATTGAGGTTATACAAAGGTTACGTACAGGCATGAGCAGCAACTGCCATGCGTCTTAGTAACCGATTACCTGAACTGTCTATGAGCTCACCTAATTAGTAGAACCAGGCACTACCAGGAACTATGGTGTTATGTGAGATTCTACCCTGGCTGGGATGGTCTTAGAGATTGACAAGGAGAATAAGCCAATAATGATGCTGTTGCTACCTATGCTCTTGCTTTGCTTGTTGAAACTGTATAAAAGCAAAATAAACTCTGCACAGGCAGGCAGACATTTTGGACACTGTTATGATGGATTTCTGAGTCCTACATCTGGCACCCGAACAGGGACAGGGACACCCTCCGGAGGAGCAACAGCCTTACCTCCGTCGGGAAATAGACCCCAAAGTGCACTTTCGTCCTACGGGACCCCTCAAAGATAAATATGGGTTGCAGTCTGTCTCAGCAACCACACATAAAAGAACTTACATTCTTGTTACAAAAATCAGGTGATACAGCGCCTGAGGCAGGCATAAGGAAGCTGGTGGGAGAGATAGGGAGACAATGTCCCCGGAACGAGGAACACTTCGTTTACGTTACTGGACAAGGATAGGACAAACTTTACATCTTGAACCCAGGGCTCTAGTAAAGATATTACATCTATGGTCTCAGTGCTGTCACGCAGTGGAAACATTTGGCTCTAAAGTTTTGGCAGGACAACAATCGACCAAAAAACTTCCGCCTGATTATGATCAAGTAAAAATTATGTTCATAAAATATGCAGACCTAAAATATGCATGTTCCACACAACATTGTTTTGAGATAGGACAAGTAGAAAAAAAGACAATAGTATAACTAATAGTGGTACAGTGATGGCTATGAGAAATAGGGAAAGGAAAGGGCTAGGAAGAGTGAAGATGTGGGCAGATTGCTGTCATCCTTGAATTCAAAGATGGCATATTCAACTAGCCCACCATCCCCTTGCCCTGGGTGAACCAACTGGATATTCCTATCTACCAGTAACATTTATCAGAAATATGTCCCAGGATAACCAAAATCATTCACAGTTTCAACCCTCAGAAACCTAAAAAAGGACCAGACCATCATGATCACAGACCACAAAAGCCAAACCACGGATATAGACGGAGCACAATATTTACAAAAGCAAAATAAATACTAGAAGACAAAGAACCTTACATCCCAACAAACACTAACAGAATACAAAAGCTAGACAACCGAATAAAGAGAACTCTCAGTGACTTCAGTTAGAAAGGCCAAGGTACCAAAGAAGAACAGTGGTGGATGAGAAGCAGCCAACCCATCCTCCTACACTTTTTTAAATAAAAAGAGCTTGGGCACCTCACAAGAGGAAGTAAACACTCCATCAACTCTTCACTACAATGGTTTCAAATAGTCAGAAATGTGACTCTAGATGAGGACGAAATCATGGCCTCATTTGAGGTCACAGCCCAGTTCACATTCATAGATCCGGAATTAGCCAAAGAATTTATGACCACATTGCTCCACAGCACATCTGACTTAACCAACTACATGAAGATTGAAACACTCATGATTATGGATCTCATAAATCTCTACCTAACCACATACTTCCAATTTGATGTACAAATTAAAGGTACACCTATGGAATCACCCTTTTCAGGACTTATAGTGGAGGTCGTCATGCAACATTTAGAAGCAATAGAACTTCCAAAAATACAGCTGAAAATATGGATCAGATATGTGAATGACATCTTTACCATAATAAAAAAGACCAATTAGAGAACACTCAAAGAACCATCAACTACATTTTCAAAGGAATTCAGTTTACCAGAGAAGAAAACAACTTGCTACCCTTCCTGGACATCCTGATCAGCAGAGACCACAATGGCAAACTAAAAACACACATGTACAGAAAAATCACCTGCACTAACCAAATGCTCCACTACCAAAGCAACAACCTAACCACCCACAAGAGAAGCTGTGTAAGAACTTCATTGTAGCAACCCTGGAAACAGGAAAAAGAAACAGAACAACATTCAAATGTATCAAACACAGTGGATATCCACGCAACTTTATCAAAAAGTGCCTGCCTACTCAACTTAATCTATCACACCCCAAAAAGCGCTAAAAAACCCTACTTCCATACATTAAGAACATCTCAGAAACCACCAACCTACTACTACAACTACATAAAGATCTTCAAAACAGCCTAAGCAAACCAAAGATCCAGAAGCCCCAAGAAAAAACCAACCAACCTAGGAGTCATCTACATTATACAGTAACTGCAACAAATGTCATGTAGGACAAACAGGCAGAAGACTAGCAGAACTTATCTCTGAAAACCAACTAAGAGTCAGAAGATACGATGGAAACTTTTTAATTTCACAACAAAGGGGTGAAGAAGCAGCCAGGTTGAATGCTAGAAGACTTGGCTGGCCGAACTTTTCTGTCAGTTTTCTGGGTGTGGCTTGATGGGCTGTCATGAGTGACACAAAGTTAGTCCCGCCCACTCAGTCATATGATCCCCCACCAAGCCACGCCCACCAAGCCATGCCCAGAGAACCGGTAGGGGGAAAAAATTGAATTTCACCACAGCCACAATATATGGACAGATTTAACCATAAGTCCAATAGTTTCAATTGGAAAACTGACCATCCTAGACCAAACCAAGTCCAAAAATGCTAGGGAATTTCTAGAAGCCTGGCACTTGGACAAATTAGCCACCCAGTAGACACATAGACATAATATATATAGACTATGCAAAACAGACAATCAACAAGACAAAAGGGGAACAAAAAACCCAAGCAATTCCCGTTCCTTATTGGCACTGATAATGTTACTTAGTTTGGGTAATGAAACATCTACAAGAAAACAACCTAGTTCAAAAAGCACCAAGGACAGCTCATTTCAACCCTTGTCCTGACTCATATATGTGACAGTTGCAGTGTTCCAAGGTCATATGATAACCTTTTGTGACCTGACAAGCAAAGCCAAATTTACTTAACAAACATGTTACTAACTTAATAACTGCAGTGTTCAATTAGCAACTGTGACAAGAAAGGTGGTAAAAATGGGCCAAAATTCACTAAATAAATGTTTCCCTTAGCAACAGAAATATTGGACTCAGTTGTGATCATAAGTCGAGGAAATACCTGTATTGGAACTCTGAATTGCCTGAAACAGTTTCACTGGCATTTGAAACCATAATGTACTTGAAACTTTTTCCATTTCCTAGTTTCATCATGTGATTTTCTGGAATGCATTTCAACAAAACTTATAATTTTAACAAATTGGTGTCTGCCAAACATAACATCATCACAGCTGCAGAAGTTTTTTTTTTTTTTTTTTTTAAATATATTTCCAAAAAACATTCCTCTAGAATGCCGGCAAATTATTCAGGAACTTTTTGGAAACCTGAGATAGTTGCTTTTTCCTCCATACCCTCTCATGAATTCCATTGCTCCTTAATAGATAGGTAGATTTTGGAATTACTAACATTGATTTTCAGCTGGATGAGAGATGATTCAAGTGATTTGACAAGATGTTCACTCCTGGATACATTTAGTAACACATTTCAAGATTGCATCTGGCTGCGGATCAGAGCTTTGGAAATGGTTTTGTGATATTATCCAAGCTAGTAGGCAAGAGTGACCTTTATATGGAAGATTTTCAAAAATTTTGTTTTGGAAAGGGCATGATATGTCTGTAGAATCTCAGAAATTCCCAGCAGCAAGGGAAGCCTTAACTTATGAGATTGATAATGGCAGGGCTGTGGTGCCCAAATGACTCCCTGTAATTAATGGCATAGTCTTATAGCGGTAGGTCTTCCTTAAAACTAAGTGATTGAATTAGGGGGTGATTACTTTTCCACATTAGCGCATTGCAGTTTAGATACATTTGTGCATGAAATAATAAGCAAGTTTAAAATTTTGGTATTGTTTGGTAGCACTCCCTTGAAGGCGCCACTTAAAGTTCCAATAACAAACCCAGTGGCAAAGTTCTGCAAAACTTCAAAAATGGGAAAGGCTGTCAGAATCTAGCTAAAGAGACAGCAGCACATGTTTCTTTGCTTCTTGCTCTCTCTGTTTCCTTTGGTAGTTTCTTTTTATCTTGTTGGAACAAAAATCTGGTCCAGTTCCAAGCCAGGAGAAATATATGAAATAAAATGGAGGCAGGCTACAGGAAAGAAGGTCTCTGTTTATTTGGTAGCTAGAAACTTCAGTGATAACAGCATGTTGTCAGAATATTCATGAACTGGAATAGGACATAGCAACAGATCAGCCAATGTATAGGCATGACAACTGGGCAGCCAATGGGAACTATTTGGGGACTGAGAGCTATGCCAGACGGCTCAGAGCCTGGGCGTGGCTTACCTATATAGCTCTGAGTCTGTGCAAGAGAACTAATCTAGTCTTAAACTCTGAAGTCTAAACTGAAACCAATCTCTCCTCTGCCTGTGTTTTCCCTGTAACTACTACCATGTTGGAGAATGATCTATTGGTATTGTATATTTACTCATGTGTTATTATGTATATAAAGAAGTTAATGAATCTTGTTGAATCAGTTATCTCTGTGTGGTTTCTGGATGTGATTTCTGCCACAAATTCTGACAAATGTTTCTGGGGTGGCTGATAAAATTGGGTTGAAAGTAGGTGGGCTTTTATACATTCTTTGGAGCTTTGTGATTGAGATGCCTGTTCCCATGCAAGAATATGTCCTTTAATATTTTAATGGCTGTTACCAGATTCCTATGGGGTCATTTAGCGATCATGGCTAGCTCTATAGGCAAAAGGGGGAAATGCAAATGCTAGGTGTTTTGTTAGTCTGAGCTAATCTTTTCAGCTTTGGCTCCCTCCCTATTGTGTTGCTTATTTGGAGTTTCTGGCTGCTCTTTGCTTATGAATAGAGTGGTCCAGCTTTCTGAATGGATACAAAATATCCATTCCTAAATTTAGCTTCTTCAGGTTTCTGCTTGAGGCTGTTTTCCTATAGCAGGAACACTGGGACTGCTTTCTGCCTTTAAGAAGACGTCTTTCCTCTTCTCCTTCGGGGGAAATATTCTATTCTGTCTCTCTTTAATATTAAAGAATATTTTATTCTGTGGAGGAGGACCTTCCTACAATCTCTTGATAGCAAGGATGGTATAAGGCCATGATGGCGAACCTATGGCATGCGTGCCACAGGTGGCACACAGAGCCATTTGTCAGGGCACATGAGGTTTACCCTGTCAGCTGGCCAGCGCACGCCAGCTGACATCGGCCTTCTTTTGAGGCCATTTTTCACTGTCCGGAGACTTCAGGAAAGTTCCTGAAGTGCGAAAAACCTCCGGAATGCGAAAAACCGGCCCTAGGGGGAAACCAGAAGTTCACAAATGGACTTCCAGTTTGCTCGTAGGGCTGGTTTTAGCCTTCCGGAGTGTTCAAAAGCCCTCGGGAGGCTTCCCTGAAGGCTCCGGAGGGCAAAAAACGACACTAAGAGCAAACAGGAAGTCACTTCTGGGTTGCTTGTAGGGCTGATTTTAGCCCTTCAGAGCATTCAGGAGCCCTCAGGAGGCTTTTCTGAAGGCTCCGGAGGGCAAAAAATGATCCTATGAGCAAACATAAATGCTTGCTTGATTTTCCTAGGACTCTATTTTTTCAGCCCCACGCTGGCTTTTTGGCATTTTCAGCTGATCTCTCTCTAAACATACCAACTCTCTGTTCATTTTGCTTGTAATATAAAATAACCTTTCCTGCTCAAAGATTAAGTATTCATTCTCCATAATTTCCAGCTGGTGGTTCGTGTTACAGTTGTACTATCACTTGATACATATTGAATATATTGTGCAGCCTGTCCTGCTCCAGTGTCTTTGATAATTAATTGAAACAATCCTCAAATGCCACTCCTAATACTAACTCTGCTTTCTTCTAGAAGGAGAAATACATTAGTTGGTGATGGCAAAACAAACAAACAAACAAACAAAAAAACCAGAAATCTGGTAGCATCTTTTCCAACAAGTAGATTTTTTTATATTAATAAAGTTTGTTGGAAAAGGTGTGATTGATCCAAGAGAATCTCTTCTTGCTGGCAACAAAAGCGCAGCCAAAAGCTGCTGAAGTTGGGACAGCTCCGCAACAGGAGGAAAGCGAAAAGAGAAAGTGTGTCCATCTGGTGAGGAAATTTTATTGTTATAAAATAAGACTGCCAAAAAAAAACAAACAAAGCTAAATTAAACTTGCAAAGAAAAGAAAATAAGCGGTGAAATTAAGCTATATTGGACAGTGTGTTATCCTTTTTTATTTTATTTTATGGATGGAAGTTTTGCAAATATTTCCTACTTTTTAAAGTGAAAGTATTGGTTTTTCTTCTTCTATTTCTCTTTTTACCTATGGATTACATCTTTTTCTTTATTTTTATAATATTGGTTTGGATGGGGTTTTTCTCTTTTTTTTGCTCCATTTAAGTATTTTGTTTCTTTTAAGCCTGGAATAAAAGAAGATATAAAAGGAATATAAAGAGGGTAGTAATATCAGAGGGAAAAGAAGTTGCACTGCCACTTGGAGGTTGAGTCCTGGAAATAATTGCTTTTTCTCTTTGATCATTTTGACTCTGCACTTCAAAGGCTTCAGCTTGTTTACAGAAGAGATAAGGAGAAGAGCAAAGGTTGTTTACACAGGTGCTCTTTGGATGCTTCTTTGGCAGCTGGAGAGAAGTGAAAACAAAACCTTGTTTTGAAACTAGAGTGGCAGTGTTTACTAGTTGGAAGAATGGGACAGTACCAAAAAGAAACCATAACATTACAACAGATTATGTTTGAAATTCAAAAATTATTAGAAACAACAGAGAGAATTGAGAAGAGATTGGAAAATCTAGATTGTAATGCAGTGAAATTTGATGGAAGAGTTGAAGATATCCAGCAAATGGAAAAAGTGGATGTTAGAGTCCTAAAAACCCTGGGGAGAAATGAACAAAGAGGCAAGATATTTGTGGATACTGACGGTGAACTGAGTATGGTTGGAGATGGAAAGAGTGGAACATGGAAAGGGAAGATAGATGGAAAGGAGCTCTACCCCAGATTTAAAGGTATAGAAGAAAAAAGAAGAATTGATGGATTCAAGGAGATAAACTTTGACAAAAGCACTACTGATAACCAAAGATAAGCTGATTAAAGAAGCTGATGGAGGGTCTCAAATTTTATAAGATATGTAAAAAGCAACAAGTTGCAAAGAGAAGTCCACACAAATTTGATTGAAATAGCCAGAAGACTAATTCCACAAATGGCAAAAGACATAAGACTGCACTATTACTGGAAAGACACAGATTGAGATATGAAAAATAATAACAAAATATTAGTCAAATTTAGTTAAAATTAGAGCATTATGTTAAAAATGAAATGATAATGGATATAGTTAGATAAATGATAACAATGTACACATATGTATTGATTTGATAAGAGGAAATTTGGTATAAATTCTAAATGGTGATCATGAAAGGAAGTTTAGAAACTCTGTTATGTATGGAAGCTTATAATATTTTTTAAAAAGAGTAAGTTAAATTTAGTTAAACTAAGAACACACAAAAAAGGAAAGGATGATGGATATTGTTAAATAAATGATTGATAATGATAATAATGTAATATTTGTATTGACATGATAAAGGGGAATTGGATATAAATTGTAAACAGTGATTAAGAAAGGAGGTTTAGAAACTTTGTTATTAAACATAATTTTTATTTAGAAAGTGTTATAAAGATGTAATGTTGCTGGATGATATTGAAAATAGATAATGGAGTGCCATCGTGGTTTTGCTTTACATTTTGGAATATTTTATATAAAGGGACATAAAAACAATTATAGTCGAGGTAGCGCAGTGGTTAAATGCAGCACTGCAGGCTACTTCAGCTGACTGCAGTTCAGCAATTCGGCAGTTCAAATCTCACCGGCTCAGGGTTGACAGCCTTCCATCCTTCCGAGGTGGGTAAAATGAGGACCCGGATTATTGGGGACAATATGCTGACTTTGTAAACCGCTTAGAGAGGGCTGAAAGCCCTATGAAGCGGTATATAAGTCTAACTGCTATTGCTATTGCTAGTCATATGAAGATTGAGGTATGATGATAGTTTTATATATGTATGTATGTATATATGTATGTATGTATGTTATGTTTGTGCTGATAAATAAGTGTGACCTTCCTCCCATATTTGGGCATACCAGGGGTTGTGACTTTAAATATATATGTATGTATGTATGTATGTATGTATGTATGTATGTATGTATGTATGTACCGTATTTTCACGACCATAAGCTGCACCGGATTATAAGCCGCAGTATCAGTTAATGTTAATTTTTCAAACTTTTTCCATATATAAAGTGCACCGGGTTATAAGCCGCATGTTTTTTTTTTGCAATTACTAACGAAATCGCAACCTGCCACTCCTCGCACTCCGCACTACATGATACACCCCCCCCCGCACCGTTCGTCCAGTAAGGTCGGGGAGGCGTTGGGCAGAATTGGGAGGGAGATTTTCAAAGAAGCGCACCAAATATCTCCCGCGAACTGAATTGGCTTTAATAAAGCAATTACCAGCTCAGCTTTAGTTCCCTTTGTGAAAGTTAGAATCCGCAGCTTGAACCCGAGAAACTATTAATCCTTCTCCCATTAAGCGCTATTCCATCGGACCTCCCCATTAAAACCAATCGGAGGAGAAAGCCTGTGCGCTGGGGAGGGAAACTGCTCAGCTGGTAGAAGGGATGGGAGGCAGGAACGGAGGAGAAAGCCTGTGCGCTGGGGAGGGAAACTGCTCAGCTGGTAGAAGGGACGGGAGGCAGGAACGGAGAAGAAAGCCTGTGCGCTGGGGAGGGAAACTGCTCAGCTGGTAGAAGGGACGGGAGGCAGGAACGGAGGAGAAAGCCTGTGCGCTGGGGAGGGAAACTGCTCAGCTGGTAGAAGGGATGGGAGGCAGGAACGGAGGAGAAAGTCTGTGCGCTGGGGAGGGAAACTGCTCCATATATAAAGCGCACCGGGTTATAAGCCGCACTGCCGGTTTTTGATCAAATTTTAGGATTTTCAGTGCGGCTTATAGTCGTGAAAATACGGTATATATATATATATATATATATATATATATATATATATATATATATATATATATACATACATACATACATACATACATACATACATACATACATAAATATAAATATAAATATATATATATATAAATATATATATATATATATATATATATATATATATATATATATATATATATATATATGATTTAAAATATATAACTTGATATGAATTGTAGGTGATGACTGTGGAAGGGATGCACGAAAGCTCTTTGTAATTGACACACTTTTTACAATTTGTAATGGAAGATATTTTTGTGGTGTTTGTTGTGTTTTGTCTGTGTTTATTCAAAAATAAAAAATTATATTTAAAAAAAAGAATGCTGAGAAATGTCTTAATTATTTGCATTGCAAAATTGATTTCTCTTAACGCTGATCCAGCAGTACTCTGCAGCTTTCTCACTATAAGGCTTATTGTGAAATGAACTCATTTCATTTCCCTAAGTTATATTAATGTTATTTATAGTCAAACTGTTAGTTACACATTGCACATAATCAGGAAGATAATCACAAAGAAATGAAAGAACAATTAATTGTCAAGAACAATTAAACTAAATTAAATAATCTTTAACATAAATTAATGATTATTTAGATCTTCATTATAACTGGTATATTCAAAGCTGTTGTATTGTTCTCTCACTGTTCTGCCATGAAATCTAAGGTTCTTATATATTGAATATTGCACATTTCCCTGGGGGAAAAAGTGTATTCATTTAATTGCCTGTCACACCCTTTGTTTAATTACAGGTCAACCTTCGAGAGATATTTATTATACAAAATGGAACAGCTTTTCCCCCCTGGTATTTTTTTTAATATTGCCTTGATCATACTGATTCATAATGCAGGAAGTGAAACCCAACAAATGTAAAAGTCAGAATGTTGGGGAAAAACTGGTTTACTCAGAACAGTCACTAGAATTTATGTCACTACATATTCAGCAGCTTTTGACAATTGATGACCATTTGAGAGATAAACCTGAGCCGCTGTTCATGAACGGAAACCCTGCGAACTCAGCAATTCTGACTTCTTAGACCTCAATAGAAGCTGTGTGTCAGTGTAATTATGTTTTGTGCTTTCCCATATTTTTCGGTTGCACATATGGTAATTCTGAAGTAACTTCCTTTTTTTCTACTTAGCTGCCATTAAGAAGAGATGCACAGTTGCAGTCCTCTGTGTAGAGTTTTCTTTGTATGTGGATTTAATAAGCTCATTTTTCTGACTATCTTGTTGGTACTGGATGGAGCAATACCTGCAAGAATCAATAATTGATATTGAAAAAAGAAGCAAAAGTTATGTTACCTGATCATCCTGGGATAATGTCCACCCAGGTAGCCCATGTTTAATAACCCCAACAGTGGTGAAATTCATTTTTTTTTTACTATCACTTCTGTGGGCGTGGGACGTGGCAGGGAAAGAATACTGCAAAATCCCCATTCCCTCCCCACTCCAGGGAAGGATACTGCAAAATCCCCATTCCCTCCCCACACCTGGGGGAAAGGATACTACAAAATCTCTATTCCCACCCCACTCCAGGGGAAGGATACTACAAAATCCCCATTCCCTCCCCACTCCAGGGAAAGATACTGCAAAATCCCCATTCCCTCCCCACTCCAGGGAAGGATACTGTAAAATCTCCATTCCCTCCCCATTCCTGGGGGAAGGATACTACAAAATCCCCATTCCCTCCCCACTCCAGAGGAAAGATACTGTAAAATCTCCATTTCCTCTCCACTCCTGGGGAAGGATACTGCAAAATCTCCATCCCCACCCCACTCCAGAGAAAGGATACTGCAAAATCTCCATTCCCACCATACTCTGGGGCCAACCAGAGGTGGTATTTGCCAGTTCTCTGAACTACTCATTTCCGCCTCAGAAATTATGGCGGCCATGTCAGGTTGAGATCCCAGTTGGATCCCAATGGTGAGAGTAGCAGTCACAGCCTGGCATGGATTGCCCCTGGAAACATTGTTTTTTCTTTTTTCCCTTTGATCATTTTGACCTTGCACTTCAAAGGCTTCAGCTTGTTTATAAAGAAGAGCATGGATTGTTTATGCAGGTGCTCTCTGATGTTTGTTGCTAGCTGGAAAGAAGTGAAAACAAAGATTTGTTTTTAAACTAGAGTGGCGGTGTTTATTAATTGGAAGGATGACACAACTTCAAAAAAAACCCATAACGTTACAACAGATTATGTCTGGAATTCAAAAATTATTAGAAACAACAGAGAGAATTGAGAAGAGATTGGAAAATATTGAAAATATAAACTTAATAATGTGGCAAAACCTGATGGAAAAATGGAAGATACTCAGCAAATAGAAGATATTCAGAAAATGGAAAAAGTGGAGGCTGGAGTCCTAAAAACCCAGGGGAAAAATGAACAAAGAGGCAAGATAACTGTGGATATTGACAGTGAACTGAGTGTGGTTGGGGATGGAAAGAGTGGAACAAGGAAAGGGAAGATAGATGGACAGGTGCTTTACTACAGATTTCAAGGTATAGAAGAAGAAAAAAGAGAAGAATGGATGTACTTAAGGAGAGAAATTTTGACAAAAACACTACTGATAACCAAAGATAAACTGATCAAGGAAGCTGATGGAGGGTTTCGAGATTTTACAAGATATGTAATAAGCAACAAGCTGTGAAGAGGAGTCCAAACAAATTTGATTAAGGAAATAACCAGAAGACCAATTCCACAAATGGCAAAAGAAATAGGACTACACTATTACTGGAAAGACACAGGTTGAGATATGAAAATTAATAATAAAACACAAGTTAAATTTAGTTAAAATTAGAGCATTATGTTAAAAATGTAGTGATAATGATAAAGTTAGGTAAATAATTGATAATGATAACAGTGTATACATATGTATTGGTTTGATAAGAGGAAATTTGGTATAAATTTTTAAATGGTGAAAAAAGGGAAAAGTAAACATAGTCAGATTATTATTAAATAAATGACTGATAATGATAATAATGTAATAATTTGTATTGACATGATAAAAGTGAAAATTGGGTATAAATTGTAAACAATGATTAAGAAAAGAAGGTTTAAAAATTTTGTTAAAATTAGAGCATTATGTTAAAAATGTAGTGTTAATGGATAAAGTTAGATAAATAATTGATAATGATAACAATGTATATATATGTATTGGTTTGATAAGAGGAAATTTGGGAAAAAATTTAAATGGTGAAAAAAGGGGAAAAAGTAAGTTAAACTTAGTCAAACTATCATTAAATAAATGACTATGATAATAATGTAATAATTTGTATTGACAGGATAAAAGAGAAATTGGATATAAATTGTAAACAATAATTAAGAAAAGAGGTCTAAAATTTTTGTTATTAAACATAATTAATTTTTATTTTGAATGTGTTATAAAGGTATAATGTGGTTGGATTATTGAAAATAGATAAAGGAATGCCACTATGTGGTGTTGTTTTAAATTTTGGAATGTTATAAAGGGATGTTAAAACAATTATAGTCATATGAAGGATGAGGTATGATGATAGCAATATATATATAAATATATGTGATGTAAAATAGATAATTTGATATGAATCAGAGGTGATAACTGTGGAAGGGATGCACGAAAGCTGTTTGTAACCAATTGACACACTTTCTACAATTTGTAATGGAGAATGATTTTATTTGTTTTTATTCAAAAAATAAAACAAATTGAAAAAAAAAAAGGAAGTGGTACTGGCCCCTAAGCTGTTTCTGGACATGGTTCAGTGGCAGTGGGCTTCACCGGGATCAGGCGCCTTTCCCAACTCTAATGATAAACGTTTTTATGATGTTGGGCCAGAATTGGAGGCACTGGAGGTCCCCATGGTGGATGCACCGATTGTGGCTATTTCAGCTTCACCAGTGGTCACTAGTAGTCCAGAGGATTCCCTCCGCCCGAAGATAAGCGGGCGGAGCAGGCACTGGTTAAAGGTCACCAGTTGGCTGCTTGGGCCATCAAAACCTCTACCGCTTCTTCCTTTTTTGGTAGAGCGGCCCTCAAATGGCTCAAAAGATTACAGGATAGGATTCCTGCTAGTGATGTTAGGGGGCACCAGGATATTAACAAAATAAAGGCTGCTATGGAGTTTGCGGTGGACGCCTCACTTAACACCACCCATTTCGAATCCAAGTCCATGTCCGCCTCCATTGCCACCAGACGATTCCTGTGGTTGAGTCAGTGGCAGGCCAATGCCAAACATAAGTGGAATCTCGCATCAGCCCCCTACTCAGGTCAGCAGCTTTTGGTCCGCCCCTGGAGCCAATGTTAGAGGAATCCAAAGACAAAAAGAAGATTTTGCCTTCCCAGTTTAAGAAATCGGAAAATATTCCTCTTCAGGAGGTCACCCTTTTGTGGCGGAGAGGGAGGCTTTTCCTCCCCTTGCTTCCAGCGTCAGTTCAGTCCTTCTCAGGGACAGCAGTATCAGCAGGACAAGTCCAATAAGGGAGGCCAGCGCTATCAGGCCAGGGGATCCTGTCGGTGGCCCGCCGGCCTTCTCTATGTGTTTTCCCCCATTCCCCTCATTCTGTGGGTGGTCAGAAGCTGCTGGAGGAGGAGACGTAGCTCATCCTGCTTGCCTGCACCATCCCTGGTTTGCGGACTTGAAGGCAATATCTGTGGTCCCACCTTGGCACCTGCCGCTGTCGCCAGATGTTCTTGGGCAAGGCTCTCTTCTACATCCGGATCTAGGCTGGATCAAGCTAACCCCCTGGCAATTGAGCGGCACATTTTGATTGTGGGACAATTATCTCTTCAAGTGGTGGCCACGATCCAAGCGTCTCATCGACCATTCACTACCTGTATTTACAACGCAACCTGGAAGGCGTTTGTCTTATGGTGTTCCGGCACCTTCGTGGCTGTGACCCAGGCACAATTATATCATTTGCTGGCCTTCCTACAGAACGGCTTGAACAAGGGTCTTTTGCCTAATGCCCTGCGATGCCAAGTGGTGGCGCTCTTGTCCGTCTTGATTTGCAGGGATTGTAACTCTCTCTCACAACATGCCCTGATTCGTCATTTTTTGTGAGGCTTCAAATCTGCGGCCACCCATAATTCAACACTATCCTACCTGGGACCTGCCCAAGGTCCTCCTGATTTTGACGGGTCCTCCCTTTGAACTGCTATGTTGATACAGCATGGGTTGCACAGGTAAACCCACCAGTGGCTGGCCAGGTTAGATGGTCTTAATAGAATGGACCTTATAAATTCATTTTAGTTTGGCTTTTACTCCAGTGCCCTGGAGTCCCAAAGTTGACTTTTAACTTCCTCATAAGTATTACAAATAAGGCTGAACAGTGTGGCAAGACTCTGTAAAGGAGGGGCACAGGAAGCCAGACGTGGGGGAGAGATAGAACAGAGAAGTTGCAGAAAACTGTTGGTACGAAATCAGCTTTCCTGTTCTTGATACTTTTGTATGAATATCTACTTTTGTATTTTTCCAAGATGTACTTCCCTGTTCTGAACAGGGATTTTTACGTTTTGTATGAATACGCCTCTTTAAACGCCCTTTGATTGACGAAGTTTGATTAAAGTATAAAATCACTGCCCTGGGCGTAGCCAGGCCAGTTCAGATGTTGGTGTGTGAACACGCTGAACTCGATGCATCCAATAAACCTGTTTCTCTTCCTTCGTGGTCTCAAGTCCTGATCTTTCGTAAGTAGATTACAAACCACAATCTGCTGCAACAATGTGACACCTGCCTGAGGTAGCTATCCTTCAAAGTATTATTCTTCGTAGCCATTACATCGGGAAGGAGAGTTTCTGAGTTGGCAGCCGTGTCTGTGCAACAGGACTTGCGCGTATTTTACCAAGACAGGGTATTTTTGAGGCTGGACCCCTCCTTTGTGCCCAAAGTCAACTCTCATTTCACAGGGCACAGGAGCTGGTGCTCCCAAACTTTTGTCCGTCTCCTACCCACAGACTAGGAAGACAGTGGCATAAGCTCGACGTGAGGCGGGCTCTTCGAATTTACATCCGCCGGACTTCTTCAATTCGATGCACTGAGGCACTATTCGTATCTTATCAACTGACATCCTTGGGACATTGTCCGCTAATTTGGATCGGTGGGTCAGAGCCTGCATTACCAAGTCGTACAAGTTGTAACTGCAGCCAGTTCCTGATCGTATCTTGGCACACTCGACGAGGAGTGCAGCGTCTTCAGCTTCCTGGGCCACTCAAGCCTTACTTGAGGAAGTTTGTCGTGTGGTAACTGGACATCCCCGTCGCCATTCATCCGGCACTACAAAATCGACATTTACACGTTGGTGGATGCAGCCTTTGGCAGACGGGTTCTGCAACGTGTGCGAGAGGCTAAAGAACGTTCAGTCCGGTCGCAGGCCCACCCGTAGGGACACTACTAGCTTTGGTATGTCCCATTCATGCATGCTGTCTCCACCAACAATGGAGATTGGACGTTGGCTTACTTGATACGTTTAATCTCTGGGAAGGTGGAGACAGCAGTCATCCCCACCCTATTGAATTGGTCCAGTCCGAAGTTGGAGTTGTTTCCTTGATGTTACCATAGCACGTCTGTCTGCAGATTGCATTCATCATAAAAAGCTAGTGAGGCCAGTGAAGAAGGCGGGATATGCAAATCTTCATACTCAATCCCATTGGATGATAACGAAGTTAACCCATTCATGGTCTGCCCAGCTGGTCCTATATTGGGCACCTGCTGACCACACATGACTTCCTGAACTACCGTTTGTTCTGCACAGTCATAGCTTTGAGTGGTCCCTGAATAAATGGTCATTAAGTGAGATTACCTGCATTGCAAATCTATGCCAATGTTTAGATCTTGGAAATCTAGAATGGGCTAATGCAGTTTTATTTTTTAAATGTATATTAAAACAGGAATCTGATTCATAAGTATTGCATCACATTCTATCAACCAGACCACACTTTTATATGTAGAAAGCAATGATGGTACCTGCTGTTTTAAAGCGTAAAAATTGCTTTGAGGAAATACAATGAAAGCATTGAAGCTTTGGTTCACAGTTCTTTTGCTTCAGTTTGGCAGAATATAGCAGTGCGGCTGTGATTATAGAAGTGCAGTAATTTGAAGAGTTGGCCATAAACCAAGATGCTCGAAATTAAAAACCAGTGTTTTTGAACAGGAGCCCAGTAAATAATATTTTGAAACGATCTCTGCTTTGTGTATCAGTTTAAAATACCTGTTTTTCAGCTGAAGATATTGTTTTTTATTGCCCACGAATCTGAATATTCTGATTATGCAGCTCACAGACCATTTTAATGTAAAATATAGGGATACTTTAAAAATTTTTAATTTGAAATCAGACACTGCGTATGTAATAATAGGGATAAATGCATAGGGGGAAAATTTCGAGAACTCAGTACTCATTTTCCAGAAGTCCTCTGGGTCTACATATCCTACATAACCATCCACTATATAAGGATAGATGCATATTCCACCATAGTGGATGGTTGGAGAGTCCTTAATTCTGTCGCTTATCTTCAAGAACTTCCTGCTATAGGGAGTGGTAGTTCTCAGTGTATCACAGGGTTAGGGTTAGGGAGTTCTCAGTGTATTACTTGCCTTCGAGGGAACATCTCACCTGGCCATCTCCCTGCTAATACAGGTGTGACAGAGATATGGGGTTTTGGTATGCTAAGTTTTTTTTTTCTGACACATTAAAAGAAAAAAAAAGAAAAGAAATTTTATAGTGCCACTTCATTATTGATTTTATTTAAAAAAGGAAAGGAGAAGATAGAACCTCTTTTTAGATAATAGCATTAGCAATAGCAGTTAGACTTATATACCGCTTCATAGGGCTTTCATCCCTCTCTAAGTGGTTTACAGAGTCAGCATATTGCCCCCAACAACAATCCGGGTCCTCATTTTACCCACCTCGGAAGGATGGAAGGCTGAGTCAACCCTGAGCCGGTGAGATTTGAACAGCCGAACTGCAGAACTGCAGTCAGCTGAAGTAGCCTGAAGTGCTGCAAATATTTAACCACTGCGCCACCTCGGCTCTCACATGCATTTTACGATTCAGTAGCAAAAGGGAAATAAAATATAGAATTGTTCAAATCACAGATTGCATCCCCAAAAGTTGTCCTTAATGTCTGTGTGTGTGCGTGTGCGTGTGTGTATGTGTATATTTGCAAACTGCAGGCGTTTGTTCTTTTTTAGAAGCAATTTGGCCATAAAGTTTCAAGTTGCAAAAACAAGGAGTTGTTGACAAAACATAGAGCCAATAAATATCAGAGACAAAATGTTAGAATTAAACTCATACGCTGTCAAAAACAATTAGCTTTATTCAATATTTTGCAGTAAACGTATTACTATTCTTTAGGATAAATTGATGCATGAAGCTAGAGTCTGCATGCTTTCCCCCCCCCCCATCATCTTGTAAATTGTAGCTTTTTATGAGTGACTCAGGAATGCTATACTGTACCTATGAACCAAGAAAATTTAGAATTTGCTGTGTTATAGAATAAGAAAGAACATTCTTTTCTTGTAGTTCAAGTATTTCACCAACCTTTTGCCCTTTGTATATGTGAACTCTAATTCCCTGAATTCTTCGCAATTGTCATACTGGATTATAGGAATTAAAGTCCATACACCTGAGTTGTGTCTGCATTGCAGAAGAGGTTATTACATTTTGCACCTATTTCTGCTCTTAATTTTGTGTGGGGCTGATCTCCAAGCTTTTTGCACGGTAACATTTTTTTTTTTATTTCTGTCTCATTCTGTACAGGTTGTTCCAGTTGAAGTTTACTTTCCACTGCTTATTTGTTTAAAAAGTTATGAGTTGTAAAGCCGGAAGAAATTTATCAGAATGCAGTATCATACAACATCTTGCTTTAATTTGATTTTCCTGCTTTCCTGCACTGTGGTAGGACTCCATCAAGAAAAGTATCCAAAGAGAAGCTTCTAATCTATGAAGGGCCATGGGCTTTGGGTCTGCCAGCTTTCACCTCTCTTACAAACTCAAGCTATTGATGCTCATTACCCTCTGCGTCTTATTGATAGGCTGGGCTACCTCCACTTACCTGGTGGATATTTTACACGAAACTCCAGCAGCAAAAGGCATGATTGAAAGTTTCAGGAAGCCAACCACTATTAAGGAGGAACAGATGGAGAATTCAAAGAGGAAGGCCATGCTAATCGAGAAACTACCCACAGCAATACCCGCCTGTCCTTTTCTGTCTCCTTATCTCCGTAAGTCAACTCACATTGTTTCTGGAAAAAAAGTGGGGGGGAGTTAAGGCCTTGAGCTAACAAACCCTGCCCTCCAAAGTTTAGCCTTTATGATGAAAATGTTAAACCCCAATGTGAAAAGGTTAGTCATCGTCTGTCTCCTGGTAGTATATTACTGTGTCTGATAGAAAGTCTCTCAAGCAGAGGTAGGCACTTAATTTTCTGAAGGGGTCACATGAAAAATTGGGAGTGTTGTGGAGTGCCACCACTAACACACACACCAGCCTCACTTGTCACCTTCCCATCCAACACTGCCATCCCTGCTGCCACACTGATGTCCCTCCCCCCCCCCAAAAAAAGCTGCTGATGCCAGGTCTTCAACCACTGGTTAGACCAGGTCTGCTTCCTGGATTGTAAAACACCCAGGTCTGTTTTTAAGGATTATTTAAATACTTGGGTCATATAGCAAAGCTGCCATTGTTAGATCTTAAATTCTAGAAATTAGTGTAACACAAGGCAATGTTAAGACTTTAATATTTGTGTTACTTCCAGTAAAATGTCAGGAAATTCCAACATTTCTTCCATGATCTAAATATTTTTTAATTATTTATTTAAATTTATTAGCTCCCAAATGGGCATCCCTCATAATATTATCAAATAATAGGATCCACTGATGGAGATTCACCCATCAAAAAGCAACTATTATAATTTAGCAATGTATGGATACAGCTTTAATGAAAAATTGTAAACTTCACTTATTCTGTTGCTTTTTCAATTTTTTTATTTTGCATTTGAATTATAAAATGCTAGCGTGGAATTACATTTATGCCCCAATTGAAGTATAACAGTAGGAATTAAGTAGCAAAAGCCCCAAGAACATAGGGGTGGGTCATCATATTGTATTTATTTGTCTGTCTGTCTGTCTGTCTGTCTGTCTATCTATCTATCTATCTATCTATCTATCTATCTATCTATCTATCTATCTATCAATCAATCAATCAATCAATGCTTGTAGCGTTCCTCAATCCTGAAAGATTCAGGGCAATGAACCACGACACATATTGACATAAATACAGCAACAATAAAAAACAGTACAGTTCAATCATAAAAATGCATCTGAATGACACCCATAGATTGGCAAATCCAGATTTAAACAGCTAGTGAAATGCAAGAAGGAACAGGGCCAAATGTACCCCTGCAGGAATCTTTTACCAAAGTATGTGGCAGTACCACAGAGAAAAGCCATTAGCCTGTTAGCCTGCACATTTCACGTGTGTTGTTCATCCTTCCAGTAGTCTGGCTGCTATATTTTTTTGCTGCTTGACTCACATAAACTGTGTTGCAGCAGCCGAGCAAAATGACAACCATATGCATTACTGTTGCCAGAACATTGTTGGGCAGTTGGAGTTTTAGTTGACACACACTCTGTATCTGAGCAAAAGCCTACCTGGTCCATCTTCTGCTTGATTGGGGAGCCTGTGGTTAGTTTCCATTGATAGCTCACCTTTATTCAAAGACCCTAAAACCTGTGCATAAATCTTTCCTAATTTATCCTCTCGAAAACAACCCTGTGAGTTCACTGAATGGAAATGTCTCAAAGTCAGTGTGCTTTAGGAGCTGATCAACAGTGTGACAAACAACCTTTCCTTCACAGGAGGAGTTTAAACAAAGGTTGGATAGCCATTTGTCAGATAGTAATATTGGGCAAAGTATCAGACTAGAACAGGAGTGTCAAACTCGATTTCATCGAGGGACACATCAGTGTTGTGTTTTGACTTTGGGGGGCTTGGCCAGCTTGACGTCACTTGTGTCAGGGATGCCTGTGATGGCTCGAGTGCTCTGCCAACGGACTCCTGAGCTCCACTTCCAGCTGCGATGGCCTCCTGCAACCATCTACCAGCAAAACTGGAGCTTGGGAGGACTGTGCATGGCCCTTGCGAGCTCTGTTTCCAACTGCAACATCCTCCTGCAACCCTCCTGTGGCCCTCCCAAGCTCCATTTTTACTGGCAGAGACACCGCGGGCTGATCCTTTGCTGTTTGCTGGGTCAGCCCCATGGGTCAGATCTAAGCATCCCTTAGGTTGAATCTGACCCCCGGGCCTTGAGTTTGACTCCTCTGGACTAGAAGATCGCCAGCCCTTTCCCACCCCTTACAGTCTGTAGTTCTATCATTCCCAGTCACTTGAGGGCCTCTGAAGTCTTACTGTAGTGAGAGTTGTGAACCTCAGGTTTGCCTTTTCCTATAGGAGGCCCCAGCAAGCTCATTTTCAGAGCATCTCTCACTCTGGAAGAACTGCAAAAAGAGAATCCTTCGGTAGCCAAAGGGCGCCATAGGCCAAAAGATTGCACAGCTCAGCAACGGGTGGCTATATTAATTCCACACCGCAATCGAGAGAAGCATCTGCTGTACCTGTTGGAGAATCTTCATCCATTCTTGCAGAGACAGCAGCTGGATTATGGCCTTTATGTCATCCACCAGGTGAGTCTATATAGAGTGAGAAAAAGAAAAAGCCTCCCTCAAATCAAGTAACTTCTGGTGACTTCATGGACATGTCCAGACAGTTTGTTTGGCAACAATATAGAAACGGTTTGCATTCTTTTGGGAAGGATTTTTAAAATGTAATTTGATTTTTTATTGTTTGGCTTTCCAGACTAACCTGAGGTTATTTTCTAGTGGTTTCCCATCGAATATTAACTAGGTCTGACCCTGTTTGTTCAACCAAGAACAGAATGCTACTAACGCCCAGAGATATTTTAGTGCCCTTTGCTTATTGTTTTTAACTGTGTAATTTTTTCAGTTAAATATTCAGGGAAGTCAAATATTATTTCTGCAGCTCCATTTACAAAACTAACCTCCAGGGTGTTACCAGTCCTGAGATGTCTTTGTATGCGTCCGTATTAAGTTTATTTTGTCTTTTGCTGCAAGAGCTTAAAGCAGATTGAATACATTAAACAGAGTAGGTGGCAAATTAAGTTTATGCACCATTGGTAGAGATTATTGTTTTCTAAGTTGCAAGTCTTAAATGTGTATTGTCTTTATTGCCCGTTTGCATCCTGCTCATGGTTTGCTGCCTGACGACTTTTGCTATAGCTATCACTTCTTGCACTCACTTTTTTTTAAGATTGAGATTTTTTTCTTCTTGAATAAAAGTTCTCAGTCTTTAATTCTATCAAAGCAAAAGGTTCGCCCACATAACACCCATCCTCCGCGAGCTGCACTGGCTACCTGTTGATCTCCGGGTGCGCTTCAGGGTGTTGTTGACCACCTTTAAAGCCCTTCATGGTAGTGGATCTGAGTACTTGAGAGACCGCCTTCTGCCGATCACCTCCCTCCGACTGATAAGATCGCACAGACTGGGCCTCCTCCGAATCCCATCCGCCAGTCAATGTCGACTGGCGACTACACGGAGGAGAGCCTTTTCTGTTGCAGCTCCGACCCTGTGGAACGACCTCCCCGTCGAGATACGCACCCTCACCACCGTCCAGGCCTTCCGCACAGCCCTCAAGACCTGGCTATCCCAACAGGCCTGGGGATAAGCTTCTCATTTGCCCCACCCGAGTGTTGAGTGTTGAATGCAAGTTGTGTTTTTATTATTTTACTTAGTTCACATATTGTTTATTTTTGAACTGCACCCCCTCCCTAATGATTGTAAGCCGCCCTGAGGGTCCTCAGGGAAAAGGGCGGCCTATAAATCCTAATAAAATGAAAAAAAAAATGAAATGAAAAAGCATTACAGCCCAAGAAGCAATAAAACTGTACATTTATTCAGTAATGTATTTATGGCCAATGTTTTGCTGTTGGAGGACTCTTTATCTCTTATTAATGCTGCAAATGCTGCAACAATGGTGCCCACACATGTCTGCCCGACATGTGGCAGAACATTTCATGCCTGTATAGGCCTTACCAGCCACCTGTGGACACATCATGTACAGCTCACAAGTTATATGTCAAGGTCCTCTTTGAACACAAGGGGCAAACATCATTTATGGCCAATGTTTTGCTGTTGGAGGACTCTTATCTCTTATTTAAAAAGAGCTGTTAGCTCAGTTTCAAAAATACTAAAGTAAAATCCAGAGTTAGAACATCTGATTTCTTACCACCATATGTGGCTTGCTAAAAACATAACCTTCCTTACCATAAAGCAAGAGACAAATACATTGGGTATCATGGTTTACCCCTAAACCTACAAAAACAACTTTTCACATTGGATGGCATAAAACTATAACACAGAAAGAAAGCATACACTAAGTTTTGTTTGTTCAATCATTTTTATTGGAAGAGGAGCCAAATAGAAATGATGAAACAATGCACCAGTGCATTTGATAGTTCTTGGAATACCAGAATTAGCACCTACTTGGGTTATAAATTGATACCAAACAGACTCCGGCAATCAAGCATTGATGCTCTGGGTTTATTCTCTATGAAGCCATTCAGCTGGAAAATTTGAAGCAAAGGACATGGGTTGCCTTAAGACAGTGGTAGTCAACCTGGTTGTGGGCGTTCAAACTTTCATGGTGGGCGGTAGGGATTTGCTGTAACTCTGCTTTATAAATTTTGAGTTTCAGTTTCATTTTATTTTATTTCATTTTATTTATATGCCGCCCTATTCCCTGTGGGACTCAGGGCGGTGCACAAACCCGAAGGAGGGGAAGGGAAAAGTTACTTCTGTACTTTATAAATCACCATTACTGTGGAACCGGTGGATGGTTAGAAAATTTTACTATTAACAGAGATACAAAAATGAGCGGTAGGTATAAAAAGGTTGACTACCCCTGCCTTAAGAAGTGCTATGAAGCATGATGCCCACTAAGTCATTTTGGAGAAGAGAACATTTCTTGTTTTGTATCTGCCAGGATCTTACCTCATAGAAAGATACATCAATTGTTATAACTTTAATGAATGATAAATGAAGAAGACCCTGGAGTTAAGTAGAAAGATACCTGGTTAATATGAATAAGAAGCAGGAACAGTCCCAAGTAAGGTTAGGAATAGCTTTTGCTTGCTAGGTGCTTTTTGTAAGGCAACCTGAAGCTTTCCAGCTAGCACTACCATCTTTCATGGACAGGATGGTAGAATTGTTGCCAAAACAACTCTCTGGGGAAAACTGGCCTAAGGGAGCAATTATGTTCAGAATTGTGTCTGAAGCTTTCCTTTGGGGGCTGCTCTCCTATTCCCATCTCTGCTTTTGTGGCTAGGGAACAGGGTTTCTTTTTAAAAAAAAGCAAAAGCAGCTGACAACATGGCATTAATATGCCATACTTTGATTTTATAAAATCCATTACCTATGAAAAAAGTTTGAGGATGCTTTTCATCTTTCTTCATTTCCTGTTGAGTTGCTGATGGCTCTGCAGCAGGACTCTGAATTTTCTTCTGAGTTTCTGCATTGATAAGAATGTTTCGGTGCTTGCCAGAGCTGTAGGCATTTAAGTTGAGAATGGAGTTTACCTTAAAAATATAAGGTAAAATTCCATTTGAAAATAATACTTATAGAAAACTAAGAGTAGTGTGACAATATAGTATCAGTTCATGTGTTTTTAAACGTTCACCTACAATTAAATTGTAAGATAAAGGAAAACTAATAGTCTATTTTGAAAACTTAAATTAGAAGATTGAAGCTTAATGAGTAGTTTCCACTTGAGCGTGGTGGAATTAATTTCTGGACAAGTATGACCATTCAGGAAAGAGGTTTAAAGTTTATTCTTAAACATTAATTTGGAATTGAAATTATAATATTGGTCATAAATGCTTATTTTACAAATATTAAATAATTATGCAATACTACAATTTCTATGCTTGATGATCCTGGAATGACAATATAGAGTTTAGGTAAAGTATATTTATAGTGTTAGGTAATCTTGTAATAAGGGATGCAGTGGCTGAGCTTGTCGATCAGAAAGGTCAGCAGTTCGGTGGTTCGAATCCGTAGCGCTGCATAACGGAGTAAGCTCCCGTTACCGTAGTTTTCAGAGTATAAGATGCACTGGTGTATAAGACGCACCAAGGTTTTGAAGAGGCTTTTTTAAAAAAAAAAGGGTTTGCACTCTGCAAACCTCCCCAAAACAGCCCATTTTTTGCAAAAACGGGCCTGTTTTTCCCCCCAAAAAGGGCATGAATAGCCCTTAGGAGGCTTGTAGAATGCTCGTGGGATTGGGGGGGGGGGGCAAAAATGAGCAAAAAACAGTCGGTTTTTTGTCAAAAAAAGGTCATGGATAGCTTTAGGAAACTTACGGAGTGCTCCTTGGGGCGGGGGGGGGGGGGCAAAATTGAGCTAAAAAACGGTCCGTTCTTTGCTCATTTCTGCCCTCTCCAGCCCCCAGGAGCTCTTTGAAAGCCTCCTACAAGCTATGTACAGCCATTTTGGTGAAGGGGACAGGGTTTTAGGAGGCAAAAAATGCTTTATTCAGTGTATGATGCACCCAGATTTTCAGCCTCTTTTTTGAGGGAAAAAGGTGCGTCTTATACTCCAAAAATGCGGTACTTGTCCCACCTTCTGCCAACCTAGCATTTTGAAAGCATGTAAAAATGCAAGTAATAAAATAGGAACCAACTTTGGTGGGAAGGTAACAGTGTTCCATGCGCCTTCGGCATATAGTCATGTTAGCCACATGACCACGGAAACGTCTTTGGACAGCGTTGGCTCTTTGGCTTTGAAACGGAAATGAGCACCGCCCCCTAGAATCAGGAACGACTAGCACATATGTGTGAGGGGAACCTTTACCTTAATCTTGGAATTGCTAGTATCATGTAATGATCTGGAGACTTAAATTGAAACATTCAATATGATACAAGATCAGTTGATAATCGTGGCAAAATATTTAATTGACAAATTAACTGGTCCGCCAATGTGAGTGTAGTTCAATCTTCCCACTGTGGGGGCTCTCCATATGTGCTACCTTATGGCTACTGGCCTTGATGGGAATTCTGGGAGAATTGGACACATCTGTGGGTATTGGATTAGACAAACTGTTAAAGTTTATGTATGCATTTGATTCAAGGCTTTTATAATCCCCCTGAATTAAAAGGCTGGAAATGTGCATAATAATCTCTTTATTTACTGATTTTATATATTGTGTTTTCTTCCAAGTATACAAATTGTTTCATAATCTGAAATAATAGATTGCAAGCCAAGAGACATGGCACAAAAGAAAAAAGAAGGAGGGAAGAGGAAAAGAAAATAGACAGATTCAATTCTCTTGTCATATCAAGAGAGACAGGCATAAAATGGCTGGTCTCAAATTTTATTGATTGAGTAATATCAGTTGATTAATACTGGGAACTTGAATCCCAGGTTCCCAGATTATGGGAGGGCTGCCAACTCCAGCAGAGAGTCATTAAAAAAATGGAAGCAGAGAAATATATGGTTATATTGAGAAATAGCTGGTACAGGAGAAGTTCTCAGGCTGAGAACTTTCTGTATTTAAGAAATGCCTTGACCGCTTTATTGTTTAATTTTTGTATATTATATCTAGCACACACCTGTACAGACTTTTTAGAACATTAACCTTATTTGACCTGGGCCTGCTTGCCCCCTGGATTTTGGCTGTGGGTAAACATTCTAACCGCTTTGAATTGGGATTGTATCAATCACTACAATCTTATCCAACAGGTTTATAATTTGAATTGGTTGTTCATTCAATTTATATGGTCACCGTCTCTTCATGATGATTCTCAGCAGCTAACTGCAGTTGAAAACCAAGAAAATAAACACAATAATAAATACATAACCGGTCGCCAATATAAAACCACAAGACCCCCATTTACATAGCCATCCCATGGACTATGCTACATGTTCCAACCCTCATATCTGGTAATGTCTTCAAGGCCTTATAAAAGACCGATAGGGTCAGGATCAATCTGACTAAATCATTGCAACCTCAGATGGAAGGAGATGTTCTGGCAGACTTGAGAGGAAGAGTCAAATAGAAATAGCCCAAGTGCCCTGGGTCTTGTTTGAGGCAGCCAGGAGAAATAAAGGTCTTGGTTTTATACCCATGTGATTGCCTTGACTTTTGACGGACGCTGTGAGAGTGCTTGATGTGGATGGAATAAGCTGATGTATATTTATTGTTTGTAAGCTGATGTTCGTTTATTGTTTGTAGGCTGGCAATGCCAAGTTTAACAGAGCAAAACTTCTAAATGTGGGATACCTGGAGGCACTGAAAGAAGAGAACTGGGATTGTTTTATTTTCCATGATGTGGACTTGGTGCCAGAGAACGACTTCAATATTTATGTATGTGGCAGTCAGCCAAAGCATTTGGTAGTGGGGAGAAATAGCACAGGTTACAGGTAAGAAATAATGTATTACCAGATAGGTTTTAATGTAATTCAATATATCTATGAGTTATATTTTTGACCCTGGGTTGCTTGACTTTGAAGTAACAAATCTTGCTGCAGCTAAATTTAGAACCTGTCACTAGTTCTCTGAATTACTAGCATATCCAAGTTGAATCAATGTCAAAATTAGTGACCTAAAATGAGGATTCTCTAATCTCATGCAAATGTTTAGATGACCCAAACTGTATATTAATTTAATGGATTGCAAGAATAACTTTGAGAGAAAATAGGAAGAACGGCAACCTAGATAATGGTTTGATAAGAGATATCCAAAGTCCAAAGCCTTTTGGACTCAGGAATGGTGGTGGAGAAAGTGTCTGAAAGGTGGAGGAAACTGCTTTCAGACTTCCAAAATTATATTAACATATTATTACTATAGAGGTAATATTATGGCTAGTGTTTTGTTTTTGTTTTTCTGGTCTGGACTTCCTTGAAGGTCTGATAATTTCACTCATTGTCAAAGATCATTATATGATCTTTGTAATTGTACTCCCTTTTTTTTCATTGTGGTCCTTCACTTTTATTACTAGAGCTTTCAGATCCTTGCTTTTTTTAGCTCCCTGAGTAATATAATCACCATAACACACTTTGTTGATGCGTCTTCCTCTAATTTTATAAACACGTGTTTTCTTTCAAATTCCTTTAATATATTTTCAGTGTTTAGATTGAATAAATAAGTGGAGAGTATATAGTCAACACGCACTCTTTTGCCAGCCAGTCTTCTTCACCATGTTATCTCCAGAATGTGACGTCCTAACCTCTGCATAGGCATCAACATTTTTAACATTATTCATTTTGATTGTTTCAAATAGTTATGGTAAATATGAATTTTCCAAAAGTGATGTAATTTTGGATGGTCTCATCCCTGGATTCCTGAAGGAAATATATATATATATATTTGGATTATATTCTGGATTTCACAATTAGATAGTAAGTGTTGACCACTTTCTAGAAGGTTACAGAAATTGAACAGACCTCCTTTCTTTCTCCTGGTTTTATTTGGTAGCATTTACAGCATCTGTTTCTACCTGGGATTCAAGGAGGTTGAACTACAGTGCCAATGTAATTCAGAGGGCAACTTTTTTTTTAGCAAAGGAGAAGGTGCCGGGTCATTTGAGCTTCCTGTCTTCTGATCAGTTGCTGCCATCTACTGCTTTACCCTGGCATTTGTAATAAAGTATGGATTAACTTTTTACTTGCTCCCTTTTGTTTCAATATAATACACATTACAGGCAAGGTAACACCGCCCAGTTTTGTTTTCCATTGCTAAAGTGTAATCAGATTTGTTATTTTGAAGAATCATGGAAGTGGTGAAATGTGGAACTGAGCAAGACTTATTTAAATGTCCACAATTAGATGCAGAGAAAATATATTCTTAGTTTGACCCACCACATGCTTTTATTTTTGGTTGCCAAAGTTAATATGATTTTTTTTAAAGTTCTTTTTTAAAGCAAGCGTTGGCAACTATGTTGGCCAGAACAGAATGATGGACAGATCTCACATCCCTTGTTTTGTACTTTGACACTCACTACCCTGTTTTACATTGTACGGTAGAACTCTAAGAAACACATGGATACTTCTGAATTCAGATATGAAGAAGACTAGAAAACTCTGGTTGTTTGCGGAATAGGTTCATCTGCTTCTCCATGGAACAAATTATGTTGCTTATTGGTCCACCTGTTGTTATTTGAGACTGCTTTAAGCAACTTGGTTGTAACTGTAATTTTTGAATCTTTTGGGTTAAGCAATTTGATGAGGAACATATTTGAACTTTGATTGGTGCACACATCATTTATCATGATCACTCCTGTACTAGAAGATGAGTAGTTGTTAACCTTGCAGCCTTTCCACCTCCTGTTATAAAGTTATGGATATGATAGGGGTTTCAAGGATCATCTCGGCCAGTCCTCTTCAATGTGCAGCAAAATTCTTGTGAGATGGTTGATTAACTTAACATGGTAGGCTTATGCATGTGTTCACAACTCCATTAGTGCGAGAGGAGGGTGTGCCCTCCATTCGTGCAAATGCACACTTGGGCTCACACGCAAAGGTCTACTCGAGTGAACAGTGGACACTTGTGTGTGAAGCTCCATTCGCACGAGCTAAGGGTCCTTAAGCGAAGGGGTTTGTGCTCATGAGCAAAGCTCAATTCGCACAAAGGGAGCTTTGTACGTGAGCGCAAGGCCCCACCTCTCACACAAATGGAGCTTCATGTGCTCAAGCATGCGTGCTTACCTATCACTCGCATGGCCTAGTTTCAAACAGGCTTCAGCCCGAGAGTTGGTGACCCCTATTTTAGAATGTTTGTTTTGGGAAAGGAGCACTTACAATTATCAGAACCAGCCTTATAGAGCCTGTATATTACCATAATGGATTAAGCTAACTTGTTAATATCTGCTGACTTTAAAGGAGTTGATACAGCCCAGCCTGTATCAACTACTTTACTTTTCATTTTGTTCTACTTGCTGCTATTGAAGTAGGTAAAGATGCTTATACCTTGATTTACATCATTCTCCGTTGGACCATACATTATTCTAAGTCAAGAGGTATAATATTAACTTTTTTTCAGAGTAGAGGGAGTCAGAAGTGAATGAATTGAATCAAATAGACAAACCACCTCCTTGATCCTGTGATTTAGTAAACGTGAATCTCGTACCTTATGGAATTAATCAAGGGGCTTCAAAGGGTCCCCCAGACTCCCCCCAAAGGGAGCTAAGTTAGATGCAGGTGCTTAGTATATGAGTTCAATCCACTAGTTCAGAATAAATGGGTTCATTATAATCCCAAAGGGCAATGAAGATGCTTGTCGTCATTGTCAAAACCAACATGCAGTGCTGGCTGATATAGTAAAAGCCCAAAATCTTTGGCATACATTTCTTGGGAAAGCTTAGGAAACTGTTTTGCTGGGTATTACTCCTTTTTTGTGTTTTTTTACAAACTTGGAATTCTGCAAACTTTCTGTTTCTGATAACTATGTAAATGCCATTTTTTAAAAATAACTTTCCTGCCCCTGCATATGTGTTCATAGGTTGCGTTACCAAGGATACTTTGGCGGTGTAACTGCTCTGACAAGGGAACAATTTCTGAAGGTGAATGGATTTTCAAACAACTACTGGGGCTGGGGAGGAGAGGACGATGACCTTCGGATCAGGTACATTTCAGTCAAATGCAAAGTGGGTGGCACAGATTGTGGGTGATGGGAATTTTTCCTATGGGTATGACTCACATTTGGTTAAAGCAAATTATCTTAAGGGAGTCTGAAAACTGAGATCAGAGTTGGCATGCAGGAAGCTTAATCAGAAATATAGAAGTCTGTCTTGACTTTTTAAAAAAAACTGGAAGTCCACTCCACTAACTAGGATTGGCTGCACTTATATGAGATGGTTTTCTTAAGATAGCTTGACATAACCACAAACAAGCTTCTTGTTACTTGTTTTTTTAACCACCCCTCTGTATTTGGATTATTTCAGGTTTCTTCTTCCATGAAGCAGCATGAAAGTAATGCTGCCCTCTTAGTGCAAGGTGGGAATAATTCAGCAACAGATAAACAATAATTGAACCATTCAAATT
The DNA here is from genome assembly GCF_009769535.1 of Thamnophis elegans. Lineage (NCBI taxonomy): Eukaryota > Metazoa > Chordata > Lepidosauria > Squamata > Natricidae > Thamnophis > Thamnophis elegans. Next base: position 26,523,159 of record NC_045546.1, read on the forward strand.
TGTACCAATGTATGGGAACCTATGATGCAACTGTAGGTTGATGTCTTACCTGTACCTGTTTGCACCTTACCATAATTGCCAGTAGCAGAACAATACAATGTATTGTATTGCAATATATCTGCTTTGGGGTTCAACAATATTATTAAGAGAGGAAGCGTCAAACCAATTAAAAAAAAACACTTTGAAGGCTGTCTCTGGCTTTTTGTGCATGTGCTTCTGATGAGCATGGACTATTCATGGGGAGACAACAAGAGTCAGCCTTCAGAACAGTTGTGCAAGGCTTCTGAATCTTTGGTGGTCCAACCATAAGGATCTCATAGACCTAGATGAAAAAACAAAGGAATATAGAGTTCCAGTAAAATGAATAACAATTATAAAATCCTTCTCAGGATCACATCAGAAACAACTGATGTGTTTTTCTGATTTTGTTGGTTCTGCCTGTCAGCAAATGTAGCATTTAGAATTGGTTCATTCTATTTGTCTTTCTTCCTAAAGGTCAACAAAGCTGGGATTTGCAAGAAGATAAATACTTGGCATTCAGAGGAACAGATAGTGCAATCCTAATTTTTAAAAGGGAGAATGCTAAAAAGTGCTGTTAGAATCCAGAATGCAATATACAGAATGTTTTTCGTTCTCTAAATTGTGATACCAGCCTCTCCAAATCTGGTGCCTTGCAGTGTTTTGAAATTATATCTTCAAAAATTGTCTCATCTACATATAATACTTGTCTGGGAAACACGGGACTAGATAAGGGCATTTCCATCACCTTCCTTTAGTCAATCCATTCCCAGTTAATTTGCAAATGATCAGTATTGCTGAAATTAATCCAGTCTTGGCCATGTAGCTCAGTGTAGTCAAGTTTGAAACATCCTCCACAGAATGTTATCCAATTTGTTTGACAGTGTCAGTGACAAGACAGTGTTCTCAAACATCTAGTCTCTGCTATAATTTTCTTTACAATCAGTGGCAGTCTTACTTCCTGCATTCTCTCTCCCGTAGCCAGGAATAGTAAAGGACAAGAGATGAAGTTCATACAGGTAGTCCATGACTTAAGACCAAAATTGGGATCAAGATTTTTGTTGCTAAACAAGGTAGTGTTAAGCAAATCACAAACATACATAATCTTCCTTCCTCCTGTTTTCCCCATAACAGCAACATGCAAAGTAAGTTGGGCAGAGAGAAAGTGATTGGCCCAAAGTCACCAAGCCAGTTTTCATGCCTAGAGTGGGATTAGAACTGTAAGCCATCACCTCGTTTCTAGGCCAGCACTTTAACCACTATACCACACTGGCTTTCTGCCATTGTAATTAAACAATTACAAGGGAAGAAAAGAACTATAAAACAGAGGCTATAATCCTCAACTCTTGTAGATGTTATATGATGAATTCTATGGTTAATGATATCAAAAGCCCCTGTGAAGCCTAATAGGGTCACAAAGACCCTATTCAGGTCCTCCATAACAGCAATCAATGCAGTAATATATGATGATATATTCATTTGCTTCTTTCAAGGACCTCTGCAACTGAGCCCCAATTACAGACTTTTCACCATCTCTTATGGTCATAGTGTAGGCTTCAACATAGACCTTCACTTATGATTGGTTCAATTTTTGGTCCCCCCCCCCCCATTGCTTTAGGCAGGTAACGATGGTTGATTTCAGGACTTATTGGTCAAGTTAGAAAAATGTGCAGGAACAACTTCATTGATTAAATGTGCAGGAACAATTTCATTGATTAATTATTTATATATGAGATCTATGTTGCTTTTCTTCTAGGACCTGAAGGTGGCATACATAGCATTACTGCCTTCAGTTCTTACAACAGCTTTGCAGAGTGAAATGGACTGAGAGGTAGTACAGGGCTTGGCTATCATGGTTAAAAATGGACTTGAACCTGAGTTTCCTATGTTCTAGCCCAGTACCTAGTCCATCAGACCACAATGTAATATGAATTATTCTGCTCACTATTGGCAGTATTACATATATTACACATGGTTGCTACTTCTAGGGAAAAGCGGTTTCAAAGGCAAATTTAAAAGGGAGAAAAGTAACATGTACGTGAACAATTTCCCCTGCTCTGTTTTCCATTCTTTGCAGGCCTCTTCTTTCATTTTGTTAAGAATAAAAACTCATCTGGAATCCTGAAAAACAGAAAATCAGCCACAGAGAGAAGTGCAGGAACAAATTAAGAGGCAGTTTTCTCTATTTCACACCCCACTCAAGCTATTTCACTTTAGAAGCAGCGGCAATTGGAGAATTAAGATTAGGAAAGGCAGTTCTGAAATAGATCAAAAACTCATCTAGTTCAGGAATTTATTTCCAAGTTGACCAGTAAGTATATAAATAGTTGCATTATCCTTATATATCCCGATGATTGGTACAAAAAACCTGATTAGTAGTTGTGATCAATAGCCTTACCCTCTATCATTTTAATGTTAAAACTCTCTGCTCCCTAGCAATGTATTCCACAGATTACAAATTATTTGTGTCACAAATTTCCCATAATTCGGCTTCATTGAACATTGGTTGGGGTGCCCTGAGAAACAAAACTTTGATCTTATCTACCTCTTCATCAGCATGAATTTGTTGTATATAATTCAGCTGTGCAAATTTGGCATTTGACTCAGAAGACGTACTTTGCACGCCGACCCGGTAGTAATGCCAGCAGGAACCCACCCGTGATACACCTCTTTCAAATTAAACATGTAGTATTAGTCTTAACATGCAATTGCAGCTTATACTAAGATTGTCCTTCCCTAAAGCAAAAAGGGCGATAGGTTTTTTCTACCTTCAACATAGGACTTTTGGAGACGAGGAAGTGGGTTTCATGAAAGAGCCGAGGTGGCGCAGTGGTTAAATGCAGCACTGCAGGCTACTTCAGTTGACTGCAGTTCAGCAGTTCGGCTGTTCAGCAGTTCGGCTGTTCAAATCTCACCGGCTCAGGGTTGACTCAGCCTTCCATCCTTCCGAGGTGGGTGAAATGAGGACCCGGATTGTAGTTGGGGGCAATATGCTGACTCTGTAAACCGCTTAGAGAGGGCTGAAAGCCCTATGAAGCGGTATATGTCTAACTGCTATTGCTATTGCTAAAATTGTGCTATTTCCACTTTTCAGTGGCAGTTTATGTTGTGCTCATTCTGTGCTTGCTGCATTCTCATTCATATAGCATTAGTTAGATTTAAGATTTTACTTCGGAAAATGTCAATTTGAGAAAGAGCCTGTATTCTAGAGGTTCTCTTTTCAGGACTGGAATGATGAGTTCATGTTCATGGTTGCTTTCATGTGTGCTTTCCTAGTCATTATCAGCAAGCAAAATGGCCAGGAAGCTCTCCATCATATTCTCTAATCTACCATAATACTTGCACTTCACAGTCACTACTCACAAATTGTCACATTTTTGTTTTCAGGGTTGAAATGCAGAAAATGAAGATAATCCGACCTTCCCCCAGTATAGCCAAGTATACTATGATCTTTCATACTAGAGACCAAGGCAATGAGGCAAATGGCCAAAGGTGAGTTAAGAAAACTGTATCTATGAAGCAAATTCTACTGAAGAATATAATTAGTGACAGGAAAAATTAGGCTGTGGATTGTGTTCCTGATAGATACAGTATGTTTGGGAGATTTGGATATCTGAGAATGGATGGATTGAAAACAAAATAATTTATTATACAGCCTCAAGATGTGTATTTTAACATATGACTTAATATGTGACCTGTTTTTTCTTTCTCTCCTACCTCCATTAAAATCTCTTCAGAATGAATCTCTTGCGTCAGGTGTCTCGAGTATGGAAGACCGATGGGCTAAATTCATGCTCCTATAAACTGCTTTCAAAAGAATACAATCTTTTATATACAAATATTACAGTGGATTTTGGAAGGCAAACTAAGTTTTCATAACCATTTCTTATAGCTAATAAATTTTATTCAAATGGACCAAAACAAAGTAATGACTTGAGCTACAGCAGTGAAATATTTCATTTTCTGTTGGTGGACACTCAACAAGTTCTTTACACATGGAAAGTTTTTAAAACTGTTAGATTTGTTAGTTACTCTCTTTTGAGCTATAAGACAACGTTGAAATTAAAGACTTTCTTTGGATAAAAGTAATCCTTTATAAAGAATTCTATAGAACATTTTTTTGAAATGAAGAGATATAAGAACAATTCAACTGTTAATTTTTCAATGAAACAAGATTTTTTTTTCAGTCCAACTTTTTAAAATGTCATTTTTTCAGTTGAAGAACTGTTCATCATATTCTAAATGGGGTGGTACATAATTTCTTTTTCTTAAACAAGGAAAAAATAAAATTTTGAATAAAATTTAACCTGTTGATCTTCAGTTTTCATATTTATCCGAATATCTGTCAGTTTAAGAATGTGAAAATTTACTACTAAAAGAAATTGATTACTCTGTGTTTTCCATTTTTCAAAGGATAACAGCCAAACATATTTGCATAGAGTACATAAGTAGATAAATTGACATTAAAATGATAGCATACACCTTTGCAAGGTTAGAGTGCAGAATGGTCTTAAAATGCAGTGATATTTCTTCAGGATGGAGGGGAAAGCTGGAAGACAATTAATGCAACTAATGAATATAAAATATTAGTACTAAACATAGAAATGGTTCTATGGTTAAATGCAAAACATTATATTTTTTTTAAAAATGAGCATAAAAATAAATTGTGTTCCAGCTACCAAAGTCAAATTATTTTTATATTGTCAAGGTGGCTACTAGCAAACCACATAAATTTGAAAGGCAAACAATCCTTATTTTCTCAGCTGATTTACAAACGGACAGAGGGAAATAGATTCAACATTGGTGCTTTGAACAAACAGCAATCTTGCTTACAGTAAATATTTATAGATTTCCTATTCTGCCTTTCTATAGGAGGGCTGCTATGATGATTCAGTGAGCTATATATATGAGATATAATACAAGGTAAATCTCCATTTCCATTAATTCCATATTTTTAATATGATAAATAAACAACTTCTCTGTCTAATCAGTTTCAGTCTACACAAATATATCAAACTTTTAAAAATAACGAGACCCCAATGAAATGTGTTTTAAAAAAGCACATAATCAGTTCATTCAAATACTTACATGTTTATTAATACTTTTAAATTGTTTCTTGAAATTCACTAAGATATTTTTAAAATAACACCTAATTAACATATAATTAAAAAAATACTTTCTTAAAGTATTAAATTCTTAAAATATGGGTATAGAAAACTGAATTTTCTAATGAAAAACCTTTCAAAAAGAGACCCACAAGTCAATTCCAAATTCATATATTTCCTGAAAAATTGGTAACAAGTAACATTAACATAACTTTTTTTAAAATATTTGCTATGCAGAAGCATTGTGCAAATTAGAAAAGAGCACAGGATTCAGTAGACATTTTGCAATTATTCATAGACCAATTTGTTGCTGGTACTTGACAATTCCTATAGCAGAACTATAGCTTCTAGCTTCTGACAGTTTACTGCAGAACAAGATAGGATAATTTCTATGTTGCTAATGTCAATGAAGCAAAACCAATCTACCTCAGATATGGTTTCTTTATAGTGTATTTGGCTCCTGCTTAATTGGTCAAATGCATGCAAAAACAATGTTCTCTTTCCCCTTCTTGCATTCCTGGTGACTTTAGCTTGTAAAAAGCTCTAGGATTTGAAAGCTTCAGATGATGCCAAAGTCAAGTGTTATTCCTTTTTCTTTGACTTGGAGGTGGTAATGCTGGTGTGGCTCCAATATCTACCACAATGTGTGTATAAAGATGTTTTTTCTTCTTTTCTAAGAGTTTGAAGACAAGGGAATTTGTTCCATCATCTTTCCATGTTTGGGAAGTATGCAATTTAGCAGGCCTAGGGAAAGGAAGATTCCACTTTAGATAAACTAGGAATATTTTACATATAGAAATGCAAATCAAACAATGTTTCATTACTAACTTTTTAGAAAGGGAAAAGGAAATTGTTTCTCGTATTACAAAATAAGCATAGGCAAATGGAAATTTGTTTCTAACATATTGTTAGGAAGAACCTTTGTAAGAGGAAAAATTAATATTATTAAGGATATACTGTATATCAGAGGTTCTTCATGAATGGAGCAAATATTATGCAAATATATAGTCAGAGTTTAGGAAAGTAATCTAGGTGAGATCCCAATCATATATAGTCATTTGGGCTAATTAAAAAAAAGTGAATTATAGCCAGAGAACCTGATTTTGGTGAAAAACATTTGTCCTGACTGAGATTTCATTGATGCAACTTGAATTGGGATTGCACTTCATGTTCTAATTTATCATGCAAAACCCCAGACAATGGGAGAAGTGGGAAAAGGAGGGATAGAGCCAGGGATAGAGCCAGCCTTCTCTTATTCTAACTAACTAGATGTAACAAATGTTTATTTTCAACCCATGTGATTGGTGTTCTGTTGCTTTTGCCTTTAAGAGAATGTTTACTTTTGAATATTGGAAACCATTTTTTGAAATATGTAGATAGGATTTATAGATATATCTCCCTCACTTCCATAATAAGCAATTTATCATATACAAGATGGAGTGGAGTTTCTAGGTAGATGATACAATTACTAACCACACTGCACTTCTGTTTGTCAGTTCCAATAAAGCCTCAATTCACACTCCCAGAATATATATTACAGGTACTATACCTAAATGTATTTGCTCTGGTTGGCTAATATTTAGTTAAAATATTTAGCCCTGCCAATGACTACAAACATTCCTTTTTTTAAAAATCATTTTTTAAAAGGAGCCTAGGTAGCCTACAGAACTTACATACAAATAAATTATATTGCTACTTTAATTAGATTTTAAATTTTATGAAAATGTCAACAATAAGTTAACAATTATTGAATGTAACATTAAAATTAATCACCTTAATTAATCACCAAAGGTCCTCTGGAAGAACCATATTTCTACTTCAGAAAGGCCAACAGTGACTGTTGTGTGAGAAGGCAAGCTATTCAGTTACGACAGTGCTGAAAAAATAACTTGGCAATGGAGTTGCTGGTCCCAATTGTCACAAAGAAAAGACTTCCTGTAGTGATTAGTCTCTTAAACCGTACTGATAAATTTATTGGCAACCAGAGTAGCATTGATACAGTATCTACATTTATCTATTACATCAATGCTGCAGGAACTGCTCTGGTTACTCACAACTAACCACAGCACTTCTGCCACTGCATTCTGGATCAAATGCATAAGATAGTTTGACTTCAATTTAAATTGATATATGATAGGAATTTGATCTGCAGTGTTATGCATGAACAATACTTCACATAAGGGAGGGAAAATTATGATTGAATTTGAGTGGAAAAGAAAAATAAATAAATACGATCACCTTTTTAGATTCAGCAAAGGGCTAGGTGTTTGTTCATAACCCATCATTTTGTAACGTCCAACATGAAGAGGAACCTGAATTATTTTCATTCCTGCTATATGGATCCTTTTTGAAAAACATGGTAGGAAAATTACTTCCTTAATAAGAAAACAGGCAAATGTACAATTGAAAAAGTTATGGCAACTACTTTTTAGACAGTAAATAATGCTTCTCCCTTTTCTGGGTAAAATAAATTAATAGCTTTAAATATTCCTTACAGTGCCGACCACTTTTTTAAAAAAGTCTTTTGAGAAGAAGACTAAAGAAGTGCTGACCACATTTTGTTAGTCTTTTGAGACACCCACCCCCCCACAACTGGGTTTCATGTGGGTGGGTTGGGTGATATTGTCTGTATGAGTATATATGGACAATTGAAAGCATGCTGTTAATTTTCTCTAAGGGAAATATTGCAACAGCAAAACTAAGACTAGTTCTTAAGTGTAGTCTGATAAGGTGGTTGGCAGAGTAGTATGAGAAGTGCAACACCAGGAAGAAAATACGCAGATGAGAATCTTGGCTCTTCAGCAAGTCACTTATATTCATATGAAAGAAAGAAAGAAAGCTTGTTGTATGTTATTTTAGAAATAAAATGAACAGATTGAATTATGGGTGGTTTTTTATAAGTACAGAATTGAAGTTTGGTTGCAAAATGAGTGAATGATGCAAGAAAAGTATGTATCAATATAAATGTGAGCAGAAAGTTAGAAACTAAATACAATGACATTTTGGTTATTTAATGCATTTATGGAAAAATCTATATAGAACATTTACAGTGGTGGAGATGGAAGCATAGATAATGCTTTTGTTTACAGATGATGCCATAAGCCAAAAAACCAAATTATATGAAGTAAATGTTAGGTTGTAAAAAAGAATATGAATATGAAAAGTAATGTTTTGAAGACAAAGATCAGTTGAAAATGGAGTTACACATAATGGGTGAAAAACTTGTAACATCCGATTTCTCATATAGTTGGTACAATGTTTATTAAAGATGAGGGGAAAATGGTCTTACAATGCAAGAGTTTATCACCAATACTTGGACTGAATTCCAGTATGTATGAATTCTTACTTTCTGTGATGTTGTACAATTTGTTTTCAAGCTTGACTCCCCCTGTTTAGATGAAGGAAAAGGGTGCAAAGAACTGCAATTAAAAAAATATAGACGTCCCATGAACGGAACTCAAAATGCAGTTCTTGGAGTAAAAAGTCATTCAATGTATGACAGGAAAAATACTCAGTTATGTGTTTTAGCAGGAAAAAAAGACACCCTTGGAAACTAATAACATGTATGTGTTCCTCAAACTGTTCCTTAGTACTTGCTATGTTTCTGCCTTAACTTAAATATGTTTTTTTTAAAAAAAATATTTTTAAGACTTAACCTCTAGTATAGGCTGTATTTCTAACGTTGACTTTGGGCCCTATGTTGGTACCACAAAGATTATTGATGGCAGCCCAAAGCTTTGTCTTATGTATGTATGGTATTGTAATTGCTATAAGAGATGCAATCAGTAATTTTGTTAGGTTTCCTATATCCTGATATTTGAATTTTGAGATTATTCCATTGTTTCACTCTATATTTTTTATAATAAAATGTTATACTAAAATATTTAAGCATGTCTGGTACTGATCATAGTGAAAATATTATTTCTTGGTTATAATGCACTTGCTAAGGGTAGCCATTTTGAATCTTCTTCAAAAGCTTTTGAGGATATTGTAGTTTTTATTACTTTGAAAAATGGTATAAAGCAGTCATCTGAAATAAAATGCAGTAAACTTTCAGTGGCCTTCTCTTAAGTTACTTAATTTATTAACCTACCCATATTTTAATTCTGTTAGATGACAATCTAAATTACAACTTTTGAAGTAGCTGAAGGAAAAATAATTTGATATATTGTGAGAAATAGATTAAATACTGAGTGGATGTATATTAGATTTTCTATAATCTAACAATGTTCCAAACTGATTGCTAATAATGAAACTATTACAACTGACAGGTATAATTTGGCAGCAGCTGGTATGCAGCAGGAATGTCAGAATATGCTTGATAGAATTGTGCTAGAATTGCAGTTTCTTTTGAAAGGCATGGACAAATGATAAAATATAGTGTTTACTTTCTTTTGAGAAGCACTTTTTGAAATTATGCTTATCCTAAAATATTAAAATGCATGGGAAGAATGTTTTAATTTCAGGTATGTGACTATAAAATCACACACAGCAAAGAAGTTCCAGCATTTGCATGATTTAAAATGGTCCAAGGACTTAAGTATTTATTACAGTAATAAAGTAAAAACAACAATAAAGTTAAACATTTTGTATATTGGACAGTAGCCAGTCTTAATAATTCCAGATTTATTGATGCTAACAAAATCATCAGATTGGATCTTAAATTAGACTTAAGAATTTTAGTTAAGAGCTTCCATCACTAAGACAGGTTATTGTATTAGGAGCCTATAGAAGTAAAGCAGCACAGTACCTTTTAATTTAGCATATGGACTGTGATAAAATCACAATAGTCTTAGGTTTTGGTACCGAAGCTAATTTAAAAAAAAACATATAATGTACACATGGATAAGCTTACCAATGAAATATCAGCATGGCAAATTGGTTGATTAAAAAATGAAGAGATACCCAAGTTTTGGAATAGAAATGAGTGTTTTGGAAAAATAGGCAAAAGCTGTTAAAAATATTCTAGTAATTTACTAGTAAACTAGAATTAATTTTGACACGATTCCAATTGAACAGCTATTTACTATAGCTGACTGATACAGAAGTAGGAAGATAGCAATAGCACTTAGACTTATATACCACTTCACAGTGCTTTTGAGCCCTCTAAGCAGTTTCAAGAGAACTTGAAATGCTAAGATAAGCAAGACAATATGTGATGATATTCATATCATTTCAACCTTTAAAAATGATGTTTATAATATGTTGTACGATGGCCTTAGTTTCATTTTTCTTCAAACAATTTTAGGGATAGGTATTAAATGGCATTATTTGATTGGAGAATACTTTCTACATATATAATATTCACTAACAATAGCTGATGAAAAAAGGATGTCTTTGTTGCTTCTTTAATACCCACAATATGTATCTTGCTTAAAACTTTAATGCTTGAACATACTTTAACATTTCAGTAAATAAATACCTTTCTGCAATGTCGTCGTCTTCATCAAGATGCTCCCAGTATGTGTTTGGAAACCCATTTATCTTCATGTAGTGGTCTGGGGTCAAAGCAGTAACACCACCAAAAACAGACGAATATGGCAGGCTGCACAGAAAAATAAACTTAATGCATGTGATTTTATAAGTAAATACACACGGATTCATCATACAAGCAAATGCATGTGGGTACTTTTTCTTTACTCCAGCCCTTTCACTGTACAATATATTGCATTAATTAGAATTCTATTGTTGATGCTTTTTGTGGTACTAACCTAGGAATGAACATAGGGAAATCAATGTGCTTTAACAGTTAAAATTCTGGACAGGGACCAGAAAGACAAATTTTAAATTCTTAACAGGTGACTTTAGGTCAAGGCAGATATATTTTACAAGCTGTTGTAGTTAAGGTAATATAACAGAAGAGACCTATGACCTAGAGAAAAGGCAGTTATGCAATAATTAAATTGTGAAATAATTATTATAGAAACTTCAAGTCTTCAATAAACTTAAAAGCAAATTCTATATATAATTCTGAAATAAATATAAATCCTTTTAGATATATAGGGTTGATGTCTAAATAATTATATTTAATATTAGAGTTTAAAACACAACTAGGAAAATATTTCAGCATCTGAATTTACCCATATTGCAAATTATAAAGTGACTATGATTTCTGAAAATCATTGATAGTCAAATAAAGTAAGTTCACCCAGTAATTTTTTAAAAATAAGATACTTATGCGCTGCCACACTTAAGTATTATTCCTAAATGTTTAAAATGTTATTCAAAAAATATATAAATTCAATCCAAATGAAAACACATCTCCTGGACAAAACATGAAAAGCGTCTGGAATTAATTTTTAAAAAGTGAAATGCATATAAATCTAAATGTTTATTCATTATAAATTATTCAAATAATGAATTAGTAAATATATTCAATAAACCACATTTGTTCAGATTATTTTATTTCATAAGATATTTACTGTCATATTCTTAGACATTACCGGTAATATAACTTGTCAATAGCAGTGGATAAGTGTTTGGGATAATATTTATCACAGACATAAAGATTATAGTCATTTTCTGGAATAAGATCCATATTATGTAGAAGCAGACAGTCCCAATCATTCTCTTTCATGGCCTCATGGATGCCAACATTAAGGAGCTTTGCTCTGTTAAATGGACCAGTTCCAGCCTGGAAAGAAAACATGCCACTCAATCAAGCAACATAACAACATTGAAATCTGACAGCAATGCCTCTTCATAATAACTGTATTGTACTCATTTTGCAAAAAGCTTCTGGTGTGATTGGATGAGTTGTGTTGGTATTGGATGATCAGTGATTGTGAAAATTGGATAACTTGTTAGTCCTATATTCATAAAAAATAAAAGTAATGTTTTATCTGTGATTAACATACAATCTGAATACTGGGAAAAGAACTAGGGAGGCGAGACAAAGTAGTCTAAGATAGCAAAAAATAAAAATCAGGAGTAGCAATTTTTTTGATTAGATTTCAACAAGGTGCATAAGCTTAATGAGCTTCAACACCATTTACTAGAAGCACTCAAATGCAAGATAAAGGGGCTGAACAACGAGCAGATAAAATAGAATAGGAAGGAAAATACGTAATGCATGTTCACAAAAACAGCAAAGGACATAATTTGAAACAGGAGAAAAAACATTCAACACTCAGACAAGATTCTTAGTATCATCATGACGTGTGTGTGTGTATGTGTGTGTGTGTGTGTGTCCCAGTTTTGGGGAGGACTTGATAGGTGGATAAATTGCCAAATTTAGTCTAAACATCTAACTATGCAATGAACTATAATAAAAAGAATGTATTAAGTTTGTATGCTGCCTGACTTTCAATAACTCTGGGAGGCTCCAACAATCAGAATCAGAAATTACAAAAAAAACCCCATTAAAAATAAAGCACAATTGAGTCCATCACTGAAATCATTGATAAAAAGCCAGGTCTTTGTGACTCTTTTAAATAACAGAAGAATAGGGTCCATTTGGTTCTCGCATCTCGTATTGCACTAAAGCTATGCATGAAAATTGCATGAGAGTCCACTGTAATATACAGAATCATCATGTTTCATTTAATATCTCTAAAATACATGTTTGATTTTCAATTAGATACTCCCCCAAATGCCCTAAAATTAAATAGTAAAACTAACAATTTTCAAATGAGCTTTGTTCTTCAGTACTCTATTCATATTAACAGGAAATATAAATGGAACATTTTTCAAAGGAACATCAATACAATGATTTGGATAAGACTGTAATCATAGTTTCTCCCAGACTGACATAGAAACTGCTTGATTTATTGGAATATGAACCATGCATATTTTGAAAAGTGTTATCACTGTTGAGATTTCATCTTTCTTTATAATGTATGGAGCAGTTTCTATGCAGTTTTATGAGGACTTTAAAGCAGCCTTCTCCCATGTATGGCTTCTCAGAATCTATATACTACTAAAACCAGTGTCTATAACCTTTAACTGAAAAGATACACCATAAGCAAAACTGTTTCAACCAAATGGGTACATTAAATGGGCTACCTTACAGAATGCATCAAAAATCCAGGAACCATGAATCACATAAAATTAAAATTTGGAAAATTTTATAAAATATTATCATAAAAAATATTTTGACATAATACAAAATGTCACAAAACGTTTCCTATGGTCAGCTCCTAAAGTTAGACTGTACTATATATTCAATATAGGTTACTTTCAAGGCAGATGTTTCTTTGAATATTACCCTGAATTTTTAAGAAATTTTCAAGACATGCCCAGCTACCATTGAAGGCTTAAGGAATATGGTACGGAAATAGCTCTGAAATGATGACCTAAGGGATCATGGATTTGTCCAGTTTCCAAATCATATTGACTCAGACTTTGAAGGCCTATCCAGACCTGCTAATACAGTCAATAGAACTATATGTAACTATTCCCGGTATAATCAGATACCATCTGTGCTCTGTGCTTTCTTGATAGTTTGGCTTACCTGATGAATCAAGTAGATACAATAGCTAAGCTGTTGGCGTTGGAGAAAGGGATGAAGGTAATAGAGAAATTGGTGCAACTTCTTTTCACAGTTCCTGCATGGTACAATTATAGCAGTTTTGTAATGGGCTAGACAATGAGGTGGGCTGTAACAGCCACCCAATTGGACATATGGATTTTTGTGGATAATTGTTCTTTCACTATGTAGTGTATCAAAGGTGATGGTTAAGAGTCCCACTGCATAAAATATGGATTGACAAAGGAGAAAAAGAAAATTATGAAAAACTTAGAAAATTCAGCATGTCTGAAAAAAGATGATTTTTATCATTTTTTCTCTAGAAGTATTTCTAAATGTACTCTCATGGAAAATACTGGCTATGCTTGAGTATTTCATTAAATAATGTTTTAGCTTTACAGCATATGAACCCATATGAACTTCAGATCTCAACTATCCTTCAGCATAGCACTTAAAATTTCTTAAAATTTCTTTACGTATGAGCTAGTCAAGAAAGTCATTTTCAAAGCCTCAATTTTTCTTCTTTGGGTCAATTATGCAAATTTGTTTATGTTAGAACATTATGCCAAAAGCAGTTAATATAAAAGGAAAGGTTTTCTGAAGCCTAACTTATAGTCATATTGGAAAAGGTGAAAAAAAAGAAATGAAAACCGCTATTATTTTAAACACTAAATCATGTCCCATTGATTTTTTTCAGTATGAAAATCTGTACAAATACTCATTAAAAAGTTAATAAACACCCTTCTTGCAAAAGTATTTGAATTTTTAGTTCTATCATATTTAATCTAGGTATACATATTTTTCCATGGTAAGTAAAATCACATAATGCATATAAATTGCAAAGAATACAATTTCCAATTAAACCATTCAGATCAAGTCAGATATTACATGCCTTATATTTGGATTGAAAATTCATAATGGCATTGCAATATATAATTTTAGTGCAAAACTAATGGTTTTATAACAGGAGTAAAATTCATCAAACAACAGTTTGCTGGCACATTTTGATTGCTGATCAAAATGAGTTGAGCAAGCTTTTTGAAATAGAGTAGAGGATATATTGTATTATGGTTCCCTTGCCTTTCTACCTTACTTTACCATACTGTTATCTATGCTTTGTATTTAAACAAAATGCCAGACTATAAACACTATGGACACAACTACTGAGATTTTTAAAAAAGGTTTACAGAAATATTCATCTAAATCTATTCCTAATGCATTAGTGCAAGTAAAACAATGTATAATTGAGTACAAAAATAATTTGTACCACAATAAAAAGACTTGTACTTACTGTTTTGCCAGAGATGGGAAAAGAAAGCAACTTTGATTACCATTTTACTACATTATATTTTAATCTTATTACTATTTTGGGATGTCTGTAAACAGGATCAGGAGCAGATTGGAATGAAAATAGTGAAATAAATTTGTGGTCATTTTACAAAACTACTCTGTATTATTTTGACCTACCTTTTAGCAAACAGCAACAGCAGCTATTAATGCATATAGTAGTAGTAGCAGCCATGTTCGCAACAGAGAGACCTCCAGAAAATGAATAGGGGAAATCCATACCAATTATTGTCTAGTAAGTTTTGGGATCTTGTGTAACATGGTGCACTTCTAATCACCATTGATAGACAAGAGTTGTCACAGAAGAACAAAAATAACCATGTATAGCTTTCAAATGCTAGTCAAATCATACTGACACAGATCAGCTTATTAGACAAAAAAAAAATAACCTGTATTGTGCGTATTTCATACATACCAAGTATATTTGACTGTGATGTACAAGTCTGCATAGTGGTCTTTTGAGGAGCAGGAGTAAATAAACTAAGATTTATATAGACATCCTCTGATTTTGAGTAGTCCAATGACTTATGTATTTCTAAATGACCCTGAAATAAAACTGAACTGCTGCCTCGGTAAAGTATCAAGACGAATATAATTTGAAAGATTACCAAGAGAAGCAGAAAGCAAGAATTTTCTGCTCGAGAAAAATTCATTTTCTTCATAAAAAAAATTACTTCTTTAGTTCTTCAGAACTTTCCAGTGTTTTAACTTTGCAGGTACTGTAGCTAAAGTTTCAGTAAATGACTCTTTGAGGTAACTGAGTATGGAAATTGTCATTTTTCGGAAGTATTCTAGATTCTCAGCATGATTTCTTTAAACTCACAGGACGTTCTAGATCAAATGCTTTATATTTTAACCATCTTTGGTGAATCAATTCTTCCATTATCCAATCTGCAATTATAAGGGAAAAGCAGTAAAAATTAACTAATAATATAGAGCTTAAATACAAACAACCCTTCCAATTATATATTGGATTTATATAACAATTATATACCAAATAGGTTATACGTTATATACCAATTATATATCAAAATAGTTATGCGTGCCTAGTATTGATGCTCAAATATAGGAATTCCTATAACTCTTAATATTCAATTACAATTATACAATTCTGAGACATTGCTCAAGTTTTTTTTAATATTGTGAAGTGTCTTTTAAAAAACATTTTTCTTCTCTCCTTTTAATCTACCAACACGATAAACCTCCCTTCCTGATTTAAAATCAACTCATTTTTTGAGTAGATTGGTTAGGAAATATAGTTCTACATTCAGTCTCATTTATATACTTGCATTCTGTTTTTGCTACTCAAGAATATTTCTTCAGGACTTTTTGGACATGCTGTTGTAATTATATTAACTCAAACATACATCTCCAAATCTTGTGGTTTTTCCTTCAGGTTCAAATGTTAATTTGTTGATATAAATTATGAAGATAGACTTAAATCTAGTTTAGTGCTCTTTGCTTTATCTTCCTCATGCATCTGAAAATGCATGTTTCTTCCCTAAGGATAAAAAAGTTGAATGTAGTATTGGAATCTGCTGCTGGCTACTAGTCTTCTTTTTTCCAGAGAGTTAATTCTAAATGGTCTAATTTAGACCATTCTAAAGTTGACAAAATATTAATTTGAAACAGCAGTCAGAGACTAACTTCCTATTAATAAGCCTGGCATATTCACTGCTATATCTGATCCCCATAAAATTTTCTTCAATATAACTAAAAAAGGGATGTACTAAAAAAAAGATATACAGATTTTACTATTAGGGGAACATTTGTGTTTATATCCGTTTTCCTAACAGAAATCCTTTCTTCATAACTTATTCCAGTTTCAGTTTTATTATTTGTGAGGCAGGGGAAATGCGTGAACATTTAATTTTAGGCTGTGCTAAATGTATAACTAAGAGAAAATAATCTGTAATATAGTAAACTGGCAAGCTTGGCTAATGTTAAAGGCACATATGGTGAGGAAACTGAAGTTCTGAGAGGAAACTTTATTCCAGCAAAAAAAATAATTATTCGTCAGGGAAAAGCCACCATGTGAGAGAAAGAGGACAACAAACATTTATGAAAATTTTTCTATCAATGCTGAGGAAGGCAAAAAAAAAAACGTTTTAACAAGACGCCCTCATCGCAAAGCAAAACAATAAACTTCGTTACGATTCTCCTGCTGGTCCAAAGCAGCTGTCAATTTAACAGAAAGGTCCTTCTCCCAAGAATTTTTGGAGGGAGAGTCTGTGCCTTAACTTTTTCAACGCTTGCCTGCGTAATTGGGCCTGAGGTAAAAAAATAAAAATAAAAAAATAAATAACTACTTTCTGCGGTGCTGTTTTCGCCTGCCTGGTGAATTACGCTAACAATTCCACCACTTTCCCTCACGCCATCGCCGTTCGAATTAATCTTCTTCCGATCCGAAGTACCGCCCCTTAAACCTCAACTTCTCCTTCCTCGACCCCGGACAGACCCACCTCAGAAGCCGCACCGGCGAAGCACTTCGAAGCGGTGAAGCAAAACCACCTCACCAGCCCGCCTTCGAAACGCGCACGAGGAACTTCCTAGAAGCAGCCGCCGTGGGGCCACGCCCCCTTTTCTTATTATTATTTTTAAATGAAGGAGTGTCTAGGACTACATGTACCAAGATGCAACGCAACATCTAGGCCTTTCCCGAGTTAAAGCAGGGCATGCTGGGAATCAGAGACTGGAAGAGAGGGCTTTGCATAAGCGGCTTTCGGGGGAGGTTTGCATTAAGAAGTGCGTGACGCAAAGCGGTGATACAAACTTTGGCTTTTCTTTAGATTTCTTTTTAAATGACATACACGTGCTCTTTTCGTTCCTTATATGAATAGCACCCTATGTTTTCAAGTTGTCATGGTTCGCATCTCCCGCGAAGTAAAACCAAACCAACCAAGTTATGGCTTACTGTACTTAAAGTAAATGTAAAGTCAAAATGTGCTTTTTTAAAAGCCAGTCCCACTGAACTTCACTCGCTATAGAATAAGCAGTTTTAAAGTTTATGGGATTGAGAGTTTTTTCCCCAAATGTCATCACTCTGCTTAACAACTGATTCCCACAACACTGTCAATAATTTACTAAAACTGTATTACTATTCTTTTCTTCTTTCCTAGTATCTATCTCTCCCCACTTCTGACTATAACCATGTTGCTTGTTTCTTTCAATTTATATTTTTATTTGTTTCCTAGTACGATTTGATAGCTTATTTGTAACCTTGACTATCACTAAGTCCTGTAACTTTATTCTTGATGAATGTATTTTATTCTCCTTATGTACACTGAGAGCATATGTACCAAAGACAAATTCCTTGTGTGTCCAATCACACTTGGTCAATAAAGAATTCTATTCCATTCCATTCCATTCTATTGTATAGGGGATGGGAAATGTGAATGGGTCTAGTCCTATGAAAGGGATCTAGGAGTCCTATTGGACAACCACTTAAATATGAGCCAGCGGTGTGCTGCAGTTGCCAGAAAAAGCCAATGAAGTCCTATGTGCGCCAACAGCGGGACAGTATTAAGGTCATATGAAGTATTAGTACACTTTCTATTGCTTTAGTAAGATCATACTTTTTAATACTGCATCCAGTTCTTGATCACCATGACTAAAAAAAAAAGATGTTGAAAAAGAGGGCAGAGAAGAACAACAAAGATGGTTAGGGTGTCGGAGGCTAAAATATATGATGAATAGTTGCAGGAATTGGGTATGTCTAGTCTAACGAAGATAATTACTAGAAGTGACATGGTAGTAGTCTTCCAAAATTTGAAAGGCTGTCACAGAAAAAAGCACCTGCAGGCAGGACAAGAAGCAATGGATTGAAACTAATCAAGGAGTGATCCAATCTAGAACTAAGGCAAAATTTCCTGACAGTTCCAACCTCCCTTACAACTGTTATTCTGTATGTCAAAATTTTTACAAAGAATACAATCCTCAAAATATTTTTTCACTATCGGGGAATATACAACTATAAATAACAATTATTATGGGGCTTTTTAAGACTCAAGGCTTGTGACAACAGAGGATTGATTTCTCAATTTGATTCTTTCTACTTCCACTTGGTTCTCACTACATTCTACATCAATACAGTTTTGTTTATTTTTGTTCATGTAAAATCAATGATCTAAATTGGATCCATAAGTGGAAAATCTGAAATAACTCTTGTTATTATATTTTAACTGGCTTGTTTTTCTGCCTTTAATGAAAAATGATAATTTATCTGATTATTTTAAAGATTCAATTATAATTGATACATTGATTATGTGCCATCAGGTCATTTTTCACCTGATGGATTTTCTCCATGAACTACCAGTAATTTCACCAGGGCTGCAAAAATTGGATGTTCACTAGATGGCACTAAAGATTTAGAGTGTTCTGTATACTTTTGTCACCATCTTATGGTAATTTTGATTTTGCACCCTAGCTACTGCAGCCCTAATTGCACTACTGTACGATATTGTGATAGCATTGCATGAGGCGTTGTCATTGTCTTCTCTCTTTAAAAAACACTGATTGGCAGCTGCGCTGCTAGTATGACTGAATTATCTTTATTTTATGAGTGCTTGTCAAACCCAGAACATTTTTGTCAAAGGGAAAATAGAAACCAAATAAATCCCTATAATTAATTTTTACGCAAAGTACAATTCTAGATGTTAAATGTTTACATTTAATTTTAATCCACAGTTGTCCACTGTGGATGGAGAACTGAAAATCCCATACTCCTATCCACCAACCTTTAGCTGTTGTTCCATTCCCAGAGTGAACTTATTTATTTTTATTTGTGTGTGAGTGTGTATGTGTATTTGGTGTTTTAGTGTTAACTCCAGGTGAATGTCTAGACAAATCTCTGCAATTTTCTTGACAAGATTTCCAATTAAGAAAGGGATAATGACCCATAGGGTGATCAGGAGAATAGAAATATTTGAAATTGTTCAAATGCATTCAAAATGAGATGTTTCTCTAAAGGATAGGCAAATATGGGGAAATTGTGAATAATAATTATTAATTGTGAATTAATAATTAAAAAAGGAAATTGAAATTGTTAGTGAGGAATATCAACCATTTCAATTAATTATACAAGGAAAGATTCTTGAGACATGCATTACTGGATGACAGTGTACGGTATATTATACTTTGGCTAAAAAATTTACATGCATGGTTTGGCCAAAATGTAATTTTGTTCAGGACATGAATATCAAAAGAAAAACTGCATGGGAAGTTGCCAACCCCTACTAGGAAAAGAAGAAGAGTCAACGTTAATTGGATTATTTAACAGGAAATTTTTAATCTTTTGCATCCTCCCAGATCCTACTTATAAAAGAATTATTTATTTATTTGATTGATTGGTAAGCTGTCCATTGTAAATTCATGGCTCTGGGTGTAAGCAAATAATTATCCATGCATGAATTTCAGTCTTTTTGAATTAAAAGGTTTTTTTAAAAAATGAAATGTTTTCACTGAAGCATGTGAAGGATATAGTAGCTATTCCGCACATCTACTGTGGGGTTTAGAGGAGGAAGAGGCGGAAAATAAAAAATATTATTCCAAATTTTATGCACCGAGCAAGAAACTATTTTCCTAGCCAAAAATCTATCTTTCTCATTTTTATGCATCTGCTTTAGAAACTAAAGTGATGCATTTTTGTAAAGAAATAGAACTAAATACAATCTTCAACAGAGCTTGAAATTAAGTTTGTGCAAAGTACTGTAAATATCTGAGGAAAGTGACAGCTTCTGTCCCCTGAATATAGCCTTCAAATATGTTTTTCCTTTAAATCAAAGTGGAGTTAGGTGAAAGAAGCAATAATAAAAATACCTTACCTATTTAATCAAGTATACATCAGCTCTGTACACTTGGTTGTCAATGTTAATTGCAAATGGAGACAGAAATGCTGGACTGAAATATATTCCCAAACTGTTTCTACTTACTCTGCAAAAAAAGAACTCTGTTTTTCTACTTTATTTTCAGGGGACTGACTGGCGAATTTAAAATTTTTGTTCTAGTGGTAAGTTCTTTGAACTTACTTTATACTTGCAAGTAGTAAAGTATGCACCTACTAGCTTTGCTTTCATTACACATCTTTCTGAGGCTTTGCTAGCTGCCCAAACCTCTCAGGCTAAGAAAGACCAGTGGAGGAGTTCACACACTATATCTTTCACTGCGATTTAATTAAGAAGCCCGGGAGACCAAAGGAAACATTATGATACAAACTTTAAACATATCATCATTAGAGGCATTGCAGCTAAGTAGAAGACCCTCATCTTCCAATTTATGAGAATGTGCCTGAAGTTCTGTTGAAAGAGGTTCTGAAAGAGAATTCTCTTTGATCGAATTGAATGAAGGCTGATAGATGGTTTCCATCATGGATTTAGGTCATCAGGTCCAAACTCCTGGCAGGAATACAAGTATCCCTGACAGATGCCTGACTAACCTTATGTTGAACATTTCCAATGACAGGGAGATCATCAATGATTAATGGTTCTTCTGTAGTCATTGATAGGAAAGTTTTTCAAATTATATCTCTCTTTCCATAATTTCATTTTTCATTTTCATTTTTTTCATTTTCCCTTTATTTGTATGCCGCCCTTTTCCCTGGGGGGACTCAGGGCGGCTCACAATTAAAAAAAAAAGGGGGGGGAGGACAAACAGTTTCCAACATACAGACAATACAACATATTAATAAAAAACACAACAGCCACACAATTCGAGTGGGGTTAGAGTCTTAACCCCAGGCCAGCCGGGACAGCCAGATCTTTAGGGCGGCGCGGAAGGACTGGAGGGTGGTGAGGGTCCGAATCTCCACGGGGAGTTCGTTCCAGAGGGTCGGAGCAGCCACCGAGAAGGCTCTCCTCCGGGTAGTTGCCAGTCTACACTGGCTAGATGATGGAATTCGGAGGAGGCCTAATCTATGCGATTGTATCGGTCTAGTGGAGGTAATTTAAATTATTATTCTATATTCTGCTCCCTGGGAGAATGTAGAGAAAGTCTTGTATTCTTCTGTGTCACATACATTCAAGTATTTGACATAGCTGACATTTGACATATGATATTCCTCTTCAGTTTTTTCTTCTAGCTATATATTTCTTATTTTTTCCATCAATCTTCATATAATTGAGTTTTTCTAGTTCTAATCTTCTGATCATTGTCCTCCTTGCAATCTGTTCCAGTATGTCTCAACCCTTCCTAAAAATGTGATGCCAAGAACTGGAAAAAATAATTTATAATAAGAACACTCTTGCCACTTAATTGGGTGCTTTACAGATATGTAAGCAATTAAAAAAAAACAATTACTCAAAACCTATTCATATTCAATGAATAGTTTGAGACAAAAAAACAGAGTGCACAAACAATACCCAATAAGGGATTGGAAGGGGGAAGAAAACAGATTTTTAAAGCATTTATTAATGCTGGTCCCTGATCCAGCATCTGATGCAGCTAATATTTCGCTATTATGCTTCAGCCTGGGGGCTTAGCAATTCTGCAACATATTGAGACCTGGAAAACATCTGTGCATGCAGAACAGGCATATGGTGATATTCTCCATCTTCTGCAGTGAGCATTACCTTCTGGTAAAAGGAGCCCTTCCTAAGCAAGCTTTATAGCTGCCTGTCACTGACCCCTGTTTATCTATTGTGGCTAGCTAAAGGAGCGAGAAACAGAGAAGGAGTAGTACTAACAACCTTAGGTTTTAACGTATAATTCATTATTTAGCCTAAATAAATGTGATTAAATATTATTATTTTGTATCTTATGTACATGCATATTGATACATGTTGTATTGACAGTGGAATAATTATAAAGGTAACTGATCAATGAGTAAATAAATATACTGACAATACAACACAAATGTGTAAAGTATGGGAAATAAGCAGAATATGCAATTCAGCTTCACAAGAATGTTAGAAACTCAGGTTGTTCTGCAGTATTTTGTTGCAGATTTCAACTTCTCTGTCTTTTAAGTGAATATGTCTACAAGATCTCAGTCATTACTGAAGTGAAAAAGAATCAGAAAGATGTTGCTTTCTTGTTTTCAAGGGATTTGCTTTTCATCATGAGCTTGTAGTTTACTGTATATATAAATATTTATAATGCAGTTAACATGGCAATATGCTTTTCTTATGTAATTGCTGTCTTTCATCTTGTGAATAATAGCTCCCCAAATGATATTATCATCACTATAGCCTATATACTACTTAAACTGTCTCTGTCATGACCTTTAAATGGGTGAAATGGTACATCATAAGGAAACAATTTTTAACTAAGGTATCTCAAATGTTCTAACTTGTAGAATGGATCTAACATCCAAAATCCAAGGACCCACGGAATTTAAAGAAATGAAATTTGGGAAAGTTTTAACTGATTCATGCTACTGCTGGGGTTGGACTGGAGGTAGCATTCTACCAGTTCTGACCAATTTGCCTGAACCGGTAGCGGAAATTGCTGGTGGCCTGCCCCGGTTCTACGGCATCCCATTTAGGTCCTTTTTTTGGCAAAGCGCATGCGTGGAAGGTGGCGTGCATGTGCATACACTGGCTTGCTCACATTTGCGAACTGGTAGGGAAGGTAAGTCAATATCACTCCTGGGCTGGACTGCTGCAGTGGTCATGGGATGAAATAGCAATAGACATATACCGCTTCACAGTGCTTTACACCCCTCTCTAAATGGTTTACCAAGTCTCTATATTGCCCCCCAACAATCTGGGCCCTCATCTTACTGCCCTCTGAATGATGGAAGGCTGAATCAACCCTGAGACGGTGAGACTCAAATTGCTGAATTGCAGTCAGTCAGCAGTCAGCTGAAGTAGCCTGCAGTGCTGCATTCTTACCACGGCACCACTAGGACTCTTCAAATCTGCTTCATTTGCACTGTCTACTGATGAATTGTCCAAGCCAAGACCACAATATTGTAATCTATTTGTGCAAGCTAAATTCTTAACCAATGAAGATCCAGAGCTGCATATATTGAAACACATGTTCTATAATGCATATTGCAGCAGAAACTCAGCATGTTGAAAAAATGGTAGACGCAATAAGAAATATCGGAAGCCATGCAGGAAAAATACAAGATGTGGCTGGCAATGATTTCTTATCTTATCTGAAGGAGGTGATTTTCAGAAATGGGAGAATGTGAAGGACATCAAGCAGGACATACTATTAAAACTTTGATTCCTATAACTTTTAACTAAGCAAAATGATGCAATGTAGGGCAAACTTTTAAAATCAAGGTACCTCAAATGGGCTAACTTACAGAATGTAAGGACCAAAATCTAGGACCCATGTCTGCCATAGAATTGAAATTTGGCAGATTTTATTAAAAAAAATATAGGACAAAAATATTTTCAGAAAGCAATTTGTGACCTAATAACTGAGCCAAGGTGGTGCAGTGGTTGGAGTGCCGTACTGCAGGCTACTTCAGCTGACTGTTAGCTGAAGTTCGGCAGTTTGAATCTCACCGGCTCAAGGTTGACTCAACCTTCTATCCTTCTGAGGTGGGTAAAATGAGGAGCCAGATTGTTGGGGGCAATATGCTGACTCTGTAAGCTGCTGAAAGAGGGCTGTAAAAGCACTATGAGGCTGTATATAGGTCTAAGTGCTATTCTATTGTTATATCAAATATAAAAAAATATTTGCAGATTTTGAGTGTACTATAGAATTCAACAGATACATCTCTGAATGTATCCCAATATTTCCAGTGAAGGCAGTATATTAGAAGATCTGTCATTGTTGAAGGTATTGAGGAAACTGATAAAAGAATATCCCTGAAAGAATGAATGAGAGGTGTGGGGTGAGGGAGGGAAGGAAGGAAGGAAGGATCTATGTGCTATTCAATTCAATGTAAGTAGAAACATTTCTTAATATCTTCCAGTAAAAGCATTATATTAGAAGCTCTGCCATTTTAAATGCATTGAAAAAATGGTAAGGAAATATTTCCGAAACGGGTCACAGATTGTCTAGTTTATTTTTATAAAATGAATATGTCTCTTACATGATCTCCTTTTGTTCCTTCTCTAAACACCAAATTATTTTTGTTAGATAATATATTTTGGCAACGTGGTATCCAAGCACTGAGAGAGTTTTAATTTAGAGGAAGGATGCTTTCTTGTTTCGAGCAACTTCCTTTGTTGTGGTAGTTGTGATGATTCAAACAAATAATCTCATTGAAATGGTTCTCTAAACAGACTTCGCTTTTGTGATTATGTGAGAATGAGTTTGCCAGAATGTCTTTCCTATTGCATTTTCTGGCTTCAAAGATTTATTTGAACATCTAGGGTATAAAACTGCTGTCACTTCAACACATTTTTATTTCTCATATTTTGCGAATAAGTTTCGCAGAGAAAGAAATGAATTTGTTATTCATGAAGAGTCTTTGAATCCACAAATATATGCATGATTGGAATTTGATTCTTCTCCCTCTTTTATGAATACACATATTTTCATGAAGTGAAAACAAGAAGATTGCATAGCCATGTTGCAATATGGCATTTATTTTTTTATATTTGTGTACATTCTTTCTTCAGACAGATCGGGTGGTTTAAAAAAATATTTTATAACACTGGAAACTTATTTTTATCTCATTGGCATTTTCCCTTACAAGTGTTTCAGCATGGCCATCTCTGGGGAGACAGGATTATAGTGTACGAGGGAGAAAAATAAAGGCAAGCATTTTAGGAGTAAATGCTAATAATCTCTAACAAACTTGGGTAACAAATTTCTACTTTCTATGATACCTGTATTCAAAGGAGCCTCTCTTCAACCTGCACTTTTTTACAAACCAGCATAGCTCTGAAAAAATAAACTAGGATACAATCTAAAAGATTCTTTTGTAAACTGGGAGGAAAAACTATAAAGAATCTATTGTTTCTTGTTCAGAGCAGAGAATTCATGGGCTAAGTAGGCTGAGCCTTCTCCAACCCCAAATCATTTGCTTGTGCAAAATCCCAGTTTCCAAATTAAAAGATAAGACAACTACAAGTCTACGTCATAAAAGTATGACTTTTGACATACACACATGCTGTGTGGCCTACACATCAACCTAGTTTGTTTAACCTCAACTTAATTAATAAACCACAATTAGTTGCATTTGCAAAATACACTGTCCCATATATTTGTGTATGTATATATGCGTATCTGTGTGAATATATACAGACTCCCTCAGTGAACACATCTTCATGTGCATGTGCGCGTGTGCACACACACAAAAACACATAATTTGACACACATATAAATGGAAACAGAGTATTTCCTTTCCTATTATTTTTCTTTGCAAATTCCCATCTCAACACTTTTTCTATCAAGCACACACAAACAAACAAACAAACAAACAAACAAACATATTTTTCATGTAAATCAGCCACTTAACAGCAAGAATTCTCAGACTTGGAAAAATATAGCAGGAATTATTTAGTGACAAGGGCGAGGATTGCAAATGACATAAGGAAGCATCATTTTGAAATGGATAATGCTGTGAAGAGAATATCCTTTCTTGTAACAAAGAAGCAGGTATCTGAGTTACTGGGTTAAATAATATTAATCAGTTCCAGTTCAAAATTCAATAGATTCAGGTTTCACTGCATAGAAGAGACTGCCTTCCATCTGATTCCTCCCAGATTTCTTTCTATCTGTCATAAATAAGAGTTTTTGTAAACAGGGTACATTTTTTTATTATGTTCACCATTTGTGTATTATGCTCTGTGCTAATAGCCCAAGAGGAATAGTTGATGCTGCATTATGAGAAATGGAAGATTTTTTTTTAAACATGACGGTCTACATACCAAGTTTTGGAATGTATGACTCATCAAACTTTAATGAAGTCAACATTTAGACAGCTAAAGTTGGGGAAGGTCATAGTTTTTACAGAGGTAAAACAATGACATAAACATTACCCCAGAAGAAATTGAGAGCTTATTCACATGGCCTATCACCAGAATGTTCAGACATTGTCCTATCATCAGAATGTTCTGGCAACTATTTCTGAAGGGTAGAATCCCTATTAACCCCTCCTCATTGCCGGAGTGTTTTTCTGCTTCACTTGGCTCTGTGCCTTAACCTGGGGACTCTGGTGTGGGTTTTTATTTGTTTACATGTTTTTAATCATTATTTATATTGTTATCTCCCAGAGTCATGTATATATCTAATTCCACTAAACAATAATATTAATAAGTAATAAATAAATATTGTATTTTGATGTAGCTATTCCAAGTAATGTGCCTTTTATAAATGACTGGTGGTGATTTTACAATGCTGATGAGGTTCAAGTTGTGATCCAGATGTTTTGGGATTGCACCCAAGGTGCTATTACCATTGATATTATCTTCTTCTGTTATAGTTTTTCTTCTTAATATTATTAGTTTTTGTTTTCTCCGGGCTACCTATTTTTTCCTGTGCAAATGATGATAATTAGTTTCATCATTCTTTAATCACTGAAAGTAGAAGTGTTTTACTCTCAATTTCCAATAGATATTTATTGGCTAGGATACAATTCTTAGATGTTTGGGAAAATGTTAACGGTTGGAATTTAAAAATAGCACAGCAAGAAGTAGGAAACTTAAAAGAAAAAGATTGGTTTGGGTTTTGAATTTACCTTTTATTTACAAAGTAAGAAATTATAGATATATCTTTCTATATCTATACATCTCTCTGTGTGTGTCTGTCTATATGTATGCAATAAAATATAAATGATGATTAAAATTAAGGTAAAAAGTCTTATGATTATCGAATCAGTACGTTTCCAGTATTCCAACAAACTATTTGTGATAAGTTGTTCTTGGAACTATTGGAAATGAGAAATACCAACATATTTCCTTTATTGAAGCCAAATGGGGCAAGGGGTTGTAGTAATAAAAACAGATACGGGACACCAGTTATCTTCATGTGATATTTTCATTCTATATTTATCAATAGCTAACATAAATAAGCATTAAAGTGGCTTGGTATCACTCTTTCCTATTTTGGTATTGATTGGTATTGTGGTTTTTTTGTGTTATGTTTTTTTCTGACAATACAGTGTTTTAACAATTCATGAAATTCAAGGATCAGAACAATGGCTCTATGGCATATCTCAGAGCGTTTCTGTACAGTACTTTTTACACAGTTCAATTCTTTCAAATCACATTTCTCAGGAAATTTTACAAACACTTTTCTAAATAGTTCTTCAGTGGCTGCTGTAGTCATACTTCACATAGGTTAGAATTCCAGTACCTTTCTGCTCAATGCACCAATTCCATTTGCTCCCTTATTGTAATAAAAGTGAAAAAACTGTTGTCTTCAGCCATACAATTATTTTTCATTTTGCAGTTAATCATTCAACAGGCACAAAAGAAAGGCAAGACAGGATTGAACTCGGGGAATTTGAGATATGTTTAACCAGATGCAAGTTTGGAAGCTCTGTTTTCAAGTTCTGCTCCTTTTTTTCTGTGGCTCAGTGGAAGATTTCCATGAATCTTCCTGGTATTCCCACCTGACTCCCTTCACATTGCCTTCCCTCTGCCTTTCTACATCTTTGTTCTTTAGGCAAACCCAAACCCCTCCTTCCAAAGTAAGGGGATAAAAATCGGAACTATTAGCCCAAATAGCTCATGATTATTTTATCACTGGTGGATAACTTTCTTCTGATTGGGTATATTTTAGTAAATATATTTGTTTCCATGGAAGATTGGGCACATGGAGGTAAGATAATAATATTGTTAATAGGCTAGGTTGAAATTTTTGGCCTATTCTGGAAGCTTCAATTTGGTGCTAAAAGATCCTCTTCTCTTTGGGAGTTTATATCTTGTGTGTGGTTATATTGCTTCAGGAAAATATGACATGTCATTATTTTTTATTAAGTAATAAATAAAGGTTTCTTATGCTAAGTAGAAATAAAAAACAAAACACCTCAGAAGAATATAATGGCCAATAAATTCTTTTTTTGGCCGTATTTATTTTTTTACTTTACTTCTTTTTCTTAACACCAACATAAATAGGTGCAAGGTGGAATCTAATAATTAGTCCTCTACTATTTTTTATGAGGATTCTACTGGCCACTGAATTCTATTATGAGATGACACCCTTGGTTTCCCTCAAAGAAGTAGATGATAAGAGAATTGAAAGGCTTGACAAACTGTTTCTGTCAACTTTAACTCCCACATAGTGTTTTTCCTTTAAATTATATACTTTTCACATTATTATGCTTCTAATTATTATTCTAATTTAAGACACCAGTCATTTCCTGACATTTCAGCAGTGAGTAGAAAAATTGTAATTCCCTGTTGAGTTTCAAATGAATACAGGGTGGAAGAGAAATATAAATATTCTCCATAAAAATAGCAGACAATCCAGGTTAATACAAATGAAATACAGTAGTCAGAAAAGACCTATGTTATAAATAAGTCAAGAAATAAAGACACGTTCTGACATATCTCAGAATCATACTCAGAGTTGGCTCAGTTGCTGGAAAATGTTCTCCTTCAGTTTCTTCAGTTGCAAGAACTTAACACATCACAAAACATCAAAAGTATGGTTTTTTTAGGTGAGCATAGCGCACCTTAATAAAAAAAAAATTTTTTTGTGCTTTTACCAGCCATTACATTTTTGGCCCATATATCTCCCCACCCACTTTCCCATTTGAATTCACATTTGCTGATGACCTATCAACACTTTGTTATCTACAGATATGATTGTTGATTGCTAATAAGTAGTTTTGTTTGCAACTGATGCTCACCATTGATGAATATATTTGTAATCAAAAATTAGGGATAGGGATAGTGGCTTTTCCTACTTTTTGTGAATGTTCGCTTTTTAGTATTACTTTTTTTTAAATTTTTGCTTTAATCACATCTATTAAGCAAGGAGTCCATGGCTCAGTATAAGTAAACATTGTCTATTCACTCCAAGCATGGCTTGATTGGAGTCTGTATTATTCCACATAGAGTTGAAATTCATCATGCAGCTGCATTGACAGTTTAAGAATATGCTAGATATTTACAAAGCTACAAAGACTAAAGAAAAATCTTTCTAGATTGGACCAAATGAATACTAATGTGACATTTCCTAGTTCCAAAAATAAAATCATAACTAGTTCTGTCTGATATACTGCTCACAAAGTGAGAACTAAGTAGTTGAGTGCTTCTTATTGTCTCTATTTCTCATGACAATGATTTATCTACATAGCCACAGGACATGATGTTGAGTTGCTGATGCTGAAGTTCTCAAACTTGCTTTTTCAGTTTATCATTCAGATTCAAGAGGAACTAGTTGATCTTGGTTTGGATATGAAAAAGGTAACTGATGCATATCTCATTCTCCAATAGACATCTTCCTGATCTTCCAAGCAAGAATTGCTCACTCATTATCTTTCAAATAAGAACTCCTAAGTCTAAAAGAGGTTTTAAGTAATTCTGAGAATGGCTCTCTCTTTCTTGCAATAATGTGAAATATTTCATTGGTAGTAGGCAGGAATTAGTTCATTTTGAATTGCCATTCTTTGGAGTAGATTTGCAAAAGCTGATGTCTTTGCAATACATATTGCAAAACAAAGCTTCAAATGTGTGGATTAGCAAAGATAAATTTTGCCCCTTACTCCAACTAGGCTTTTCTTAATAGTATCCGAAATGGGATGCTTACAGAAATGCTTCTCTACTTGAAAAATGTCTTCCAACACAGAGATAACAATGAAGAAACAGGTCCTCTTAGTTGTGTCGTGAATGACTAGAATATAGAACAAATGGCCTTAAATATGACATTGACTTTGTTTCTTTATTCCCTAATTTTAGAGAATTTAGAAGTTGGTAAATGCAATGCAGATGTGGATGTTATTCTTGATTGTTGCATCAGTACTCTGCTGATCATAGACAGGTGTGCAAGAAGTTGCTATCTACAAAGTAAACAAGAAGAAAGGGAATTTTTAAAGGGCATATATAAACATACAATATATTCTTGGACAGATTTAGCAGAATTTGGAATACAAAGAACTACATAAATTCATGCCAGGATTTACCCTAGAACAGTATAGTTTTCATCCAAACCACAAACCTCTTTTTGACACAAAAAAGAGAGCATGTTCAGAGCTGATTTGCAACAATTTTTTGGATGCTATATTAATAATTTGATTTTTATCCCTACTTTCTCCCAATCAGTTTATTGTATTTATATGCATAAATACAAGAAGCATAAAGCTATGCATATCCATTAAAAAAAATCATTAGCACAAAACTATCAATCAGCATATTGAAATGAGAGACGTTGGCCTAATAATCCTGGATTTCTGATATTCCATCATATAGAAGGAGTTTTAAAATACCATCCTTTAGCTCAATGAATCTCAACCTTCCTAATGCCATCCTTTAATACAGTTCCTCATGTTGTGATGATCCCCAAACATAAAATTATTTTACATTTCCGTATTTTTTTTTGAAAATATGTGTTTTCCAATGGTCTTGGGCGACCCCTGGGAAAGGGTTGTTTGACCCCCAAAGGGGTCCTGACCCACAGGTTGAGAACCACTACTTTAGCTGAATGCAGTTTATAATGACAACAGAAACATTGAAAAACTTGAGAAAGTGAAATTACATGTTGATCTGAGAGCAGATAATATATGATACTTTCAGATTGTGTCCTTTTCAGCAAGCTTAGTCTCTGTAGCCTACCCCTTTCTCCTTGGTCAAGAAGTTTATTCTGGCTTGTTGTAGATTCTTATTTTTTCCCCCCTGAAGTGCAGTCTCTCCAAATATGAAATATTTCTGCTGCATCAACACTGAGAAAAGACAATTCACTCAGTGTTTGATAAGGAAATTTCCTTTCTACTTAAGGTGTCAGCATAGGTCAGTTAAGGAGACTGGGGAAAATGTGTGAGAAGGATGGAAATGGAATTAGCCACTTTTGACAACATATCTTCATAAGATCCACCTTGATCATGGTATCATTCTGTCACTTTGGCAGTATGGTTGAAGAACAAACTGATCTTACAGGGAAGAGCATTAGAACAGTGTTTCTCAACCTTGGCAACTTGAAGATGTCCGGACTTCAACTCCCAGAATTCCCCAGCCAGCTGAGAAGCACTGCATTAGAAAATATATTGGGATTTCCTATATGAACATTCTGTTCAAATATAGGAAGAGCCTGAGGGAAGTTAATAACTACACGACTACCTGGTATGCTTCAGGATTGCTTTCTCCTATATGTCCATGACCATTTTTGCTTTGGCCTTCTGGAGACAAGAGAACATCCACAGCAACTAAAGTTTTATTTAGTTTTTGTTTTAAGGCTCAGTAACGAATAGGAGTTTCATAGGAGTTGTTGTTCCTATCATTAACCAGTTTTCTTCCCCTCAGGCAAGCAAAAAACTGAGATTTCCAAGAAAGTATCTATGCAGTGCTTAGGTGCTGGGAAAACAGCCTCAAAGGACAGCTGCTAATAATCCAATTTGTTTTATGTGGTATCAGGCAGAAAACCTATTCTACTTTTTTCTCATTTGATTAATGAGACTTCGTTTTTACAAATTCTTTTAATGGTAAGGAGACTTCCTAGAGAAATATGCATTGCTGATGTCTGGTGTTTTTGCATTTTTTTTTGCATTTGTTAAGGTATGAAGTAATCACTTGCCAAGAGCGAATGTCCTGTTTTTACTCTATAATCCCCTTCCTAGCAGTCTGTAGTCATGTTGGCTTCAAACTGCTGAAGAGAGATGATAGTACAAGTAAAAACATAATGAAGGAATTCTTCCACTGAGCTTTTTTAGAAGTGGTGCCAACTCTCATTACTCTGGGGAGTTTTCTTCTTCACAAATGGTACCATGGGAGGGAAAAATCATCCATCCAATTTCTGTGCTCATCAATCTGATAGATAATATTGAACAGTCTTATGTGCCACTTCTAGTTTAAGAAAAACAGTCAAACTTGAAGCTGATCAATTTTAAAAATTCCCCTGTTCCACCATTATATTGTAATATTTTTGA
This sequence comes from Thamnophis elegans, assembly GCF_009769535.1. Classification (NCBI taxonomy): domain Eukaryota; kingdom Metazoa; phylum Chordata; class Lepidosauria; order Squamata; family Natricidae; genus Thamnophis; species Thamnophis elegans. Next base: position 26,556,028 of record NC_045546.1, read on the forward strand.
ACTAGTTTATCTATAGAAGAATTTTGATTTGGGGGAAATTAAATGTAAAACTAATGAAATAAATAAATATGGATAAGTATTTCAATCTACATATTACATCTCAAATAACTTCAAGTCACAAAGACATTGAGTTGAATCAGGACCAAATGAGATGTTATATCAAACATATATCTGCTACCAGTAGTACAATGATGGGATACAACCGGTACGCCCCGGTACTGGTGTATTGGTGCCTGCTGGGAGCACCAGGTACTGTTCTGGTATGGTGCTCCGGAGAGCCCACCCACCCGCCCTCCTTACCTCTATTTGAGCCGGTCAGGGCTTACACGCACGGAATGTATGGCGCCTCTGTGACTCTCCGCCAAGCAGCTGGAATGTCACAGAGCATTGCGGGCAGTAAGTACACATGCACATGTGCATGTGGTGGACGCCCAGCCCCGTTGCACTGTACCGGTTGCACCAGGATCCGGAACCCACCACTGCGGTAGTAGAAATTTAGTGTTCCCTTCTTCATGTGTAAAGCTTAGCATATTGAGAGGTAGCAGATTCTTTTACTTTTGTCTACTTAGTCTTAGGAAAGATATTAAATTCATAACAAATTTCTTCATGGAAGAGCCAAAACTCAATAGACCAGGAAGTGGTTTCTATGTAGGCAATTCAGATATGTTTTTTAACTTTCCATTTAAAAACAACAGGTAATAAGTACACATTCAACCAGAGAGTCATTGTTAGCTATGTTAATTAAATAATTCTGGGCTTAATGATTGAGTAGTTTCATTTGATAAAAGACTATCTGATATGTTCCACGTTTGGCATCTAATATGGATTATTTTAGCTGCTTTCGTTCTTTATTCTAAACTCATGCTGAACAGATGAATGCAGCCCATTTTTATTTTGCACAGAATTAGAATATTGCATTACCAATACCTACTATAATTAACTAGAGCTGAAGCCTCAATCCCTGAAATCTTGACAGAGAGCCATCTTAGTTTTTAGAACTGCCAGCCAATACTTCTCCTTGGATCTTTTAAAGTTATTCTTAAAGCTTGCAATTTATCTTTTTTGTAACATTGAGATTGTGCTGAGTCAGGCTCAGCTTCATAATCAATTACTTCCATCAAGAAATGACACTGTCCAAGAAGAACAAACCTGGCAATGTATAGATTAACAGAGCTTTATCAGATCAGTTTTCAAAGACTGAAATACAGGGATTTCCCTCTCCCCCCAAATCCTCTTTTAATTATTTTTTAAAAGGAAATAAAAAATAAATCTCATATTCTGGAAAACAAAAGGCACTTGTGTTGTCTTGTTAGAAGTAAGTGGTTTAAAATTCTTGATTTTAGGAATGTTTAACTATTAAATTAAATCCAACAATGCCTCTTTTGATTTCAGGATCCCTAAATTGATTGTTTGTGTTAGGGGATAGAAAGAGCCAGAAGAAAAACTGGGTAACACAAACATTGAGCTCGATTAACCAAGGAATGATCTATGATGGGAAACTATTCTGACTCTACATTAACTAACATTTTAAGTATCTCTTATTATCCATTTTGGTGTAGTGGCTAAAAACCAGGAAACTATGACTTTTAATACTGTCTTAGACATAAAAGCCAGCTGATTTGGGGCCAATCTCTGTCTGTCGGTCTGTCTGTCTGTCTGACTGTCTGTCTCTCTCAGAGACCATGATGCCAGGCTAAGGCAATGAGCCTGTCAATTCATGTTGCATCCAATGGGCTCTGCACTTGCAGGAAAAACACCGAGAAGAAAAAAAGACATTCATTTTTTAATTCATAGGACTATTTATAAAATTGAAGAAAAGCATATAGCAACAAGCTGTGAACTGAGGAACAAGATTAATAATGTACTTCAGGGTATTTTGGTACTCTTCAATGTATTTTAATGTATGTTTTAGACAATTTGATGATGGGAAAAACACTAGATCTCCAAATGAGGTCTCCTGAATGCCTAGCAGGCTCCACGCCCCAAATTATACAATTTTTAAAACATTATATTTTATTAATAGCTATTAAAATGTGAACATACATGAAGTGAAGTAAGGTAGGGGCTAATTTTTATTTTCTAGATAGCCCCTAGCTTCCATATAACTCAACTAAATTTTTTAAAGAAAATAAATGATTGATGATAGCTGCCTGCTTAATCTATTTGTTTATTGCATTTATATCTGCTGCAGTCTGAGGACTCTTGGTAACTCTTAGACAAAGATAAGTTCAAAATTACTAGGGAATTCCTGGAAGCTTGACATTCAGACAAATCAATAAACACATAGAAACAATAAAAGAAGCAATAAAAAAGCTAAGAAGGAAACAGAAAGGCTAGAAAACATCTTCTCCAGAAGCCTAGATCCAGATAAGCAGGTATTAGCACCAGGCAAATAATCAGTCAGAAAACAGTACCCTAATCAAGGAACCCCATGCCAGGGCCTGAATTCTGACTTTATGAGTGGGACTCAAAAGTACATTTTGATAGCATTTCATATAACATCACAGGCAGACCAGGATTGATAATTTGAGACAGTAAGCCAGAGGTGGTATTCAGCCAGTTCTGACCAATTCTGGTAAACTGGTAGCGGAAATTTTGAGTAGTTCAGAGAACTGGCAAATACTACCCCTGGCTGATCAGCTGGGTTTTTTTCTGTTGCCCTGCATAGGAGAACGGATCTGGAAAGCAGATTAGTGGGGTGGAGACGGAATTGGGATTTTACAATATCTTTGCCCTGGAGTGGAAATGGAGATTTTATAGTATCCTTCCCCTGGAGTGGGGTGGAAATGGAGATTTTACAGTATCCTTGTCCTGCAGTGGGGTGAAAATGGAGATTTTACAGTATCCCTGCCCTGGAGTGGTATGGGAAGGGAATGGAAATTTTGCAGTATCCTTCCCCTGGAGTGGGGTAGGAAGGGAAGGGAGATTTTACAGTATTCTTCCCACAGGAGTGGGGAGGGAATGTGGATTTTGCACTATCCTTTCCTTGCCTGCCCACCAAGTCACGCCACACTCACAGAACCGGTAGTAATTTTTTTGAATCCCACCACTGCACTAAACCATTAATACATGTATCCAGAACCATCCTGATGCATATTAAATGAATCCTACATTGAAGATGTTTAAAGAGCTACTTGCAAATTATAGGAAAACCTTCAGACAGCAAAAATCTTATACTTACAGCAAAAAAAACAAGTTATCTACACTTCTACCCTTAGGTCTGTGAATCCACGTTTGCCTTCATTAACTAGTGTTGGCCTTTCAGTCCTTGTGTGCCAGACCAAAACCTATCAAGGAAATTTAATATTAAATATTAAAGTTTAGATATTAAATTTATACAACAACATATAATAGGTATCAGCAAACCTGTCTAGTGAATAAGTACACATGCGTTTATGCATATCAAATCTCTAGATAGGACTCAAAAGAAATTGCAAGTCGTCTTGGAAGAGTATATTTACATAATCACACACTTACCTGGTTTATTTTAGACTCATTATAGATACAGCAGTATCCTATAAAAACAACAAAATATTTATTCCCACAAATGCTGGGAATAAATTGAACAAGGAGGAGGGAAATGTGTCTACAGTAGATTACATTCAAAATCGGTAAGAATGGCTAATTGAGATAGAGGATAAGAAGCACAAATGGGGATAAGGAGAAGTGTGGAAACTGGGCAGATAGCTTCATGCTGGTTCCTAACTACGTATGTGTCATTTGCATTAAAAGCCAATTTAAAATTTAAAAATGTACAGAAAGATATTTGTTTTGAATCTAGAATACAGTATTTCTACTGCAATGATTGATCACCTGTATAACTACCTATCTTTTAAAAAAAAATCTCCCAATGTTTTCATAGAAGGGCAACCAAGTGTGGGCTGCAAAAATATTCAGCATCATTCTCCCCTTCCCCTTCCATACTATTGTCTTTATTCAGAAAGTGCCTGGAGAAATTCCTGTAGTTTTTTTTTGGCAAAGCTTTTCAGAATTGAAAAACTTCTTAGGACTGAGTGGGAAATGTCTGGTCAAAGGTCACCCGGCTATATTTATGCCTAAAGTGGGACTAGAATTGATGGTCTGCTGGCCTTAACCAGTACCCAAAACTGACTCTTACATGACCTTTAGATGGCAGCCAATACATTCAGAAAAGTCATTTGGATATCTGTTTTCATATCCCTGTATTAAAGCAGAGATGGGTTCCTACCAGTTCGGACCCGTTCAGCTGAGTATATAGTAATTTGGGCGAACATGTGCCCGAACCGGTTCTATCCTTGTTGCCGCCATCTTGATTTTCTGTTCTGCACATTCACAGAACATCATTGAAAAAATGTATTTCCACCCCTTTTTAATGTTGTGTGCATGCACAGACCTTTTTAGGTGCAAATGAGCACATGCAGATGAGTAAAGCGAGCGCACGCACGCATAAATTTTTGCACGCCGAACTGGTAGTAATGCTGGCAGGAACCCACCTCTGTATTAATATATATGTTTTTGTGTGTGTTTTATGTTTTAATCGCATTGTAATAGCTGTTTATATAACACTCTAGCTCCAATGTTTTAAGATATCTAGATCTAGACATTAGGTATGTGCATGTAATTATATTTATATAATTATCATAAATGTAATTATAATGTACATAATTGACAACATAAACATGGGAGTAATGATCTACTGGGTGGAGGAAATTAGTGTGATATTTCTCCCCCAACTTCGCTAACCTTTGTGCAGTTGGCAGCTTTAGGCTCCAGTCCATCCATTGTCACCAGATCCTTTAATAAACTAGTTTCTTGGTAGCCTCCTTTCACTCCATCCAACTTGAAACTGGCCTGTGGTTTCTCCAAAATCAGTTTTATGCTGATGGCAAAGCCAGCCATGTCGATAGCAAAAGGCCGGTTGGGATCAAACACAGTCTTCCAACCTACAACTTTGCCTGCTGGACTCACTTTGGGGGATTCGTACCGGAGACCACCAACAAAAGCAACTGGCCAGACAGATACCTTCTTTGTGTAGCGCATCTGCTTGTCAGAAAGAAAACAAGAATACATGAATACACAAGTCCTTCTCTTCTTCTTCTTATATACTGTGAGACCCTTCTTGGGATTTGGCCAACTTTTTCTATATGTATCCTTGCAGTAGTTACATATAATCACGTTTATTATTTTCTTTTTTACTTTTACCTTTCCATGCCAAACTTTCTGCCTTACTTTCTGCCGTGCCCTTCTGAAGGTCTTTTCTTGAAGGAGTTCTGTCTGCATTTTCTACATAGATACGAGATATGTAGGAACAGGCTCAGGGGTGGTTTTAAATACTCCTGTCCATATTTCAGAACGATAGCTATAACCTCAACCCTCATTATAATTACTGGTAGGTTGTACTGGCAGTTAATCAATCATCTATGGACTTATTTCATCTTCACTCATCTGATATCATATTGATTGGGATTTCTGGCAATTGTGGTCCAGCACAAATATAGGACACCTGATTGGAAAGGGCTAATTTACATTTAGCACAATAGCAAGTCAGGGTTTCACTGAGAAACTTTCCCAACCTTAATGTGAAATACCAGAAATTGATTGAAATGGTGATATTTTATATGCAAAGGATGAGCATTTCCACTGACCTTGATATACCTCCCTATGACTCTCTAACCTACAGTACACCTCCCTTTGTATATCAAAAGAATGAAGGATGGAGAATGTAATAATTAATCTGCATAAATCAGTGATGGCTAACCTTTTTATCCTTGTGTTCCGAAATCAGCTGTTTGTGTGCGACAGCATTTGTGCATGTGCCCACAACCAAAATGCAATGCGCCCTACCCTTGTGCATGCAGGCATGACCCCCCATGCTCCCCCATCCCCTGCACATGCTTATGACCCCTGCAGAGGCACATGAACCCCCTGTGGTCCATTTTGGGTCTAGCAGGCCTCCCTGAAGCCTCCTAAAACAAAAAACGGGGCATGTGGGGCACACCTCACACCTCTGTTCTCCTCCACCACTGTGCATGCATGTGCGCCCACACTCCCCCCATGCATACATGCACATATCCATGCGCGGCAGAGACCCAAAAATCAGCTGGTGGGAAAGAGGCGTGTGTGCATGTGTGGTAGACCTGAGCTGGGCGACGGCTCGTGTGCTTGCAGAGAGGGCTCCGCATGCCACCTGTGGCACGCATGCCATAGGTCCACCATCACGGGCCTAAATCATGGGTCAAAAATGAAGCCATCAAAACTTTGAATAGCTTACCTCTTCAAATAGCTCCAGGCTATAGGTGTTATCATCATCTGCAAAGTATACTACGCCTTCAGGTACTGGTGTGGCGCTAAAGCTTTCCCTAAGCCAATGCAGTCCCAGGTTCCTCTGGAATGTGCCCCTGGGAGTGTGAGATGGAATCCAGGACAAACCTACTTTCAGACTCTTAGGAGTCTCGATATTCAGGTGAGTAAAATGAATCCCTGCTTTCTCCAGTAGATTGGACACCAGGATGGTTCTTCTAGGAGAGTCTTCCACTACTACCCAGTGGAGGTTCTGTACATGAAGGAAAGTATTCGCCAGTCGGGTCAGCTCAGCCTTCTGTACTGGTCGAGTGTAGGTAGGTGTGATCACAAATATGGCAGGCAATGTGTCTGACCATGGAGGAGGCCTGGAGTACACATAATTCCGGATTATTTTGGGAGCTGTCCCAATGGCTGGCTGCCGAGTGCATGATGCAAGCCCATCCTCCCTCACTAGAGATGTCCCATTGAAGAGTGACTTAGCTGTGCCATTTTCATCTGTTTCCTCTAAGGCAAAAGAGGTAAAAAAAGATAATACAGCATAAGCCTTCCATCAAAGCACTTCTCTGAGTTTATATCATCTGTTTCTGATTTAAAAATGCCATTCTATTTCCCGATCTTGGACCATCTTTTAAATATATATATATATAGGAAAAACTAAAGAGAAAAAAGAATACCCCAAAAAGTAAAAATAGGGTTTGCATCAAATCTACATTTATTGTAACAGCAATATCCTTAAGAGTTTGCAACTATGAATCATGGAAGCAATATCCAGGAGAGTGCTTAATTTTCTTTAAGTGGGTGCACTGTGAGGTCACACTGACTGTTGTCTAGGGGAGGAAGATATTCTGAACACTGATGAGTTATAACCTATTAGTGTTGCCATTATGCAACCCATAAATTCTTTGCCCCCCCCCCCCTGCAGCTGTGGGCGATCTTGCTACCTTTATAATTGTAATTTAGTTACTTCTTAGGTCCTAAGATTTTTCCTGCTTTCACCTTTTAAAGCAAAACACCCACACTGTGCTCTATGTTGGATAGAATGAGGGGAAGGGAATCTAACTAAAAGTTAGTTTTAGGTGTTGGCTGTGTATTTTTCTGCTGTAGGAAAATTAGAGATTAAAATATATTTGTATTGCAGCTTGGATTGCAGCCTATACAGTGTATTAGTAATGGACTACATGCAGTTAGCTGTTTGTGGATGTGCAAAAGAGCCAGCTAACCTACATGGAACTCAGCTTGTGCAAATGGCTGAGAAATGGAACAGTCATTTAAATGGAGACTTGCTTGTAGAATGGAAAGTAAATAATAGTCTAGTATCAAAGAACAAAAGAGCTTCTGAGGAAATGAAAACATTGATTAATATAAACTGCCAATGAATTATCAGTGAACATGAGATACATATGATAAAAAAGATGCCTTACCCTAGCTTTATATTACAGATTAATAGTAAATTAAACCTGAGTCTAGCTAAACTTGACTGATGTTAGAAAAGTTAGGTCTAGATAGTACTTAGAGCAAATACAGGTAGGAAATTGCAAACTATTAATTAGTCTGGGAACCAGGAAAGTAAGTAAGTCAGTCAGTCAGTCAGTCAGTCAGTCAGTCAGTCAGTCTTTTTGGTCTGTCTGTCTGTCATCCATCCATCCATTCTTCCATCCATCCACTCTTCCATCCATCCATTCTTCCATCCATCCATTCTTCCATTCTTCCATCCATCCATCCATCCATCCATCCATCCATCCATCCATCCATCCATCCATCCAAGATTTAAGTGATTGCAAACTGCTGAAAATGGCACCATCTCTTTGCAACTGACTGTTTAATACAATTTAGGCACTGTTTAATTCTAAATTACTCTGGGGTATTGATAATATGTTCTTGTAAAACTCCAATACGAACTTAAACAAGTTGGGCCCTGGTGACTGTTTACAGACAACAAAAAGAGTTGTCTGTACCTAACAAGGACCTTATGAGTCTATTTTATCACAAGGGCAAAGGGCAAGAAATAGATGAGAAAAAAATATATCTATGTTGTTTGTCAAGAATCTCTGCTGTTAAGAGATAAGAAATTTTCTTCTCTTTGGTGCTTCAGACTTTATCACAACTTTCCCTGTTTTCAAGATGTAATTTAGATAAAAGCATGCATTTTTTCCTTTCACGTACCTCTTAATAAATCTAGCTTTTTATATAAATACAATGAATGTCTGTTAACATTTACTTATAACTGGGCTATCTCTACATCCTAGACGAACTTATGGGTATTTTTTAAAAATTGGATATTCTACTTCTTAATTATTCAGTATTCTTTCAACACTCTGGTTATGTTTGGAGCATATTTTCTAATAAAAATTCCTGAATTCATATTTCCAACACAAATCACCTATGTCTTGCATCTGACTCAATGAAGTCTTAAGCTTCAGAGAATTGTATAAACACTATTTTTAAAATATCTGGATTTTTATATAACTGAGTACTTTTTTTTGCAAAAGGTTTGTTATGAAAGAAAGTTTTGTAAATCAGGATTTATATACTTACTTCTTAGAAGGCTCAGATAACGGGCGGTTGGATACTGATGCCACAAAGTTAGTAGAAGACCCCATGGCAAAGCAATTAGAAGTGTGGTGAGAAGGTTACGTCTCCTCAGCATGCTGCAGAGAACTTCCACTGATTGGGCATTTCCCTACCTTCCAGAGCAAAGTATGGTTATTAAAAGTGAGATAACTACAACATATAAAAAATGAAACAGAGTTTTCATTGGGTTGGGTCAATAGGTTCGAACACAGGATTTGCAAGTATGGCCCTGGTTTTCAAAGCAATTGATTTTACTTTGATTGTGATCTAGCATGCTATTTTTTTCTTTTGAATGAATTAAATAGTAAAAAATACAATAATGTAAAAAAGTAAAATAAATAAACATAATCCTAAATTATGTTTAGAATTCTAACGATGCTAAAGTGGCATACAGTTTTTGCATGGTACATATGTAAGACTTAACCAAAATACGGTTGGATTATTTTTGGCTTGGCTTGAGATATACACAAGCCATAGGTTAAAACTTCTAGCTTGAATATGCATGTATACTGAGTGTATAGCTTAAAAGTAATGCGGGAGTAATGGGCAATTGAACTGCCTTATGAAACCATTGTCTCAAATAATCTTTTCAACCCTATTCCATGATCAGAAAGGAAATGGCAGGGAGAAAACATACAAAAGCAATTGAAGATAGAAAAAAACAAGAGAGGATGAAAATTTTTAGTTCCTTTCCATCATTTCTTGTCGTATATACATTAATGCTTTTCTACCAATCTCTTCTCTGTGCATGTACACTTTGTTTTATAGTAATAATGTCTGGGATTGAGATATTTGGGGTTGATGGATCAAAACATGTCAAAAGTAATTGGCTGTCAAAAGTAATGGTCGCTATTCAACTAAAGTAATTTATTCCACATCCCACTCTGAACCTTACATTCCCGTTTCCCTCACAAAATCAGTGACTTGATTTGCGCCTCTAGCATAATAGTAGTAACATGTTGTTATCCATCACACCACTGGGGTTTTTTTGGGGGGGGGGGAGGACACTGCACTGTAATGGTTCAGGGATTGGCCTGAAGAAACCTCCGTTATGCAATGTTTTCTCATTTTTGAAAGCATGGACATGAAGAGAGGGCAAGAGAGGAAAATGATAAAATGAGCATTGTGACATTGTGATGCAAGTGCTGCCCCTTTTGTAAATACAGTGTTCATTCATTCCCATACGTTTCTGATGAAGCTGTCTGATTTGTGGATACCTCTACAAAAGGCTACACAAGGAAAAAGCGTGATGTGTTGGGGCAGAGGAGGAAGTTTGTGCAGTTGGGCAGGTAATACCAGAAGTGGGGAAAATGAATGGAGATGAAGAGACTAGTAATTCTATTCAACCGTAACCTATGTGCAAAATATATGATTCAGAATCCTGACACACTCTCCCTTGCAAGGCAAGCACTTCATCTGCATTGCACTGTTGCAAATGACACTCACCAGTAATCCGTCGCACCAGCGGGCATGCCTTGACACCAATTGCTCTGAGGAACAGGAAGAGGCTGAGAGATCCCTAGTCCCTTGGCTTTCTTAGAATCAGCTGGGATTTGAGGTTCCCTGAGAATTTCTTCAAGTGCTGAGTATGTATATTTAGCAACTTCTTTGCAGCCTGCCTTCCACATTCCTGTCAAGTGGAAGCGGTACCTCTGGAAGAGACACAGAGTATAATCTTCTGTATTAATTCAACTGCCTTCAAAGGAATAGCACATTTGGCTGTAATCATAGTTCTTATGAGCTTCAGAATAACATTTCATTCATGCTTAGAAGAAACACGATATTATGGACATCCTACCTAACGTGCAAAACTATGGGTGTTTCAGCTGACTTCTCTCCATTCCTTCCTGCGGTCTGCTTCATAGGCACAAAAGCCTATGGAACAATAGAGTCTATACTACCTTAGTAAAAGAAAGGAAAATTTGATATTATGGAAATTTTTAAATTCTGCAAGGCAGCTAGTCTTAGAACCTGTTGCCCATTTTTCATTGTGAAGACCAAACTAACATTCCTCTTGAGTCTCATTTTACCCACTACTAATTAATACTTAACATTATTTTCTTTTGCAAATAAAGTTTTTTAATGTTTTGTTACATATTTTAACTTCTTTTATAAACAAAGTGTTGTCCAGGTTTTTCCTCCTTTACATCTTATATTGTACACAGTTCATTTTACATCATATTTTCATTTTACATTTCAGTCATCTTATTTTCATTCCATATTGTCCTGTTTAATTTTAATTGATTCTTAATATATAGACAATATCATTATTTGCCTCTCCAAATTAATCCAATTTAACATATCATTTCCATCTATTATTCTGTTTTACTATTAATAACATATATTCTCAAATTTAATTTTATAGAGTAACCATTTCATTTAATTAGTTATCCACAAGTAATAATATTAATCCATTTTCCTCCCATCGTATTGAATATATACTGTTGGCTATATTTACCAAATTTTATTCCATTTTACTAGTAAATCCTTTTCTTTCTTCTCTCCTTTCAACCATTTTCTCTTAGTCTCTCAGAAACTTCACTTCTCTTATATACTCCTTTCCACCCATTTGCCTAGTTTTTCTTTTTCTTGATCTTAAAATTTCTATATTTTTCTTTCCAACCTTTTTTCTCCTTTTTAATCCTGTTGTTTTAGTATCTTTCCCCTGTTCTCCCCCATCTTTCCCCATTAATACCATCTTTGCTATTTAACTGTCCTTTTTGGGAGCCACTTCCCCCTTGTCTCCTTTGGGTATATTACTATAAATCCCTGTATAATCATCTAAGTATTTCCCTTTCTCAATCTCTTTTTCTTCTGTAGTATCTTTCTGTTCTTCATTTTCTTTTCTTTTCTCCTTCTCCTTGTTCTAGGTGTTCCTCTGAATTTCCACTGTTTTTTCTACCCATCTAGTGTTTCACATGCATTTTTTACCATATCAAATAATTCATTATACACCCAAAATTTCATATTGTCTGCTTAATTAATTTAACAAATTAAACTTTTTCTCTTATCACATTTACTTAAAGTTATTTTTTCTTTTATTTCCAATTTCTAAAGTCCCATCCCACTTTTATTTGTTTTAAAATGCAAACACGGAGGGGAGGAGGACATTAGCTGCACACACCTTCTCACACACACACACACACACACACACACACACACACAGTAAGTGGGGGGGGTATTGCAAAAAGACACACGAAAGAGTTAAATCTCATTTAAGAAACTTCATTTCTTAAACACAAAATAAAATCTTGATTATCCAAAGTAATAGTGAGCACATTTCCCATTATGTCAATTTAATATTCTTCACATATAGAGTTCACTTTAAGTTTTTTAAAATATCAGAAATAATACAGTATTTCGATCAGAGCAAAGTAATATTTTTAGTTACAGACTTCACATGGTAAACCCAGAGTTTTTCATACCACTACGAGCACATTCTACTTCACATTTTAAACTCCTTAAATCAAGGCTATAAGACTAAAATGGAGCTTTGGTGCCTTAATGCTGCATGCATTCATTTTGAATTAAACAGAATTCCCTTCTGCTAGAATTCTCCATGCTTGTTGGGAACTTCTGGGAGTCAAGTCTACATTTCTTAAATTTACCAAAATTGAGAAACATTGTGTTAAATTAACTGACAACACCATGAGATGTCAGTGCAAAACAGAATAAAACAGAACAAAAGTCAATTGATGCCTCTTTCTTAAATTGTTGGGGTTCCTGAAATACTGAATTTTTCGGAGTATAAGACGCACCAAGATTTTGAAGAGGCAAATTAAAAAAAAAGTTTTTGCACTCTGCAAACCTCCCAAAAATGGCCTGTTTCCCCCCCCCCCCCCAAAAGGGGCATGAACCTTTAGGAGGCTTGTAGAGTGCTCTTGGGAGGGGTGGGGGGGTGGGGGGGCCAAAAACGAGCAAAAAATAGCCTGTTTTCACAAAAACCAGCCCATTTTTTGTCAAAAAAAGAGGATGCATAGCCTTTAGGAGGCTTATAGAGTGCTCCTGGGGGGCGGTGGGGCAAAAAATGGCCAGTTTTTCACTCATTTCTGCCCTCCCCAGCCTCCAGGAGCACTCTGGAAGCTTCCTAGACCATTTTGGTGAAAGGGTGAGGTTTTGGGAGGCAAAAAATGCTGTATTCTGTGTAAAAGTCGCACCCAGATTTTCAGCCTCTTTTATGAGGGAAAAAGGTGCATCTTATACTCTGAAAAATATGGTATTTATTTCTGAGTAAGAAACTTGATAGGGAATCCATTCAACTGCAAAGACATCCTTACTTGTTTTACTATTAAAAACCAATGATGTGTAAAGCCACAAGGATAGCATACTGGCCTTTTGGTGTCTATTTATTGTCATAGGCATAAGCATGGTTTTGTTGTTCTAGTGCAGGGCTGTCAAACTCACGGCCCGCAGGTCGAATGTGTCATGCGCTGGCTATGCCCACTCCCAGTTTAGTGAAGAGGGAAAAAGTCCTGATACGTCACATGGCGCCGCCATGACGACATGCGTTTGACACCCTGTACTAGTGGCAGGAATGGAAAGAATGCTATTAAAATTGTGTTGTGTTGACCTCCTGTATTTTTTGGGAACTGTTCCAGGATGTGCAGTAGCCCAGTCACAGCAATAAGGTATAAATTGGCATAGCAGTGAAATTGGCAAGATTTCAGTTTGTTTTCTCTTTTTCTTTGACAGAGAAAGAGTGGTACACTTGGTACAAAGTGCCAAGTTGCTGCTTGCTTTTGTTTCCATTTCCTAGCAAATATCTTGACATACAACCTTTGGGTTCTGAGTAAGTAATTGACTTGCCTCTCCCCACTGAAAGCTGTACAGTGTTAAAATCTGCAGAGGCACACCGTTCAGAGATTTCCCTTGTGCCACAAGTCCCTCTATTTAATATGTGGAAGAAAGAATGCAACTCCTTTGGCAGCAAAGACAGTCCCCAATCTCAATACAGCCAAGAAATCTGTAAAGACTTTTTGACAGATTTTCAATGGTTGGATTTAATTTTTTTTTTTGTTTGCTAAGTTTAATTCCCACCTCCCCAAATCAATTTTTATTATGGTCACAGAAGAAAGTTCAATTGCATTTGTAACCTTTTACATTATGCTTTTAATTTCAATCTTTTTCATCTGATTTAAATACTTGCCATAATAGGAAGGTTGCTATAACACAAATAGTGGGTTTTTTTTAAGTGGGATGGAAAAATAGTGAATATAATGATATATAATCATAGGAGATGAATAGTCAATAATCAATGTAATTGTGGAATTGAAATGGACCCAGGGACGGAAGAGATGGCGGGGATTCTAAATGCGGAAAGACAGAATAGAAACTTTTCAACAACTTTTCTTCTTCTTTGAATATTCTCTTTCCTCCCTTTTTTTTCTTAAAAATCCTCCCAAAAGAAATAGTTGTTTCATGGCTAAGAACCTTTAATAACATTCACCAGCACATGATGGATCCTTTCAATATGTTGTATACAAGCATCTTGAGCCAATTTCTGATTAAAACATGTCCTTACTTAATTTCAGCCATCGATCCTCCATTACATTTTACGCAGACTTTCTATGGCAGAATCAATATTTAAAGGCTTGAATTTCAACCTTAGAACAGAAACATCATTTTAACCCCAAGCCTCCTGCAAAAAAATGTATTCAGGTAATATGTATCCATGGGAATAGTGTGTTTACTAATAACAGACATATAAGAAAGGATTAAAGTTAAGGGAAAAATATTGAAAAACAAGATCTTTCAAAAATTTGGTTGATGTGAGCATCCAAGTTTAAAGTCCAGAGAAATACAAACTAAATTAAAACTGTGTACTGTATGTTTAAAATTCACAAGATGAAACTTGCAGTGTGTGAAATGCTGCCCCATATGGTTTTATGGGGGTCAGCTTATCAAGTTCATCATAAACAGCTAAGCTTTGGCGTGAACATCCAGAGAGGGAGGCAAGTGATAACATAACATGCCATAATAAAGATGTGATTTGATGATTTGTTGATCCAAAACTACATATTTGTGTGTGGTAAAAAAATATGTGATCATTTCCCTCAATGTTATTTTAGCAGGAACTTCAAAATAGCGCCTACCGCACTACAGTTCACTGAAAGCTCATCTTTTAAAATGTTTAATGTTTCTTAAAGGGTAATTTGGACTTAAGGATGCAAGAGGGAATGAGAGAATGAATGCCTTTAATAAAAACTTCATGACTATTTGTTATGCTAATAAAAAATGAGAAATTTGCTAGATGTTTAGTTTTAAAAAAGTATCGTGTTTCCCCGAAGTACCGTGTTTGACCCCTGAAATAAGCACTTGGCCTTATTTTTGGGGTGGTCTTATTATTTTTGATGTGCAGGAGCAGTGAGCGTGGTCACCTCATGGCTGCTGCTGTGTTGCAATATATTTTGGGGGATGGCTTATTTTTGGAGGAGGGCTTATTTTAGCGCATACGTTCAAAAGCACGAATGAGCTTATTATCTGGAGAAAGAGGGATATGGTTATTTATTTCATTTCATTCACTGTTTAGTTTTACCAACATATTTAAATACCTTTGCCATAGTACACTATTTATCATCAATGAGCATGATACATATTTTTTTTTCAGAAGGGTAAGTAATAGTTGTTCTAAGTTTTGTACAGATAGTCCTCAACTTACAACAGTTACTTTAGCAATTGTTCTAAGTTACAATGGCACTGAAAAAAGTAACATGACCGTTTTTTCACACTTATGACCATTGCTGCATTCCTATGGTCATGTGATCAAGATTCAGATGCTTGGCAACTGACTCATATTTATGACAAATGTAGTGTCCTGGGATCATGTGATCACCTTTTGTGGCCTTCTGACAAGCAAAGTCAATGGGGAAGCCAAATTCGTTTAACAACCCTGTTACCAAATTTACAACTGAAGTGATTCACTTAACAAACGTGGCAAGAAATGGGGAAAAATTCACTTAACAAATGTCTCAGCAATAGAAATTTTGGGTTCAATTGTGGTAGCAAGTTGAGGACTGTCCATGTACAATTCATTGTGACCTGTGGGACAATTCACCAAAGCCAACTTGCTATGGCCAAGTTACTGCAGGACAACTCACTGTGGCCACAGCGAGTTGGCAGTGGTGAGATGTCCGGTTTATTAATAGATACTTAAAAGAAAATCTGAAATATTATTTTTGCATAGTCAAGCACAGTGGTTCCCAACCTTTTTTTGGCCATGTCCAACCTAAGCATCTCTAAAATCCTGATGCCCTCCCTCCTGTGACATATAATCCTTACTTTACTCAAAAAGTGAACTCTACTCACAAGGAGGAAGTCTAAAAGGCCATTAACTTGGTTTAAACAAGCTTCAAATTGCCCCCATTAAAAATCAAATTGCCCCCTTGTGGGGTGTGGGCCCCATGTTGGGAATGATTTGTCAAGCAGGAAATGGCTTGAAATGTTAGAACAATGTAAGGTTGAAAAATGTAAATTCCATGGTCATGAGACAGGTTAATTTTTTTATGGACACTGGTATCCCAGCACCCTCTTCCCTATTACAGTTGCCATATCTTGATCGAGCTGGGGCTAATATACAATCCTTCTTTTATTCTTACTTTTTTCATACTAATACAAAAATTAGTATACCAATATACCTGATTTGATTTTGTGCAATTAAGTCAATTTTTACTTCTAACAGACACAATCACAACCACATCGATTTTACTCCATGACAATCTATCCCTAATTTAGTCTTTTGGGTCTTGCAGCTGTGCACTCATCACTGCAAGTGAGTCTATCCATCTTACTGTTGGTTGTCCTTTTCTTTCCTCACACCTTTTCCAGCATTAGAGCCTTTTGCAGAGAGCTGGTTCTTTGCATAATGTGCCCAAAGTAGGATAATTTGAGCCTGGTCATTTGTGTCTTAGGTAAGAACTCTGGTTTGACTTATTCAATGATTTGTTTTCATGCCTACCCACAGTATTCTCAGGAGTCTTCTCCAAAAGGAGTCTTCTTCAAATACATCAATATTCTACCTACCCTGTTTCTTTAAAATTAAACTTTGACTTTCATAGAGTATCACAGGAAATACCATAGCTTTCATGATTCTGATCTTTGTAGGTACAGAAACATCACAACAACTGAATATCTTTTCCAAGGTATTTCTTGACTGCTTGTCCCCTTACTGTTGATCTTTGATCCTGAAAGCCATTCACCATCTATCATTTCAGTTTCTTCACTGTCAGTTCTAAGTCTGGTTGTTCTACTTTGTTGTCATTAATTAGGTCTTCTAATCATATCTGCAAATTAATCCTAAATTCATCCAGAGCCTAGTAAATGTGCACTGAAATTTGCTGCATATTGGCCTGGTAGCATTTTCTGTTCTATAGCTTCTTTGCTCAGTTCTGAAAAATAGTGAAGAAATCCATGCAGATTTCATGAATTGCTGCTGGCACGGAAAGATACAAATGGATGGCTAGAAGTCCTTAGTCCATTATTGATGATGTTGACCTCTATTTAAACAAGAGATGCATAATTCATGCCAACTCTGGTATCTGTGGCATTCTAGAGTCATTCATCCTACTCCCTGAAATTGGTAGGACCCTGTAGTTGCTTGCCCTTCCCTCAAATTTTCCTCAGAAACACCGGAATCGTCTATGATGGTAACAAACATTGATTTGAAATGTTCAGCAATATCTGTTTCTACCTTAGAAGAATGTCTTCCTGTTTGAAACACTCAGATAATTAAAAAAGTGATTGTTTTGTACATTAAATACTTACTACTAATAATAAATATTTGGTGTGGTGATTAAGGCACCAGATATTCATGGGAAATCATGGGTTCTAATGCTGCCTTAGGCATGAAAACTAGCTGGGTGATCTTGGGTCAGTCACATTCTCTCAGCCTAACTCACCTCAAAGTTGTTGTTGTGGGAAGATAGAAGGACGAAGGACTATTATGTATGCTTTCCACTTCAAAAGTTGTTTATCAAAATAATAAAAGCAATTGATGTACAGCTGAATTTAAGATCCCAAAAGTGGAATAGTGGCAGGCTAGAGTTGCTGCCTTACTGAAACCCAGCAAAGTTTCACATGAGCTGAAAAAATTACTGACCAGTATCACTCCTATGCATCTCCACAAGACATTGGAATGTATGATTCTCAATCGTATTTCAAAAATTTATTGTTGAAATGATTATAAGGGAGCAAACAGGGAGGTCATGTTGTGGTCAAATCCTAAACCTTACACAATATATTGAGGATGGTTTTGAAAGAAAACCAATTACTGGAGTGGCTTTCATCAACTTAACTGCAGCATATGACACTGTAAACCATAGGGTAAATTAAATAATATCAGAAGAGATCAGAAGCTAACAAGAGTCATTGGCAACTTCCTCCAGAACTGGAGATTCGATGTGCTACTGAATGGTAAGCACGAGTAGAGGGAGGATGCAGAAAAACGAGCTGCCAAAAGGAAGTGTATTATCTCAGACATTATACAATATCTATACAAACAATCAACCAGTCCCTGACAACACAAATCTATTCAACCACGTGGACAAGATAGCAGTGGATGACAAGGATCAACTTTTGATGAGGTAGCTGGAAAACCTCAGAATTAGGGCAATACACAATCAGCCATTTAAAACCCAACCCAAACAAGACCCATGTGTATGCTTTACACCTCTAAAATCAAGATGCAAGGGAAGAGTTGGATATTATGTGGCAAGGGAACTAACTACAGCACTGTCCAACACTGAGTAGCTGGAACACTCAACAGGAGGCTCTTTTAAAAACAGCATTGCCTGAATACTAAGGCTATCTTGAGGAACAATATCATCAGGACATTAATAAACTATACATGGAAAGCTCAGCCATCTATGTTGTGCATATCAGCTTTGACCTTGAGCATCTCTACAGTAGAGTATGCTGCTCCAATGTGGGGCACATCTTTACACGCAAAAAAAGTTGACATTGCCATAAATGAAGCAGTTACGTTTAGTAATAGGATGCCTCAAATCTACACCAATTGAGAAAATATACTCCCTCGCTGGCATTGCCCCACATAAGATCAGGAGAGAGGTAGCAGCAGATACCGAGAGAACTTAGCATGATAATGAACCCAGATAATCCTCTGAATGGACCTATGTCCCAAGCCAACTCAGATATAAGAAAAGCTTTGTTAAAAGATAGAGGAAGGAGACCATTGCGCAAAAAATAACATTAAAGGTGGTTATGGCTAAAGGATCTGGCTTCCCTTATACTATTTGGAGGATCCTGAATAGATTGAGGATTGGAATGCTTAAATGTAAGAGCAATGTATTCAAGTGGAGGCTTTTATTGGATAACAACATGCTGTGTGAATGTGGAGAGACATAGAGCCCAGCCCAAGTGCCATTTTCGTATTAGTATACCATTTAAATCAATTGCTTATCTCTGAAAGTTGCTGTTAGGGTACTTTTAATACCCGAATTGTGTTTTGTAAAGCTACTGAAGGCACCATTGAAGGAGAATGCTTTTTACTGACAATGCAGCTTTATAAGATTACTAAAGTCATTTTACTTATACTTGGGGGGGAAAAAATTCATTCAGATATGTAAACCTCTTTTTATACTGAGTGAAACCATATCCTGATTTAATCTTCCTCTGATGATTGGTTATTTTTCAAATTCTCAGGAACTGATATTAAAAAGAGAACTCTAAGAATATTTCTTGGAGACATACATAAGCTCATTGGGAACACATATGGTCTGTATGTCATTTAACCGTTGTCTACATATGTAGTACATTTTGCACCAGGTGACACTTCCAAATCCTTCAAAGAGAATCTAGTGTTATACGCTTTACAATCTAACCTGAGTGTGACTGAGTATGACCATATCATATCAGTTTAACCTGCTAAAATGCATTACTCACAACTGTCATCATTTGTACTTTCACAAATATTTCTAAGTCCAGAAATATCCTGAAGCTTTGAACTTGGTTCTTTAAAAGTGAAATAATACTGTGTTTTCCTGAAAATAAGACAGGGACTTATTTTCTTTTGACCTCCAAAATAAGCACTTGGCCTTATTTTCAGGGAGGTCTTATGATTTTTGAGGAGCAGGAGGCGGTTAGCATGGTCACCTCATGGCTGCTGCTGTGTTGCAATATTTTCGGGGAGGACTTATTTTAGCGCATACGCTAAATAATTGGGCTTATTACTCAGGGAGGTCTTATTTTCAGGAAAATGGTATTATCGAGAATCAAACATATACTAAAGGCAATGGCCATCATAATTATCTCTGTATTACTTGGATTGAACTTTAGTGTGGCTCACCTCAAAACAACATCCAGATATTGTTCAGAAGTTCCAAAGTGATTTTCTAATTAGTAGATCAAAGGAAAGACTATATGTGATTTTCATTCTGATGACACTTTAGCATAGACTATTAGGAGATTCTACTTCCAATAGTTTGTTTAAGAAATTAGAGAGGAGCTTGTGGCACTACACAAGCTGAAGGAAGCAAAATGGAACAAAAGAAGCATACTTTGCCCTGACAGGGGGAAAACAGAGCATTTTAAAATGTTTTATGATGAAATGGTTGATTCAAAAGATCCTTTGATCAATGGTAACAAAGACTGCCATGAAGTTCAGAAAAATTATCATGGATATTCTATTTGATCAGTGATGCATTTTTTTTCATGAATTTAGCATGTCCATTATAAAATTGCTCAGTTAGTGACCATCATCACATAAATCAAATTCCCTAGTAACATTATGGTATCATTTATATCAGGTATTTTTACCACAGAATAGCAAGTTAAAATAAGTATTTATGTAATTTCCTAGCAATTTCAAGGTGGCATCTTGAAATTTGGGGTGGAATAAGCTTGGTTTGCAGGTCCAGCTGAAAATGACAACAGGTAATTTGTAGTAATACACCTTTTAACTAGGATGGTAGCATGATACAAAATTATGTTAATTAATTAATTAATCAAATTGTATAAGTTGAAGGTTTAGTTTCGCAGTTTAATTGACAAGCCCAGTTCAACATTTCTGAATATTACAGAAATTGTATTCATGCTGGTGCTGAGATCATAATACATAAATTAAATTCAAGTATCTGAATATATCCAAACATTCTGAATTCTTGATTAGACTGGGGATTCCCACATGAACATAGCAATTAATATTTAAGTATTCGTTCTCAGAAAGGCAATAGACCAGAACATACAAATTGACATAAAAATCCACAAAACATTTTTTTTCTGACAATAACCTGCAATGGGAAGCAATATATATGACACTATCATCAGTTATGCAAGGAGAAGATGTTCCACTGTTAATAGGGTGAATCAAATCCACTACATGAGATTTATTAGAATAGGATGAACATAATTGTGAAAAACTCCAGCGAGTGCCATGGCAAACTAGACATCCCTGCCAAAGTGGGATAATGTTTATGGTGGAGAACAGCAGCTGGATTCCAAAACCTGGCCAGTAAAATCTCTCCAAAGGAGAGGTTGTGATGTAACTCATGTGCACTTTGCATAGTTGCTTCTCATGAGTAGAGCACATAAATCAAGATTTTGCATTTGGCTTACGAGTTAGGTTGCTGGATGTTGAGGGATATCATCTGAGCTCACAGTCTCATACTGCTGTTGGTCATTAAGCATATATTGACTCCTACTCCTTTTGAGTAGGAGTTTTGTCACAGCTCAATTTTTATCCTATTGTAATATAATGTTTAGCAGGGATAGTAGATCTTGAAGCAGCTTTCTGCCTGCTTAAAAAAATACCTGTGACTATTAATTTAGCATACCTGTTTCTGACTGTGGGCAAATCAGATATAAGACAATTCAGATGTGTCAATACATCTCATCTGGACGAGCAGTATTGTGATAGAGTTCTGCTTTACAGCATGGGAAAAATTGTGACAATTTGCACGGAGTTAGAACAGTGCCAGTGCTTAGTCTTCATTTATCATTCTAATTCTACTTAGTTATTTCAACTTCCACAGAACTGGAAGGTAGCCTAGATTAAACATTAAAAATAATCAAGCACAGTACATTTCAAAAGCATCAGTAATACAGCTGTTGAAGTCTAGTTGTTATGAACTAAACTCAATATCTTCCAAACTTCTCTCTCTCTCTCTCACACACACACACACACACAATTTCAAAACCTGTTTAAAGTAAATAAGCTTTGCAAGGCATCTAAACACAGTCCATATTAGGTTGGGGAATCATGGTTGTGATGAATCACCCACAATAATCCAGAATTTTCTCTATATCATGTCTTGAGCCATGATATGAAAAGGATTGTGATAGCCATTTGGGAGTCTTTCACTTTGAATCTGTGTCTGTAGAAGATAAAATTGTCTTTTATCGTAACAGAGCACAACACAAAACAGAAATTATTTTATTTCTAATACAAAACAATAACTTACACTTTTAGTTCCTTATGTCTGATAAGCATTCTGTACCATCTTATATATCTTTTCTGATCATCCTATTTCAAAATACCTAGCACTCATATTTGAATCTGTGTCTATATAAAACATTTATGTTTTGTGCATGAAATAACATGTGATGGAACTTTCTGCATAACCTTTCAGGTTCTTCTCTATAAAGCAAGTTGTTTCTGCATAGGTACTAAATTACAAAGTTTTTTCAGATATAGCAGCCCAGGAGCACCTCCAACTGTGACATCTATGCATGGTATCTGTATGCTGTCTTGACAGTACATATAAGGTGACAATTTCAAGCTTCATCTCCTGGTGTATTATGTTGTGGGCTTTTGGAAAAGAGCCTACATTAAATTTTCAGGATAACAAAAACCAGTTTCAGTTTAGTGGAACAGTAACATGGATAACATCCTTTTTCACATCAGAGTGGACTTGAATAGCAAATTTACCCAAGAATAATTTTAGCACCTACAGACCAAATCTACATGTTTACATGCTCTGAAGATTACTGCTGCTTGAAGTGTGCAAAGTTTGTATCCTATTGCACTGAATCTTTTGTTCCCTATCATGACAGTTATACAGTAATGCCTTACCAATTTCTCATTGAATGTAAAAAACAGTCCTACTAGAAAGACTTCTCCACAAAATATTTGAATTATTATACTTAAAATACAAATGCAACAAAAGAGAACAAGACAAAACAAAAAACTCTGTAATGCCATATTTTTTCACAACTTACCTAAGTCTCCTTTAAGTCAAATTTTATGGAAAGCAACAGTTTAATTGGCAACATCATAGAAGTGTTTTCTTATTGTCTTCTGGACATCTTTTTGATTTCCTAGTATGGTCTGCTCTTCTTGAAGCTCTCCATTAAAATTCTAATCAGGCCCAATCCTGCTTAGCTTCATGTAGAGGATTCCATCAGCTTGAAACAGTTCAAATTACTCTTACAGCAATATGGCACTTGAAATAGCTGGAGGAGGATATATTAGGAGAAATTCAAACATGTATTTATTTCATGTCGACTTTTTTTTAAAAAAAATAACAAACTGATTAAGAAAGTGTCTCCTCTAATCTTTTGAGGAAAAAAGTGTAATCATATTATTTGAAATCAGTTGAAATAGATAGGTATAAATACTAACACTATGTTGAAATCTGCCCACTGGTTTCTACCAACCTTTCTTCCCCGTGGGGGAAATTTTTTAAATATTTTATTCTCTGGGTGTTTCCATTTTATTTAGCTATGTTTGTGAGGGATAAATAAGCTATGCTGGGACATAGAGCAAAATGTTAATTGATGTTGCTTTCCATTGCATGCCTCTAGGTCCACATTAAGTGTCCTTCTTTCAGTAATGCCCCATGATAGGATATTCCTCGTGATGGCCTTCCCTTGGCTCAATGTAAGGGTGGAAAGCTAGAGTAGCAACAAAGTGTGCTGCTACATGAGACTTGATGCACATTCTAGCTTAGCTCATAATTAAGGTAATCTTGAATCTTGCACATTACCAACGATAATCTAACTAAAATACTATTTTATAAATGGCAAATTAAATTATTACCCAACAGATAAATAAGAATGCATATTATTATCACAACATTAAAAAATATTGATTTTATCCAATCAGGGATAGTTTTTAGCTGATTAGATGCAGGGATTTCTTTAGCTCTCCTTCACTGACATTCCAACATGTAGAATTATTAGTAATTCTGGCTGAAGAAAATTGCATACATGAGTTTTAAAACTACATAAATGAAGGAAAATCTTGGGCACGCTTTTGGTTTTATTTCAAGGAGTGGAGACAGTTTGAGAACTAGAGGCAGCAAGTGTTTATGTTACTGATAGGGCACAGAAAAATGTGATGCCTGGGGAATTAAAACAGTCAGAATGTTCTGAGTTTTTTCACCATTATAACAGTGATTTGTTAGACTGCTTCATATTGCCAGTTCCCATTGTTCCACATCAGATTACATAAACTGTAAAGATATGGAACATACCAATATTTTATGCAGAAATTGCGATAGTGCAGCATTGATTGAACATTTGAACAATGGATTTAATCAGTTTTGGATAACTTACTATTTCTGAAGTATAAGTTCCCATTAATAAAATCAAAATCCATTTAAGTTTCAAAGTCCCTTTGAAAGAACAGTTTAGATTATGTCTCACCTTAACGGCAAGCTTTCTAGGAAATATTTCACTTCAATAGTTTTTATGTTTTGTATTCTGAGTTTATGTTTACATGTATTTCTAAGTTAGAAAGATGAATGCAATAATGTAAAGTAGTCTTTGATTCAAGCTTGTACAGAGTAGCATTGACATACTTGGGTTGAAACTGGCTAAGACTGGTATACTTTTCTATTTCTTCATTCAACTGCATCAGGCATGACATCCTATTATCTTCGCTAACGGTTCGGAACCTTCTGCACATGTGCAGAGCATCTGTGATGATGGCTGTGTGGGTGGGATGAGCCTTCTGCCACCGCCACTATCGGTTCAGTTGAACCAGGGTGAACCAGCAGAATACCACCTCTGAATCGCATGACTTTAGGTGAAAACTTTGTGATAGTGTAAGTCATGATAAATGGTGATCAATGGAAGACTGGAAGATTGTGATTTGGAATGCAAGAGTTAATGGTAGGGAGTATAAATAAAATAAATGAAAGGAAAGTATATGTATTGTGTGTCTGTAAAAATAAGAAAAGGAGAGAGTACATCATAGATTGGAAGGTGATCTGACCTTGTGGAATTAATGGATACATGTAAAGCAGTGGTGGGTTGCAGGCGGTGTGCCCCAGTATGGGCATACCGGAGCCTGCCTGGAGCACTGGATACTGTTCCAGTACAGTGCTCTGGAGGGCCCACCTGTCCGCCCGAGCTCCTTATCAGTCTTTTAAGTCTTTGGCGCTTCCGTGCATGCACATGGCACGTACAGAGCTTGTGCGATGTTCCGTTGAGCCGCTGGAGCTTTGTGCAGGCTCTTGGAGGCACTAAGATGCATGCACATGCTGTGCACATGTTCTACGTGTGGCCATGTGGACATCACCAGGCCCATTCCAACCGTACCAGTTGGAACGGTATCCAGAATCCACCACTGATACATGTAGAGAATGAAGTTGTAGGATCCATTATGAATGGAAAGATTAGTATGCATGTGTGAAGGTATGTTATTGTGACTACACAGGAATAGGAACACATTGATTGGTAACAGTTGCATATAATATTACAGCATATGGGGATAATGGAAAAATTAGATATAATTTGAGAAAAAATGAATGTGATCAAGAAAAAAAGTCTGCTAATGATAAATGTGGAAATCAAATAAGAGATACAGTAAAAGTGACTGAGAGATTTAAAGATCCAAGATTGAATGAGAGTGTTGAGTAGTGACTATCCGCTTAAGATATGTGTATATTGTGAGTAGGAATAAATCTACTGATAAGTACACATAGCAAATTAACAAAATTAATGTATTTATGTATTGTAGTTATAAAGAATGCAGTCAAAGAAAGCATGGAATAGTGAAGATTAAAAATAACAGAAAAAATGCATAGTGATTTGCTTAAAAATATTTTTGATGTGAGTCAAACATGAAGCTTCCAGTAGACTGATTAAAAATAAAAATTATGATCTGCGATGCAGATAAAGTAAGAGCATGCTGGAAGATGAATCTGAGCTTTTGGGAATGACAACATATTGATGAGTGGTACAGGTGAAATTCGAAAAATTAGAATATCGTGCAAAAGTTCATTTATTTCAGTAATAGAACTTAAAAGGTGAAACTAATATATGAGATAAGACTCATTACATGCAAAGCAAGATAGTTCAAGCCGTGATTTGTCATAATTGTAATGATTATGGTGTACAGCTCATGAAAACCCCAAATTCACCATCTCAGAAAATTAGAATATTACATGCCATCAATAAAACAAGGACTGTACTTAGAACAATATCGGACCTCTGAAAAGTATAAGCATGCATACGTATTCAGTACTTGGTTGGAGCCCCTTTTGCAGCAATTACTGCCTCAATGCTGCGTGGCATGGAAGTTTTCATCCTGTGGCACTGCTGAGGTGTTATGGAAGACCAGGATGCTTCAATAGCGGCCTTCAGCTCTTCTGCATTGTTAGGTCTCATGTCCCTCATCTTTCTCTTGGCAGTGCCCCATAGATTCTCTATGGAGTTCAGGTCAGACGAGTTTGCTGGCTCCAAAATCTCCTGGTAGACGGCTGCGTTGACCTGGTCTTAATGAAGCACAGTGGTCCAAATCTGTTGCTCAGTGGCCTAAAGTCCTATTTTCTGATGAGAGCAACTTTTGCATCTCATTTGGAAACCAAGGACCCAGAGTATGGAGGAAGAATGGAGAGGCCAATCAAGCACAGTAATCCCACGGTCATGGAACCAGTTTTTGGTCGCTTTTGGCAAAAGTTGCTCTCATCAGAAAAGAGGACATTGGACCACTGAGCAACAGGACTTTGGACCACTGTGCTTCATTAAGACCAGGGTCAACGCAGCCATCTACCAGGAGATTTTGGAGCACTTCATGCTTCCTTCCAGTTATGAGTGCAGTAAAATGGCACATAACAAAAGTAAAGGCTGAGTGAAAATAAATGAGTACTTTTATAAATAAACTAGTACTGGTTCAGTACTGAACAGAAGTAAAAGAAAGAGGTTTGGTGTCCCCCTGGTATTCAATGAATGATTGAATAAACATATTAAGGATACATATAGTGATAATATAAACATGCTGCTTGGGATACATGTAGTTTTGTATTCTTTGTTGTTTGCTGAAGTTTGGCTTTGAAAAAAATCAAAATATGATACACAGTGAACTCTTCTCTTTTTTCCCCCCAAACAAAAATATGGAAATAGTGCTCTTGGCTAAGAGTAACAAGCTTGCATCAAACAATTACATACATATGAGAAGAGTGTGTACATCCTGGTGCTATTAAACCAGTCAGTGGTTTTTGATCCATCAACTATGTTATCTTCCTGGACTGTTTGCAAATGTTGGGTGTTAGAGAATATTTTCCTGAGGTTCCATTTTAATTCAGCGGATAG
Source organism: Thamnophis elegans (assembly GCF_009769535.1). NCBI lineage: Eukaryota > Metazoa > Chordata > Lepidosauria > Squamata > Natricidae > Thamnophis > Thamnophis elegans. Next base: position 26,583,370 of record NC_045546.1, read on the forward strand.
GTCCAGTCATTGTGCATCAATGCTTGAGTCCTTAATTGCTTTACTATGGCTACTACCTGATTCTGTTCCTTTCCTATACTATCTACTATATATTTGAAGCTGCTGGGTAAGATCTTCATATGGTGATTTGAGGTATGATATCAGCAGTATTTTGGCAATATTCAGCTATTTATAGATACCTCATACTGAACCAGGATCACTGTAAAAATGCTTAAGCAGTACCTGGAGGCTGTTAAGATCCATTGGGATGTTGCAGCATAAACCTTGTCCTCTTGGTACATGCATTGCAACATTGCTCATACATCTAAAAGGAGGCACAGCTTACATCTCAACATCACCATCCTTATTTTGGCACTCTGATTAAGATAGTGGATGTCATGGATACCTTTAAAAACCTTATAGCAATAGCACTTAGACTTAGATACCATTTTGTAGTGCTTTACAGCCTCTCTAAGTGGTTTGCAAAGTCAGCATATTGCCCCCAACAATATGCTGGGTCCTCATTTTATCAACCTTGGAAGGGTGGAGGGTTGAGTGAACCTTGAGCCCAGCAGGCTTATGATATAATACATATACATAATATCTCCCGATAAACAATTAAAGGACTTTCAAAGGAGATATCTCTCTCTCTCTCTCATCTATATCTATCATCTATCTATCTATCTATCTATCTATCTATCTATCTATCTATCTATCTATCTATCATCTATCTATCTATCTATCTATCTAATCTCTCTCACACACACACCTAGCTTGATTTCCATGCCAGGGAGATCCAAAACATGAGAACTACCACTGAGAAGGGTCTTTCCTTTATTTTTTCAGAGTAAAGGCAAAAGTAATAGAGTACATTATAGAGTAGTAGAGCACATATGTGCTAGTCATTCCCTACTCTAGGGGACGGTGCTCATCTCCATTTCAAAGCCAAACAGCTAGCAGTGTCCGAAGACTTCTCCGTGGTTATGTGGCCGGCATGACTCAATGGCAAAGGTGCATGGAGCACTGTTACCTTCCCACCAAAGGTGGTTCCTATTCTTCTATTTGCATTTTTACGTCCTTTCGAACTGCTAGGCTGGGACAAGCTCACTCCGTTACATGGCATTAGGGATTTGAACTGTGGAACTGCTGACCTTTCTGATTGACAAGTCTTAGCCACTGAGCCACTGCATCCCACTATTTTTTTAAAAAAACTATTTAAATGTAAATTAAATTTTGATATTTTATCAAATATTCTCTAAATGTTAGAGAAATCATAAAGCAGGAGTTTCCCCAAAGCTCTAGTCACTTAAATTCAAACAGAGGATTCTGCTTTCAACTGCCTGGTTCCAAGACTGATGGGCTTTCATAAATCAACATGAGCACTGAATTCTGCTTAATAACAAAAGGCTGGAGGAGGAAGTGAATGAGAAGGGAGGGAGGAAAAGATGATAATATGGCAGAAAACCTAGAGTACAATATAGCAAAGCATCACAAAAGAGAAGGATAAAAGGAAAACCAACGCACACAATGAGAAAAATAAAAGTGGATAAAAAATTTGGCTGCAAATATGCAGCTCCCCTTAGAACAAATTATCTCCCCCTTTTAATTTCATCAGCTTGCTTTAAAATTGAAAGAATGTAACAGCACAACATCAGCTCTCTGATTTATTAATTCTATCCTACCCTAGAAATCTTACAAACAAAAGCATTAGTGTTTTCTCCAGAGGGAACACATGAAGGGACTTATTCATGTTGAAGGTGGGGAGAGAAGCACCAGATACCAGAACAGCCATCCCAGGCTCCTCCTTGTTCCTAATTACCTTCCTACAGATTGTTCAACAAGGCGGGGGTGGGAGGAAGAATGAGGGAACAGAACTATGGGGTGTCATGTTATAACAAAAGAAAGGAAAATGAGATCAACTGTAGATGAGGAATCCAATCCAAAATACAAAGCAAGGATATGGGCTTTTTACCGTCTCTTAATCTTGCTCCCACCCAAATCCAAACCTTAATAATAAAAAATATAGCATTAACAATAACTTTTCCTTCAGGTTTTTCTGAGGTTCATTTGAACCTCTTTATAATCTGGAGCAATGCATCCAGAGGTGGGTTTTTCCCAGTTCAGCCCGTTGTAGCAAAGGCGAGAGGTTCTGCCCACCCACTTCTGTGCATGCACAGAAGCGTCTTGAACGTGCACGAATGTGCACAGGAGTGCGCCTGAACCGGTAGTAAAAATATTAGCAACCCGCCACTGATATGCATTCCCTTGTTTATAGCCCATGGTGCAATTAATACTTCCTCTCCCACTATGATTGCTAGGAGTGCAGTTCCAACCTTGCTCAATAATTAAGATCACTCATTGCATTAAACTTTAATGTGTTTTGCTTGTTTAGGTCCACTACTATGGTTCATTGTTATATGTAAACTGGACCCTTATGCCAGGATCAAGAAATCAGAGTTTAAATATGCTGATTTAGTATCAGTGTGAATATAGTCTATAATTGAATTAATATAACACATGAAACACAAAGCAGGTCATCATTTTAACCTATGAGGCAGTGTAAACTTATGTTTATCTCTAGCATGCCATCTGAATGTAAAAAACTGGTTGGGTAAACCACACTTCAATTAAACATAGATAAGCTTGTGCCTTGTATTTCTGCTTATAAATCAGGAGAGATTGCTTTCCTTGCTTCTAATATTCTTCAAACAGAAACACCAAAGAATTACTGTGTGATGCTGGACAGCCTAGGCAATCTATGATTCTATGTGGCTTGGAAGATGTGAAGTCCTTCAAATTTACATCTCTTACATGATTTTGTCTCTATTTTTTTTCCCATCTGCAAACAAAAACAGTTCAAAAATGGGAAGGTACCTTATTCCTTCCTTCCTTTCTTTTTACATTCATTCCCATATGATTCTTTTTTTACGGGAAAAACATATAGATTTTACCTTTCCTACAGAAATGGAGAGAAAGAGTTGGGATTATATGATCTCACCCAGGGGTGAAATGCTACCGGTTGGTGCCAGTTTGCCCGAAACGATAGTAAAAAAAAAAAAAATGCTAAAAAAGTTTTTTTTAAAAGTCTGGACGATAAGCTGTGGGACAATAACTGTGCCGGGCAATCATGGGAACTTTTCGTTTTACTTTTTTAAACCATTTTTTTACTACTGATCAGCTGTGCAACTATCAACTATGCCTGATTGTCTGTGAGGTTTCTGCTTGTTGCAGGGCGGTTTTGTGTGAAGTCCAGCTGCTTTTACATTGTGTGTACATCAGTTGTGCAGCTTTTGTGTTATTTTTGTGTAAAGTGTGATAGTTGGTTTTTGAGCCCTCTGTGCCTCTGCTTGCTGCAGGGGACATTTTGTATGAACTCCAGCTGCTTTTAGAATAGAATAGAATAAAATTCTTTATTGGCCAAGTGTGATTGGACACACAAGGAATTTGTCTTTGGTGCATGTGCTCTCAGTGTACATAAAAAGACAAGATACATTCATCAAGAACCATAAGGTACAACACTTAATGATAGTCATAGAGTACAAATAAGCTATAAGGAAACAATCAAGATCAATATACGTACATCACAAGGATACAAGCAAGAAAGTAACAGGTTCTGTAGTCATAAGTGGGAGGAGATGGGTGATAGGAATGATGAGAAGACTAATAGTAATAGTAACACACCCTTAGTGAATAGTTAACAGTGGTGAGGGAATTATTTGTTTAGCAGAATGATAATGTTCTTGTGTCTAGTTGTCTTGGTGTGCAGTGCTCTATAGCGTTGTTTTGTTTTGTTTGTTGCAAGGGCCATTTTGTGTGACATCTAGCTGCTTTTACATTGTGTGTGAGTCAATTGTGCAGCCGTGGCCCCTGGTCACATGACCATCAAGCCACGCCTGCTCGGTCATATGACCACCAAGCCATGTCCACCTAGTCACATGATCACCAAGACACGTCCACCAAGCTACACCCACAGAACCGATAGGGAAAAATTTTGAATTTCACCACTGATCTAACCCATCTGCCGTTTGAGTACAGCAGCTTCCTGAATGTCCCTCTTTTTTTAGAGACAGAAAAAAGTAAATCGTGCTCTGCTTGTATCCAAATTATATTATAGTAACATGTTTTACAAAAGACCACCTCTGAAGTGTTCTCAGCAATAACAATAAAGTAGTAATCAAAGTGTGACTGCAGAAAACACAGACTAATTCTAAAGTATCATCAGTAGCTCCCATGTAGTTAGGAGGCTCCAGTCATAGTAACTGCATTTTAAAACTATTATCAGATTGTGTTTATGATATCTAAAAGTACATTTCTTTCATATGTGCCTATATAATAGGAGTCTTCATCCTTTTTTGAGCAGATTTAACATTTTGAGAAACGTTCTGATAGAACTATTAGACTTGGACTGTAAAGGTGCTGATGAGCACCAGATGATGGTAGGAAAGACTCAAAAATCAAGATTGCTGCCATGCAGCGGTCATCTAGAACAATGATGGCAAACCTTTTTCACCTCAGGTGCCAAAAGCATGCACTCACATGCTATCGCGCGTGTTCACATGGCCATCCCCATAATTTAATGCCTCCCCCATTTTTTGGCTCTGGAGGGCGAAAAACAGCCCAAAGGCCAAAAATCAGTTGGCAAACTCATGCATGGGTGCTGGAGCTGACAGGGCAATGCCTCATGTGCCCTCAGAAATGGCTCCGCATGCCACCTGCAACATGCATGCCATAGTTTTGCTATCACGGATCTAGAGATTTCATCCAGATCTGAGAGCCCTGGTTATAATTGGCATCTTCCTCTAATCCTTTTGCAATTCCCAAACTCATCCACGTTAAAGTCTTAAAAATCTGTGAGAAACAAGCCATTCTTTCTCTTGAGTGCCAGAAAACAGAACGAATTTCCTAGCTAATTGAGTTTGGCTTGAAGCAGCCAGCAATTGTGAAGTCTCATCTTAGGAATATTGCCAGTCTCAAGAAGTAATTCGGGCAGCTTCCAAGAGACTTGGGGGAAAGCATCCTAAAAAGCCATCGGGGTCAAACTCTTTTTTATCTTGTGTTCTGGGAATAAATGAGAAAAAGCATCTTAAGCAAGACAAGGATGTTCTTAAACAGAATAGAAAGAAGTCTTTAAATTAAGCCAATTCTCAAACATCTGAGGCAGAACAAGTTGAAAATCAATATTGTTGCACACACTGTGCACTGATTCAAGGGACTCTCTCATAACGTATTAAATGACTTCATCTCCCTGTCTTTTCTAGTTAGTGGCCTCAGGGCTGGTTGACTTTTTTAAGCAGCAGGTGCACTGTTGTTAATCATATTAGCCAGGGTTTTACAGCTGCCAAGCCCTTTTTAATTAATATGAAAAAGGCTATCATTTAAAGAATACAATAGTCAAAGAAAAACAAAAATAAAGGAATGAAATCATGAGGGCAAATATGGCTAAACAAATCAGGAGTTACATAGGGCATGGATAAGAAACTTCAAGAGTAAATGTATTCATCTATTCTGGTTTGAATCTACCACATGCAGTTACTGTAACTAAGTAGAAGTTCAATTCTTGGTACGTCCATGCAGGAATTGGAAAGAATCTTTCCTGAAACCCCAGTGAACCACAATTCAATAAGGCCACAATTGGAATTCTGAAAGCACCTTATAAGGACTTATGTAAGATAACTATAATGGTAGACATAGTAAGAATTCCTTCATTTGATAATTACTGGAATGCAGTTATGTCCCACTATTGTCCTAGCATTTCAGAATTAGGCTAACCAGATCTAGGCTGCAAATATATATTTGGCCAATGGATGGGAATAAATTTAGACTCTTCTGTAATCTCTGAAACTCTATAGTGGTCATCTGGCTTTCTGCAATCCAGATCTGATAGTCCTAGTGTTTTACCCGAATGTGACTTGCCATAATGTAGCAACTGAGTTTTGCTTAAACCAAAGAGTCATGGTTTTTGAGACATTAATCTGGTTTGCCAATGTTTTTGTGTGTCATGTGATTTCATGCCCCTTCCCGCTCTCACAAAATACACAACGTATCTATGGATTTTAAAATGTTGATTGCAAAATATTGATGGAAACATTATTCTTTCCGGTGACGCACTCTACCACTGCTGTAATATGAATGAGTGATTTGGAAGCTAAGTTGTATAACTTCAAACAAGAAATGTGAAATGTCGCACTTGCTGTTTAACCATTGTAGAATGAGCCAGGGTGGGTATATGAGCCTTCATATAAAGTCATATTCTTTCATCCCAAAATTGTTAATCAGGTTGATGCAGATCACATACAGTAACACCCACATGGATTCACACAATGATACTTGAGCAGAGGAGAATAGGGTTATAGCACGGACATAACAAAAAAAGCTCATTATTTCCCTGGTGTATGTAATTCTGTTTTATGGATATGGTCGCTTATCTAAAGATTATGAACAAAGCTTCATTTCCTTCCTGCCTAAGAGTTAATGGGGAAAAAAAGCATCTGCTTCTGTGTTAATTCAACAGAATTGACAATCAGAGTGCTGGGCCCCTAGGGTAAAGACCTTATGTTTTTGTTATGTTACTCTGTATAATGTCATGTATATTGTTGATACTAGTGTGTCACATGGGACCCTATAATAATAATGATAATCTCTGTACACATTTAACAAATATTCACCACTAGAGTGTATTACGGTTCACTGTTAAGTCATTTTCTGCAGTTGTACTGAAATGCATCCATGTGATTGTTACAGTGCCTAACAAAATGGGTTTTGCTTTGCTTTGTTTTTTACTTTCTGTAATTGGTCTCTTTAAGCTGAATAGCCAGCTCATGCAGCAAATGGTATAGATGTGAATATATTTTTTTATTTCCAATTTAATGTATCATTGCACATGGAATCAGAATGCCCGTGAAAAGACCTGAACATGTTTTTTTAAAAAGCAATACAAAAGATATTGCTGGTCTTTGTATTCTAGTGTGGTTCGTGAAATAATGTCTCAAGGGAGTTTTGCAGGTAGTTTTTTTTTTTTAAAAAAAAAAATCAGCCCCGGCAATGCAAATTACATCTTTAGCAGACAAATCCACTCTATCCTAGTATTTGTGCTTTCCAACTTTAGGAAACCTGTGTCTTTTAGCGATGACTGCATACAGATTTTATCAATATATCCAGAATCTATGCAAAAATGAAAGTGGCCACACAAATTGGTTAAATTTGTACTACTTTCACAATCAGCATTTTCTGTTTCCATTCAGTATCATCAGATTTCGTCCCCTGAATAATTTTTAATTTCATGATGCCCATTTTTCAGATAATATTGAGTGAAACTTACAAATTTATGTGACAAAGAATCAACCACTTTCAGTTCCGCCAGAAATCCTTCCACGCAGTGTCCAGCAACCCCCAGTTTACTTCCTCTTTACTGGTTGCACCCCATACATACTTAGCATTCATGTCATATATCTGAATCTTTTTACATTTTATAAATGCAGTTGGATTTCACTGAGACTGTGGGTTCTGCAAAATAAGTAGATGACTATGGAATTCTCTAAGGAGCTACAATTTGTAAGAAATAGTAGTTAGAAAACACCACTGAGTGTGATAAACTGAGAAAGGGGAAAGATACAGCAATCTGGCCTGTTGTCCATGCTTTCCACATTCCCAATTGATGGCTGGGCCAATTTTTGTTTGTTTCACTGATGAAATTAACAGAAATGGGAGCTACTGTAACATGATAACTAAACAAACCTATATCTGTTTCACTCTAATTCGGAGGTCCAGAACCTTTTCAGAAAGTGGGTTTTATTAGACCACACATGACAATTGCAGAAAAAAATAAAAATGATGAACACTTTAAAATATTAATAATATTAATGAGTTGAAATTAACAATATTAAAAATAAAAGAAGCATATGGGTGTGTGTTCTGCCCGCCCTCTGTACGGTGAGTCACGCCGACACAAGATTACTGCTAGACAATTTATTCACAGTAAATTAACACACCAACAAGACTTTGGCAGCAACCCAGACTTCCACAGATAAGAAATACACACAAGAGACTTCCTGGGAGGAGCCTGCTGGTGGTGGCAGCAAAAAATCAGCTGCCTCCGAATTCCTGGATACATACCTGTTTAGAGGATCTTCCATCTGACGTCTTATCAGGTTTTCTTATCCTTCAGGCAAGAAGGAAAGAAGAAACTGTTTTGCTGGCAAATGCTCTTCGATTTTTGCAGCTTTGTGCTTGCAAGGAAAGGGGGGCTAGCCCAAGGCAGAACGGCTGTCCGTGCTGGGAACTTCAAACTGCCTTGTGCAGGACAAAGTAGGTCTACCCCACTCTGCTCAAAGTTTTGTTTGATTTAATCTTATCACGAGCTGAATCCGTTTACTGCGTGGACAATAATTGTTTATCAACATTTTAGCTTCTTTTCTTTTTCTCCTCCGAAAAATTATTTACTTAGAGGCTTTTAAAATGGCGCCGAGCAGGCTGGTTTCTCTGGTAATAACGAACACTTTTTGCTAATCCTCACAAGAATTCAAAACAAAAGAGATTGCTTATCATATGTTTTGGTTTCACAATAGAAGAATTTTACTCCTTCATTAACCTTGCTTATCTGGAAGTTAAATGGTGATGAATCTGCTGAACGGTCTTGTTACAATGTTTACTCACTGAAAGTTTTGCCAAGCCTTAAACTTCAAAATAAAAGCCTCTTTACTTAAAGCTGCATATTCAGGCAATAGAGTTTTATTAACTGCAGGCAGATAAATTTTGAAATGGCCTCAAAACCAAATATTAACTTGAAGTCGTCACCCTCTACTTCCAGGGGCACATCCTCAGTGCCTGGCACAAAGCTGCAGCCTCCGCTTCCTACGCCCCCTGCTGGGGATGTGTTAACGAAAGAATTTTTCCTGAGTAATCTAAGTGAGGCACAGACAATTAAAATGGAAGATAAATTGAGAGATAATAGAGAGGAGAGAAAAGAGGAAATAAAAGAAATGAAAGAAGAAATTAAAAGTGAAATAAAAGGACTTAAACAGGAGCTGTATGAGAAATTTGAGGCTAAGGTTGATAAAATTAGAGACGACATGCTGAGTCTTGTAACTGTATTAACAGAACATATTTCTGGAGTGGAAGATACTCTAGAGGTTCTTAATGATGCCAATGCTAACTTGACATTGAAAACAGAGGTGGTGGAACAAAAAGTGGAAAATGCTGAAAAAGAAATTATTATGATACAGTACCGACAAATGGAGTTCGCATTAAGAGTAAGGGGGCTGCGTGAGGAGAAACAGGAGAACCTGAAACAGATCCTATCGGAAGCTTTTGACCACCTGATGGGAAGACCAGGGACCAACCAAGACTGGCAAATTGACAAAGCTTACCGCGTTAACTCCTGGCTGGCAAAGCAGAAGCAGCTTCCTCGAGACATCGTTATATATTTTACTACAAGAGAGCTTAGAAATATGGTACTGCAAGGGTCTTATAACACTAAGCTTCAAATTGGCGGTCAAGACCTGGCTGTTTTGAAAGAGATACCACCTCAAATGTTAAGAGCCAGGAGAGACTACGCTTTTTTGGTCGAAGAACTCAGAAATCGTCAGATACAGTATAGATGGGATGCACCATTTGGCATCATATTTACATTTGATAAGCAAAGGTACCGCCTCAACTCTGTATGGAAAGCCCGAGATTTTTATTATAATATATTGAAGGCCGGACACCCTGCACCATCTGGACCTAGAGAAAGACCACAAGAAGGACAGGATAGACAGCAAACTACACAACCACCAGACAAGATGGAGCATCTCTCTTCTCTAGAAGTGCAAGGTGCTATGGAACCAAGACCTAGCCGCATGACTACTAGACGTATGGAGAAACAAGCTAAAAAGCAACAGCATCAACAATCATCGGCCATCGATCAAGGAACTACAATAACAAATCTGGAAGCAGTGGGAGGAGCTAGACCTAAGGTTAAACAGGCCGTGCAGGAAGCTCTAAAAATGCTTCAACCAACCAAAGATGACAACTAAGATTTTAACATGGAATGTCAATGGACTGAACTCTCCACAGAAGAGGAAGAAAATATTTCATTATCTCAAACAGTTTAAGAACGATGTAATTTGTTTGCAAGAAACTCATATCAAGTCAACTGATCAAAAATATTTGATCAACTCAAAACTTGGTCAACATTTTGCAGCTTCTGCTATGGAAAAGAAGAATGGTATAGTTGTATACTTAAGAAAAGATATGAAAGCTGAATTAATAGAAGCAGATCCCTTCGGAAGATATATTGCTTTAGACTTAATCTTAGAAGGGAAAAAGACATTACTTTTGGGAATTTATGCTCCAAATCAACAGCAAGATAGATTCTATAGAAATCTTCATGCTAAATTAGTACAGTGGGACTATAGTTCCTGTATACTGTTGGGTGACTGGAATGGAGTGATAGACACTAAGAGAGATAAGAAGATTTCCCGCCTAAATACCAAGATGCGAGCAAAGTTACCCAAATCTTTCTTTGACATTATGGATGATTTTGAATTGAGAGATATTTGGCGAGAAAGAAATGCAGAGGAATATGACTTCACTTTCTTCTCGGACAGGCATCAATCCCTCTCAAGGATTGATTTTATTCTAACCACTAATGATTTGCTTTCTAGGGTCAAGAAAACAAAGATTGCAGCTAGGGTCCTTTCGGACCATAACCCAGTTTGGATGGAGTTGGGAAGGGTAGTGCAGGCAAGAAGGTCTTGGAGATTGAATGAAAACTTATTTAGATATGAAAAGTATATTAATGATTGTAAAAAATTACTATCTGAATATTTTGTTTTGAATATGAATAAGGGTACATCTATGGAATTTGTATGGGACGCAAGCAAAGCGTATATGAGAGGAGTTTTGATGAATATAAATAAAACACATAGAAATAAGCAAGGGTTAAAACGAACAGAACTGGAAGAGGAAATTAAGAGAAAAGAGCTGGAGTTAACAATGAACCCAGACGATACAAAGGTTAAGGAAGCTATTAACATATTAAAATCTCAATTTGACATGTTGATCTCTGACCAGGTAGCTACTAATTTATTATATGCAAAACACAATACATTTTGTAATGCAAACAAACCTGGCAGATGGTTAGCTTATCAGATTAGGAAAAAAAGGAAAACTCGAAATATATCTAAACTGATTTACAGAGGGAAGGAGGTGTTTCAACAGGAAGAGATTCAAAAGGCTTTCTGGGAATTTTTTACAGAACTGTATAAAGGGGATAAAATTAATGGTTTAGACATAGACAAATATTTAGACAAAGAGAAAATACCTTCAGTTAGAGAAGAACACAGGCAAAAATTGAATCAACCAATAACCTCGGGGGAAATCCTGCAGGTAATTAAGCAATTAAAGTCAGGGAAAGCACCAGGTACAGATGGCTTGACAGCGGTTTACTATAAAAACTTACAGTTAGAAATGGTAGAACCTCTTAGAGAATTATTTAATATGATTCAAACGGAAGGTAAAGTCCCTCCATCTTGGAAGACAGCGTTTATATCTTTGATACCCAAAGAAGATCAAGATACTACTCAACCCAAAAATTATAGACCTATTTCATTACTGAATGTAGATTATAAAATTTTTACTAAAATATTAGCAAATAGGTTAATGTTGGTCATTCAACAATTGATACATATGGACCAAACAGGTTTTATACAAGGGAGACAGATGAAAAGTAATGTTAGATTAATTATTAATGCATTAGAATATTTGGGAAAGAACAACCAGATCCCTGCTGTGTTTATATTTTTGGATGCTGAGAAGGCCTTTGATCGAGTTAACTGGCAATTTCTGCTGAAGATACTGCAAAAAATGCAGATAGGAGATAATTTTTTACAGTCAATTAAAGCAATATACCAACAGCAAGCAGCACAAATCATAGTCAATGGAAGTTTAACAGACTCTTTTCAAATTGGAAAAGGTACAAGACAGGGCTGTCCTTTGTCCCCATTATTGTTTATTATAACTTTGGAAGTACCGTATATACTCGAGTATAAGCCGAGTTTTTCAGCCCACTTTTTGGGCTGAAAAAAGCCGGCTCGGCTTATACTCGAGTCTACAACTGGATCCGGCAGTGCTGTTGCCTGTTGGAGGAGGAGGGGATTCCTTCCTGCGAGACCCCGTCCAGAAAAATGCGGGGAGCGGTAGCGGAGCCCCGGGGCTGCTTCTGCTCCATCCGCTGGACTGTTTCCTCGCCTGCCCGCCCGCCCGCCCGCCCGCTCATTCATTCCGTTTCCTAGCCTGCCTGGCCACTCATTCATTCCGTTTCCCTCCCCTGCCTGTCCTCGTTCATTCCATTTGCTAGCCTGCCTGGCCACTTATTCGTTTCGTTTCCCTCCCCTGCCTGCCCCCTCGTTCATTCGATTTGCTAGCCTGCCTGGCCACTTATTCGTTCCGTTTCCCTCCCCTGTCTGTCCTCGTTCATTCCATTTGCTAGCCTGCCTGGCCACTTATTCGTTTCGTTTCCCTCCCCTGCCTGCCCCCTCGTTCATTCCATTTGCTAGCCTGCCTGGCCACTTATTCGTTCCGTTTCCCTCCCCTGCCTGCCCCCTCGTTCATTTGATTTGCTAGCCTGCCTGGCCACTTATTCGTTCCGTTTCCCTCCCCTGCCTGCCCCCTCGTTCATTCCATTTGCTAGCCTGCCTGGCCACTTATTCGTTTCGTTTCCCTCCCCTGCCTGCCCCCTCGTTCATTCCATTTGCTAGCCTGCCTGGCCACTTATTCGTTCCGTTTCCCTCCCCTGCCTGCCCCCTCGTTCATTCGATTTGCTAGCCTGCCTGGCCACTTATTCGTTCCGTTTCCCTCCCCTGCCTGCCCCCTCGTTCATTCCATTTGCTAGCCTGCCTGGCCACTTATTCGTTTCGTTTCCCTCCCCTGCCTGCCCCCTCGTTCATTCCATTTCCTAGCCTGCCAGGGGAAGGATACTATGAAATCCCAAAATCTCCCCACTCCAGGGGTAGGATACTGCAAAATCCCCAATTCCTCCCCACTACAGGGGTAGGATACTATGAAATCCCCAAATCCTCCCCACTCCAGGGGTAGGATACTATGAAATCCCCCAAATCCTCCCCACTCCAGGGGAAGGATACTATGAAATCTACATTCCCTCCCCACTCCAGGGGAAGGATACTATGAAATCCCCCAAATCCTCCCCACTCCAGGGGTAGGATACTATGAAATCCACATTCCCTCCCCACTCCAGGGGAGGGATACTATGAAATCCCCCAAATCCTCCCCACTCCAGGGGTAGGATACTCTGAAATCCACATTTCCCCCCCCCTCCAGGGGTAGGATACTGCAAAATCCCCAATTCCTCCCCACTCCAGGGGAAGGATACTATGAAATCCCCAATTCCTCCCCACTCCAGGGGAGGAAATAAATATTCAAAAACATTATTGGTATCTATTTTTATTTTTGAAATTTACCGGTAGCTGCTGCATTTCCCATCCTAGGCTTATACTCGAGTCAATAACTTTTCCAGGTTTTTGTGGTAAAATTAGGTGCCTCGGCTTATATTCGGGTCGGCCTATACTCGAGTATATACGGTATTGTTGAATAAAATACGGGGCTTGGATGGTTTAAAAGGGATCAAGATTAGGCAGCAAGAATATAGAGTCCGCGCTTTTGCGGATGATTTGGTCATAATATTGGAACAACCGCAGGAATCCAGTATGGTTTTAATGAATACGATTAATCAATATGGTCAAGTGTCGGGCTTTAAAATAAACTTAGGAAAAACCAAAATATTAGCTATAAATATGAATATTAAACAAAAGGAAGAATTAGGAGTGATGCTAGGATGTGAGGTAGTTAAAAAAGTCAAATATCTTGGAGTTAACATTTTAACTTCAAATGGGAAATTATATAAGCATAATTATGAACCACTTTGGCATAGCATACAGACAGAGATGAAAAAATGGGAGAAATTGCACTTATCTTTGCTGGGTAGGATAGCGGCAGTGAAAATGAACATTTTACCAAAAATTTTATTTCTTTTCCAAATGTTACCTATACTTAAAAAAGATGCGAACCTTTTAGAATGGCAGAAGGGTATCAACAAATTTGTGTGGGCAGGAAAGAAGCCGAGGGTAAAGATGAAAATAATGCAAGATGTACGTGAGAGAGGAGGATTGAAACTACCTAATTTAAAACTATATTATGATGCAGTGGCATTATCTGTAATTAGTGATTGGACTCATTTAACCAATGATAGAATATTGAATATTGAGGGACACGATCTGGTATTTGGTTGGCATGCTTACCTGTTATTCAACAAAAAATTGGATAAGAATTTTAAAAGTCATATTTTAAGAAATGCTTTATTGCGGGTTTGGAAGAAATACCAATATAAATTAAATGACAAGATATCCATGTGGGCAATTCCTAGACACGCAATTGAAAATATGAATACAGCACAAAAACAGGACAGAATTACTTACAGACAGCTTCTTACCTCGGAAAGGGGGGTATTACAATTAAAATCTTTAGAGGTATTAAAAGAGGAGAAGGTAGTTCAAACATGGTTCCAGTATGGGCAATTACAGGCTAGGTGGAAAATAGACCAAAAAATTGGTTTTATCCAAGTTGAGGATAATCTGTTTAAACAAATAAGAGATCAAAGCTTAATGCATATAAAGAGGATATATAATGTATTAATACAGATGGATTCGGAAACAGAATTAGTTAAAGATTGTATGATAAAATGGGCTCAAAATATTGAGGAACCAATAATGTTGGATACATGGGAAAGAATCTGGGTAAGAAATGTGAAATTTACACAAGCTCAAATCTGAGAGAAAATTTTTACAAGATGTTCTATAGATGGCATTTAGATCCTAAAAAGTTGGCTTCTATGTATCCGAATGTACAGCCTAAATGTTGGAGGTGTGGTTCTCTCGATGCTACATATTATCATATATGGTGGACCTGCCAAAAGGTTAAGGCATTTTGGATAAAAATATGGTGGGTCATGCAAAATGTTTTTAAAAGAAGGATAAAGTTTATTCCTCAGTTATTTTTACTAGGTATATGTACTGACTTTACAGTGGTAGAGACCAATTTGATTCTGCACCTGATAACTGCAGCAAGACTGTTGGTGGCGCAATATTGGAAGAAGGAAGACTTGCCTACAATCCAAGAATGGACATTGAAAGTAACAAACTTAGCCGAAATGGCTAAAATATCGGCATATCTCAAAGATCATTCAAATGAGATATATAAACGAGACTGGAAAAAATGGATTGACTATATACAAAATAAATACGGGACTAAGAAATTCCAGTTAGCCTATGCTTAAGATCAGAAATGATTTAAACTGTTAAAAGTCAGTTCAGTAAGAAGAAGCTAAGGTCAATCTAGAATGTCATTAATTTCTTTATTTCTTTTTTCTCAATAAATTTTAGACTGTGTTAGTTAAAAATCCATACCGTGTACGGGTTCTGGGAAGTCGGGGGGGGGAGGAGGAGGGGGGGTGGGGGGTGGAGGGAGGGAGGGGTACACACAACAAAAAAAAATTGTACTTCAATGTCTTAATGATTGACAAATGATGACATATTTGTGTTTTTTTTTAAAGAAAAATAAAAAAGTTCTGTTTAAAATAAAAAAAAAAAAAAAAGAAATACACACAAGAGCTTTTCCAGCTTTAGTATAATGGTTGTGTCCTGCAAAAAAAAACTCCTCCCAAAATCTCTTCTTATATACTCTCTTGGGAGGAGCCTAATCACAACCACCTGGCCCCAATTATCTTCTATATTTCAGTAGTTGCTGTCGGCGCTTATCTGCCTGGCGTCTTTGCCTGGCATCCGGGACCACCTCCCTTAAGTCCTCCCAACTGCTCCAGGGCCTGACGTCAGGGACAAACTCCCTTTGGCTTTCACCGCTGTTCCATGCCTCAGGCGCCTCCTGGTGGCCAACCAGCCTCTCTGGTCCCTACTCGGAGCCTGAACCCTGTCCAGGGTCCTCCACATCTTCCAGAGCCAACTCATAGGATCCCTCGCTATCGGAGTCTGTTTGCAGCTCCAACGGCTCCTGCTGGGCCACAACAGGTGTGCATATACAAACACATAAATGGAACTATGAGTTCTTCTAGTTCTGTCTTATGCATGGAATCTAGCTTCTTTTAGTCATAGGAAGAAGGTACTAACATACCACTTCAAAAATGTTGTCTAGAAAACTGCATGGACTTGCCATATAGTTGCCAAGAATTAAGATGAGTCAAATGCACAAATATAATAACAAATAAAATCACATCAAAGCATAGAATATCTTGTGAAATTTATTTGTTTAGATTTTGGTTAGTGAATGTCATCTAGTAGTCTTGGGTACCAAAGTTTCCATGGATGAGATGCTGTATTGTTCATTCCTATGTCTTTTAATTTATTCTTAGCTTGCAGATATTGCATTGAGAATAAAGTGAGTGGTTTGATCTACACTGCTCTAGGTATCTGAGGAAACAATATCAATAACAAAAAATGCAATTATCCACTTCTCTCAAGCAAGATCATTGCTAAAAGCAATAGGGGGAATAGGGTAAAAATGACAAAGCTATTCCAATCCGAAGTGTCAAAATTGTGTGGTCTATACTTGACTTGGGATCAGATTCTTCTTGAGCACCTGGAACACTACCCATTCCCATGCCACCTTCTTTTTCACACTGATTTCCAGATGTGTTAGGTAACATCTAACCAACTAACCATGTAACATCTTCTTGGTTACATCTTCAGATTTCCCCGTGAACATAAACAGAAACTGGGGTTATAAGAGTTGAAATCTAAAATATCTGGAAGGCACCCACTGGTGGACATTTCTGTACTCTGAATCACTATCCCAGTGGTGGCTGCCAAAAAGGGATTGTTGCATCCCTATAATTTAGAGTGATTCAACAATCATCTTATTTAATGTTCTAATAAACTACTACTTATTATTCATACAATATTCATGTTTAATTTGTAACTGGATGTTGTTCTTCCTTTCTTTTAATTTTCCTTACACACAATGCAAAAGCTGCATTATTTAAAGTTCTGTCACTTTTTTTTCATAATGATATGAGGGATTACACGGTTGGAAATGTCCAATCATAAGGTGGTGTTACAACAGGCTCTAGGGATGGTAAACAAAACAACTCAAACTGTATATTATAACCTTTTAAATGGAATAAAAAGTATAATGGCAAAGAAAAAGAATAACTATGTGAATGTATACCTATAATTGTATGTAAGAGAATAAATGACAGTAATAATATAAAGCACAATATAGGTAAACAATATTTTGTTATAAATAGCTAAGTATAAATAAATATAGAATTGTACATAAAAATGGATAACGAATAAGAAGACCATGAATGCAAGATAGAAATGTATAGAAGGGAAAACACTAACTGTAAAGAAACCGATACGGAACTGCTGTAGGATATATGATGGAACTTCTTGTTCCCATGTTGTTTTAAGTCATGTGTTTGTTTTTGTTGATGTGTTTATGTGTTTAAAATTTAAAAAAATTAAAAAAGGAAATGTCCACTCATGATGAAAACAATTGTTTATTGCATTCAATCCATATATATAACTAGCTGATAACCCGGCATTGCCCAGGTTTTTATTTATCCTAATCCTGAATTAGACAGGAAAAGCCCTGATTTCAGCAACAATTAAATTAGTTACAAATGTTTTCCCTGTGCCCCCATAAGTGTCAAGAAAAGTGATACCACCTTAATTTCTAATTTTGGATTTTCCCCCGTACCAGAGGAAGCCCCCTTGTGGAGTACTGTGAAGCCATTACCATGGCGACTCCACTGCACTGCACAATAGAATCCATTTTACGGCAGTACAGTAGAAGCCATTGTAAGGCACAACAGGGTGTATCTTAGCAGAACACACATCCCAAAGGGTGTTAAGGGTATCTTACCCCCACAGTATTTGTTTCCAGATGGTAAGTAATCTGTGTACCAAGTTTGGTTGAAATTGCTCTAAGCATTCCAGAGTTATGCTGAAACATACATGCACACACACAAAGTTGGCATCTAAAGTAAGTTCCCAAATGCACTAGCTATGTAAATAGCCACAGAGACATAATAATACTTAAATGTCTAGAGTGAGGTTATTTTTATTTAATGTAAAATCAGTCTTGGGAGGTTTAGAGAAATATTAGGACCGGAAAGCTGGAAGGTGGTATTTGAATTTTTCTTCCCCACCCAATGGCTATAGTCCCAATAAAAACTTTGGCATAAACCAGCAAAACAAGGGCAAGTGTGGGAGCAGAAATCAGCAGATAAGTAACCTCTATATTTCAGAAAATATTCTTCTCACCTCTAAAATGTGTATTTTTGAACATATGAACAAATTACATTATTCTTACCATTACATCTGGACCAGCTCCTTGTACCTATCTGTACCATTGGGAATCAGCTGTATATCTATTTCTGAAGTTGGATGATTGATTGATTATTTGCTCTGATATTCATGCTTCTCCAATCTTAGTGGCTTATTGAAGAAACATGACAGAATAAAATTAAAAATAGTAAAAAAAATATGACCAAAGGTTATGTATAAACAACTGACAACTACTTAAGTATAATTAACTTACTTCCTTGATATTTATATAATGGCTTATTCAATGCAATTAAGCTGTAATGTGATGCAAAATAAGAGTTCTTGAATTATTTTTGAGCCAAAAAAAAAAGGACTCCTGGCACAGATGGGATGGAGGGCAGCAATAAGCCAGTATTTTGAGTGAAGCATTCCTTCAAAGCTGCTTCATGAAATAATTCATCTTCCTGCTTCTAATCAGCAAAGCAAAGCTGTTTCTACTGCTGGACAGAATGCAAAATCACCCTGTAGCAAAGCGCTGGGGGAGTCAAATCATGTCATTCCTGCACTTAATGAGGCAAACCGTGTCACCTCAATGGTGTGGAGCACCTTGGACAGATGAAATAAAGCTGCCACCCAATAAAGGATAATAAGCAGGCAATGTTCCACCCACAATGAGCTATTAGTGGCATTCTAACCCTCCTGATACTACAGTGGTGTTACTGAAGGAGAAGTAGGAAAAGGAAGAATATGAGGGAGATGAGGACATTGTTAGGAGCTAGGAAATAACACGTTTTCGACCTGATAACAATGAATCTTAAAGAAAAATGCTTTTCCTTCCATCAATGTCACTGTGCAAGTACTATAACAGTTACACTGGACATATTCCTCTGTGTCAGAGCATTGCTAGCTAGATACGACATGAACCATTTTACTGTTTCTCAAAACCCATCCTCCACACTTGCTTGCTTTAAGGAAAAGATGGGAGAAATTCTATCAGCAACCTATTTCTGTCTTAGATTCAAAAATATTTTTGTAGATTTATTAAGTCTGCACTCAGTACAACAGACAGCAGTTCCCCAGTTAAAACACGGCTGATGCTGCTTACAGCAGAGTTAAGAAGCAGTGAGCAACCTAACAGAGAGAATTCTATGGGCACTGATAGAAAGCTATTGATGGAAATTCCATTGCTAATTTAGGAACAGAGGAGTCACTGCAGCAGGAATTAAAATTAATATTGCTTACATAATGCGGCATGGTGACAGCCATAACAAGGTCAAACCCAGCTCACCAATGTGATTTACATTCAATTAATCTCACAGCGGTAAGAGTCCCACTTCAGTGGGATGTGTTCCCTGAAGATGTGTACTTAGTATGGAAGTTCAATAAATAACTTGAACTATTCTAAAGTTCACAGGCAGTTTGGAGTATGGTTGAGGATCAAGATCAGGATTAGAATTTAGAGAGCTTGAGTCTCATCTGATCCCTTTCTCAATGTTATGGAAATTGATCTTGGAAAGATAGTCTTGGAGGTCTTCACAGAAGCAGAAGACACTGTAACACTGCAGTGGAAATCCACTTCCAAGTCTGGATGTTTCTTGTTTGATCCTAGAAAGGGAATTCCAACATAGTCAGCATTATCCCAGAGCTATAGAATTCCCTTTCTCACATTTTAGGCCAGTCATTATCTGTTTGGAAAGTTAGAAAGTCACTGTATATCATGTCACAGAATACTAATGAGAAAACATTAATTTAATTACAATAAAGGATCAAAAATTGGCTGGAGGCAATAACAGGGGTTAAAATAGAATGGAAACCTGAAGGTTTTTTTAATTAGGAATAATGTCTGCGAAATACAAAAAAGAAATCCAGTAAAGGCAAAGATTGTCTTTACCCAGAAATGGAAAAACAAATTAATTCCAAGCGAAGATGAAATAATAAGAAAGGTTATGGATTGTGCTAAAATGGACAAACTAACTAAAGAAATCCAGGGAAAAGAAGAATCAGAATTCTACCAGATAAGGGATAAATGGTATAGATGGATGGAGGAAAGAAACAAGCATCAATGAAGGAATATAACAAAACTCAAAAAATAATAGTTATGAGTAATATAAGAGGGTTAAGAATGGTGAAATCGAAATGAAATACAATAGAAGGGGAAATAATATAAGGTGAGTGGCATCAATTGATAATTGCTATTAGAGAGAACAGGAAGCTCCTGTTCATATTGTATTGTGTAAATGTGGTGTATGTCCAGGTTTTGTGTGTGTGTATTTTATATGTTTGTTAATAAAAAATAAAAAAATAATTACAATATGTGTTTTCCAGTGTGCTGATTATTATTTTTATTTCAATATATCTTCTAGTTGTAGCAGGCCTATGGGTGACAGGGCCAGCAGCCTAATGTGGATACTCAACAATTTTATGTCTTTTGTTAATCATTCAAATACTCTGAATCTTCACATATATTCAACCTGGAATGATATGAAAAGAGAATATGCTTGGAAAAAACCCTAAAAATAAAGCCCTTCCCAAATGGGCCCTAAGAATACATTTTCAGAAAAGTTTGAAAGCAGTAGAAGAATAAGTATATCATCATGGTACATTTCCAACAAGAGGCAATACACTACAAATGTTTTTGCCTTATTTCAATTGACATTTTTGGCTGTGTCTTTTAACACCAGCTTGACATGTGGAAATTAAAAAGTGAAGTTTCACATAAAGTGTAGTTAAAGGTTATTACCTATTAACTTGGGCGGGCAAAACTCCTGCTAAAGTTAAGACTACAACAATGGCTGGTTTAAAACCTTTAAGCAGAAGGTCCTTTGTGGATTACTTGAGTAATATTCTTCCTCATATAATGGGGAAGATGAAGGGATAAATTGTTCCTGAGGGTTGTGGAGAAGAGAAGATAATGGAGCTTGTATTTCATACTAGCTAAAGGTAGTAAACAAATACTAAAAAGAAATAAGTCAAAACTCATCATTTGAAAGGCCAAGCTAAAAAAAAAGAAAGGAAGGGGAAAAAACAAATGGGGTAAGTTCCTTGAAATGGAAGGATGCAGAAAAACAAAGAAGATATTTCTTTGCTTCAGTAATACCATATATTACCATAATCATAGTTTAAAAAATGTTATCCCCTATCACCACAGCAAAACAAAGCTGGAGCTAAGATTGCTATTTTTCAACAACTGCATTTAGTATTTTAGTGGTGGTAGAATCTGCTCTTCCCATGCAATAAAAATTATTCATTGAGGCAATGTCACCTGCGTAAATGAGTGATAAATAAACTATGTCTCTATTCTATCCTTTTGGCAAAAACGCAAAGCACCTTGAAAGGACATGGCATGTTTCTAAATGAAAAAAAAACCCCATCCATTTGTGAACAGCCACATATTCAAATAAAATTGGTCTCTAGAATCTCAACAAAGGTTAAAGTGTGGAGGGAAATACATTTGCTTCTATGTTGAGCCAAAAAAGATCTGCGTATTATAAATGAAATCCATTCTGAGTACTGAAAACATTCTTCTTTCTCATAAAACTCACTGGATAATTGCAGTTTTTATATGACTATTGGGCAGAAATCCCTCAGAAATCTCTCATAAGACATAAGGAAAACTAAAGGATATTAGATAAAAGGACAATTGTCTTCTTGTAAATTCTTATTTCCTGTAATGGCACCTGAAGAAGATATCTTCTTAATTGACTGAGCTCATTAAATATTTTAAAAATCAGTAAGATATTCAATTTAGAGGCTTCTCTAGTGAAGCTGCATTTCCCATGAAGATATTTCATTTCATTTCATTTATTGAGCTTGTATGCCGCCCACTCCCGAAGGATTCTGGGCGGCTTACAATAAAACAAGGGAGGGGGAAGATAATTAGTAAACATGCTGACGTTCAAAAGTGGGTAAGTTACAATGGCAAATTAATAGACAGAGACTGACAGACAGACAAGTAAATGCATGCTTTGGATACCATCAGCTAGGACTGTTGGTTGGCAGGGGCCAGTAGGAAAACCTTTTCTGCCATCACGGTATTCACCTTTTACTTCAAATTTCCCTTGAGATTAAAATGGCCCACCCCTATTGGCCTTTTGCAAGACCTTAAAAACTTGGCTTTGTGCTGCCATTGGTTAGAGCCCATCTCCTGGTTGTATGGATGAAGGATTAGATCATGCCTGACTGCTATGTGTTTTTATTTTTGCTTTACATGTTTGTATTTTTGTTTTTAATTTGTTTAATTATAAGAGTTGTGTAAAAGTGAGATGGATGGCTATATAAACCAATTCATAAATACATTTAAGATCTTGCCTCAGCCCAAGACAAGTGAAACCAGATCCTAAGGAATTTGCCACTGTTGTCATGATGCCATTATAGTTGCTGTTCTTTGCCCTAATTAAAAAAAGAAGTCTAAAATAGATTTTTTTTTGATGAGGACTCTATTCCTTTCCACATCCCTTAAGCAATATTTGAAATCTCCTTGGTTACTGACAAAGCACCAGAACATCTGAACTTCAGAATAAGCTGAGAATAATGTGACATTTTTTTGTAACAGATGGACAATGATAAATACAGTACTGGAAAATAATTTAGAGCAGTGGTAGGTGCCTACCGGTTTGGACTGGTTCGGCCGAACCAGTAGTGGTATGGCAGCCTTGGTCGCTGGAACTGGCAGCGACCCAGGCCTGCCATGCCCCCAAACCAGTTCCACGGACTCTTTTGCTATCACCGGCATGTTTCTGCACAAACACAGAACAGTTTTCAGTCAACTGTGCATGCGCAAAAATGCGCAGTGGGCGTCATGCGAGTGAAGCAAGCAGTGCACGAGCAAAACGCCCTCTCACTGAGCCTGTAATAAACCAGTTAGGAACCCACCACTGATTTAGAGTAAATCAATGTTTCAAAATGAGGGAAGATAATTTTTCAATATTTAAAATTCTTTTTCCTGTCTACCCCTTTTTGTATATACAACTTACAACAGTTCCTTTACGGACTGTTCAATGTTACAACAGCACTGAAAAAAAAAGTGACTTATAACCATTTTTCACACTGATGACCATTTCTGATTCATATTTATGACAGTTGCAGTGCCTGGAGTCATGTGGCCACTTTTCACGACTGATGAGCAAAGTCGATAGATTAATAACCATATTACTAAAGTAATAACTGCAGTGATTCACTTAACAATTTAACAACTGTGGAAAGAAAGGTTGTAAAATGGGATAAAATTCACTCTAATGTTTTGCTTAGTAACATAAATTTTGGGCTCAACTGTAGTTGCAACTCAAGGACTACCTGTATACATGCTATGGCTAAATTTTTATTTTTGAAATAGTTATTCTCAAAGCAAATTTAATTGGATTTGCACAGCAAGGATTGCTTAAAACTGGGAATGATTAATTACTAGGTACTAGTTTGTTGTCTTTGGTGTTGGTTCTGGTTTAGCTTGCTTTAATTCAATATCAACAGCTGGTGATATTCAGTAGGTTCTGACCAGTTCTGAGAACCGGTAGCAGAAATTTTGAGTAGTTCCGAGAACTGGTAAATACCACCTCTGACTGGCCCCACCCCCATCTATTCTCTGCCTTCCGAGTCTCAGCTGATTGGGAAGAAATGGGGATTTTACAGTAACCTTCCCCTGGAGTGGGGAGGGAATGGAGATTTTATAGTATTCTTTCCCTGCCATGCCCACCAAGCCTTGCCACGCCCACCAAGCTACATCCACAGAACCGGCAGTAAAAATATTTGAACCCCACGCCTGATTCAACAGCCTTTAAACACACAATAGTGATTATTAATTGTTGCAAGGTTTCTTTCTCCATTGCTGCTAGATATTTATTCAGTGTAAAGTTGAGCACATGCTAATAAATGCAACGTGGCATTGCCTTTTCAAGACATGGACGATGATTATACTTGCTGTCCTGTTTCCAGCTTTCAGATTGCATATAGTATTTAAGTGGAATAACCAATAAATAATGCATACAGATATATATATTTATTAGGGATGAACACAGGCCGCTTAATCTCTTCAAGGAGTATGACGCAGACATTAAGAAACATGACTCAGTCTGGAATGGGCTGTTCTACCTAGATATGGATGATTAAAAAACTGAATTCAATTCTCCAATAATATGGGTAATTTTTTAAAAAAGAGCAGCCATTTTTGTTTTATATTAATTATATGAAATTTGTAAGCAAGCTGAAGTTTTAAGTAATGATCAACCATGCTTAAATTCCCTGTAGCACAACAACCACATGAAGCCTTCAGCCTACCTACCTCTATTAACAACATGGATATGCTGGTACCTGAACAATCTCCTATTTACATAATGGCTGGGAAGCAGGATAGTTTAGTCAATAGCCATTTTGTGGATGAAGGCACTTCACCCGGCTATGTTGGTACCTGCTTATGTTCTCAAGATCTCCATCAATGTGTTTGTAGTGACAGACAGGCATACACTCCAGACATTAAATTACATCATGTATAACAATTCCTCTGGAGCTGAATTAGCATCTTTTCAGGGACTGCTTGATACAGAGAAAATCACCAAGCAGATAATGCACATCTGCAATACGGTGTATATTTGCAATGGGTCCATCAAAAGAATCAATGTATGTGAAATAATGATGCCACCATGGTGAATGGTCGGTTGTCCAATTTCAGCTAAGTAGCATATGCAAGTGGCAATCTGTATTAAACTTGAAAATCATCATCACCTGATAGACTAGTGGCCATGAATCTTGGTCAGCTTTCTATTGCAAACACTTTCAATATGTGTGGAGGAAGGCAGAGAGGGAAAAGATGCTACACTTTCCAAGAGTTTTTCAAAATCCTTCAGTTTTATGGACAAATAAATTGGGTATATGATTTTCTGAATTTTTCGAGGAAAAGAGAATTTTTTTCAACAACTTGGCCAGGCAGGATCTTCCTTAAGAGTGACAATGTCCCAGAGGTTGGAATTCCCTCTTGATACCTTACTTCCCAAATTAATTGAAGGCCAGGAAGCCAGTAGGACTGAAGACAACCAGAAAAAGTCTTGAGGTTCAAACATGTGACGTTTATCTTCTGGGAAATAAAAGTCTCTTTCATTAAATGGAAGAAGGACCAGTAAAAGAAAAATAGTGGAGAAATGTCAATAATCAGCAGTTGTGCATTATATTTGGCCATGTTTGTGTGGGCATGAAAGACTGTTCATGCTGTCTCTGCTGTGCCTTACTGATTCCCCCCTCCCGCCTCTTTTGCTAGCAATACAGACCATCACAGCCTCTGTGAATGCATCACCAAACTGCTAATGCTGTACTTTCCCATTTTCCCCCTCCTGTTTGGGTGCTTTTTGCAATGAGATCTGCTATAGCACTGCCACTTCAAAATGACCCCAGGACATGCTGCTTCTTGCTTTCTACCTCTCTACAATCACTCTGGAAATACTGCCTAGAATTTGGGAATGGTCTTACCCACTTCCATTAGTCAGCTAGTTTTTGCAGAAGCCTAGTCTCCTCTTTCATGCATGCTGTGGCTCCTTGTGTCTCCACCCCCGACACTTTTGCAGGGTTTGTGCAGCTTTCAAGAAGAATCCCATTCTTCTGCCGTTAAGTCTACCTCATTAGTATCAGCCTCTTGAAGCTCAGATGGTACTGAAAGAAGAAGCTGCCTTCTTCTTTCTCTAGCAGCTCTGAAATTGACACTACCAATTATTATATACCAGTTATATATATTAATATACCAATTACTTCTGCTACTACACTGAATATGCTGCGGTACGATTACTATCCTGCCATGACTTGCCTCCTTATCTTCTCTACTAAATAATTACATTTAAGGGGATAAAAGAAGATTGAATTTAATTCTAAAAGATTATGCTTTATTTATTTACATTTATTGGCCACCAAACCAAATGGACTCTGGGTGGCAAAGAGTGGGGGGAGAGAGTGGAAAATATGTTTGACAGATTAGGATATCATTTGCTTTGTACCATGGTGGTAAAATTATTAAGTATGAATTTATGATGCCATAGCAATATTATTGCAATGAAGATTTTCTACCACAACATACTATTTATAGGTAGAACACCCCACCGAAAGAGGCCAAAGCTTAGTCAGAGTTTTGGAGGTTCAAGGCTTAGTCAAAATCCTGTACTAACTCAGGAATTATTCTTGACCCATAATGTAACACTAATGAGAGATACAGAAGTAAAGTCATATCACAATTAATTATTGAATTCCACAATACTTCCAATCCTCAACTATATTACAGAATTACATTTTCAACTAATTCAAAAATCAATATAAGACAATATTGATTCATAGAGAAGCTTGATATTTACTTTCTAAACAAACTGATCTGAGCTAGCCTTTTTGACTAATAAATAGGTCAGAACACAGACATCTTTTGGAATTTTCCTCTATTTGAACTTGGCAAAATTGTTCATGGTACCAGAATTACATAAAATATGCATATCAGAAAAAAATACAAAACTTCATGAAAAATGAACATTTTCTCTAAAAATGAAGGATTAATGAAGAAATTGGAAAGGGCAAATATGAATTAACTAGTATGAAACTGAGGAGGACTAGTAGGTTTCTGGAATTAGATGCAGCTGTCCATTCTTACACAAAAGTCTGAAAGGGAACACAGATTTTGCACATTAAGATCTTCCCCAATCTGGTGTCTTCCAAGTATGTTGAAATTACAGTTACAAGCATTTCCTAGTGCAATCAGCCTCAACACAGTTCAACCTTCAAAAAGGAAGACCATAAATTACAGTATAAAATCTTGACAGTTTCCATATCCAAGGTGATTCAGTGTGTGCTAGGGCTCCAGGTGTTCCTTTTAGAAATGATTGGTAGATGTTCTGTACCTGTTCTATCATCTCAGAAATCTTCATGACAAGGCACACAATTGGAAGACAGAAAGAGGTGTTTCATCATAGTAAGATGACCAAAGCCATATTAGCCAAAGCCTTACAAGATGAAGAAAGAAGTCCAAAACTAAAAAAAAATACTGATAGTAGGATAAATTAAGTGATATGGCTACCATGATATGAAATATAGTTGGTTAACTAATTACAGTGTAAGATGAGAAACTAGCCAGACATTGTTCATGATCGAAGTAAGAAAGTGGGATTAGGTAGAAAGACAGAAAAAAGAAAGGCTTTTGGGGATGAAATAGAATCTACTACTTAATTAGATGGTCACTTTCTGGAGGATTTGACACTGTAGCATCATGTACTACTTCAAGATGAGACTCCATTAGTCTTCTCTTAACCAGTAAAATAATGGACAAGGGAAGAGGATCATGACTGTAAGGACATGACTGTACAAAATTGCTGGAGAAAAAATGACATTCGTGGTTCTTGGAGGGGGAACCTGTTCATTAAACTTCTACCAACCCTAAAGGACACATTTTCTCTCTTAAACTCCCATTATTCCAAATAAGCGAATTTGATCTCTGTGAAAGTGAAGCTAGGGGCCATAGTTACCACACCAGAGGTGGTATTTAGTGGGTTCTCTCTGGTTCAGGTGAACTGGTAGCAGTGACTGCAGGAGGCTCTGTTCACCCACCCCAAAGTAATGTGTGAGCACTGCACATGCACAGAAAGTGGTGCTCATGCACAGATGAGGTGAGTGTGAATTAAGCGAACGTGCGCATGTGCCCACATTTACAAACTGGTAGGGAAGGTAAGTGAATCCCACCTCTGGCTCACACAGGCTATATCTTTTAAATTTCCCATCCAGATGTAATATATGCTGTGTATGTGTGCATGGTAACCTACTGTCCACCTACCGTCCACTGACGTGTAAGCTTTGACAAAGGAATAGATTGTTACTATTTAAGTGAAATTATTCATTCTATATGAGAAAGAGAAGTTGAGTGGTTTCTGTGACAACTTTGTTTCATTGGGAGCTGCCAGAGTAGGTTAGAAGATACGCAGGTGTATTAATGAGGATTGTGGGCAGAGCCTTCTTCAGTTTGATTTGGAGACTTGGGAAGGCTTACAGAATCAGGGAGGAGACACAGTAAAACAAATAAGTAAATGATAAACACATTAAACTTGGTATAAACGCTTCATGAAATTGTTTTGCATATTATTAAAAAACAAACCTGACCCCCAAAACAAACCTAACTCCAAAATGAAACATTGAGGCAGCAAGAAACAGGCAGCCAAATGTTGGTGATATGACCTGAGTGTAACCTGGGGGCTATCAAATATTCTACAAATTGTCAATTGCCAAGCAATTTTATTACATATAGGTATAAATGCCAAAAAGTACAGATTTTTATTCCAATAACTAAAGAGAAGAAAACGTATTGTTCTACTTACTGTTTAGAAATAGAAGAAATCTCCCTTCATTTCAGTTAGCAGTTGAGTCTCTTCAAATATTGACTCAAACAAATCTCTCAAATTCCAAACGGTGGAATTTAAAATAATTTCTCACTAGAAGACTTCACTGGTTTTTGCATTCAAGACACATCAGGAATGCTTTCCAGGTAGCACTGAAAGCTAAACCCAGTGCTTTAATCTTCAAAGAACTTCGCACATTACAGTTGTTGCTATAAACCTCTTTCCTCTACATTTCATATTTTTATTTTACTGTAATTTTGCTTTTTTCCCTTTCTACTTTACTTGTGCTTTTATATCACTTCAAGACTTATCAAAGGAATACTGCATGAAGGATGTCCATTAAAAAATGTTATGTAGGAAAAGCAACCAGAATCAATATTACTTTCATGTTTTCTGATTAGAAGTCTGCAATCAAGAAAAAGCAACATGAAAATCAACATTAGGCCAAATTAGAAGTAATGTTAAACACATCTTTGCACTTAATGGCCTTGGGTGTTTTCTCACAAATGCAGCATACAGTATGTTAATTATGGAGACTGTACCAAATTAGCAGGGAGAGGAAGACTCTGTTGCAGCCTTGATAAAAAGATCCTCCTCTGAAGCTGCTATTTGCAATGGGAGAAAACTTTCTGCACTTGTACCAAAAAACCCCATCTTCCTGCCAATGAAATTTGCAGCTTTTTCATCAGGACTAGAACAAGCAGAGAAAACTCCCTTTCAGCACCTGCTTCAAGCCTTTACAGTCTTTTTAATTGGGCATGAAACTTTGAAAAGGACAAACTTGAGATGTAACTTTCCCCAAAATGGGGAAAATATGAAATGGCACTGATTATGCACTCTGGCTGACGACTGAACCCATGCAATATAGAAAGCACCTACTTTGTGGATAGCTGCTTACCGCTGAAGGTTATTCAATATTCCATCACTACCCCACTTGAACTTGCTGCATTTCTATTTGTATTCAATTCACCTCCACTCCACGTTTGCCAGGAGCCAAAATTCTGATTTAGGGGAAGCATTTGCAGTTTGTTTGGGAAACCTCTATAAATATGTAAGTGTGTAAACATGTATATCTTTATGCACAGAAACATTCAATATTATCTTGACATATCCTGTTGCTCTAAGGATGATACATATACTAACAAACCTTGGTTAGTATGTTCAAACAGCTTCAGCCAAACATATCTCTTTTATCTGATTTATTAATACTTTCTATATACTATATTTTAATTTGCACAACATTCAAACACATGAAAACTGACAATTCTGGCTAGCTAAAGATTTATTCTTGCTGTACACAAAGAACAAAGTAAAAAAATGATCCTTTTAATTCCCACTACAAAGAGATTTTGCAGAGTAAGAGCAGAAGCTAATGGAGATGTGGATGATCCCCAAATCTATGTCTGATGCTTTGTAAGAGATTTCTAATGCTCTTTTGAAGGGTACATTGCTGACATTTTTTTTGTGCTGGAGAATGCTAGAGACTTAATCTGCTGATCATCTGGATTTAATTCACAGTATATCTCACCTTTTTGTAATTTCCTGGAAGAAAACTCAATAAACTCATTTTCCTCTAAAAATACTGCAAATTGCAGAATTGCAGCATATGATTTTAAATTATCTTGATTGGAATCAGATTGTCTTTTTAATATAGGTGGTTTTTGCCTATATTTCACCTGCGTGATAGTAACTTCTCTGATACTTTGTTCTAGGCACTTTTATTACAAGCATGACTGGAAGAAATGATATATTGCTAAAGCCATTTTAGATTCTAGAAGCAGATGAGAAACAGATGGAAGGACCCTGAAATTCCCTTTACTTCCTACTCATTTTTCCCTGTGACAGGGATTTTTCAAAAGGAGCTGGATTGCGTATTGTCATTATTCATGTCAGGCAGGATCCAAATTATCTGGATTAAAATAATTACCATGCGATGAAGCTATATTCAAATAAGACTGGGTTTTATTTAACACTGGGACATTCTCCTAGAAGTTGAACCTGCCAAACTTCAAAGAAAAGATTCAAAACATTGGGCTTCTGTCCAAATAAAACTGGAGGGGGGGGAAAATAACTCAACATTTATTACATGTTACCATGCCAGGGCTGCAGAGGAATTCAAAATGACCATTGTCCAAAGAAGCTCTTATGTTTTTTCTGAGTCTTCTATGTCAAATCTATAATGAACTTTCCATTCCATTGGTACTGTAATGCTTTGCTTACCAAGAGGGTTTGCATCAGAAACTTTGTAATCTTTGAAATCTTTAATGTCATAACTCAGTTCTGTAAATGCTTCAGGGCAAATCTAAGAGTTGTTTTTTTTTGCAAAAGTACAACTCATGCTAGTTCAGAATCATCCTAATGATGACCATAGATTTTTGAACAGCCCAGTAGGACTTTACACAGAACTCTCCTTTTGGGGAATTAAATCCCCATTTCACTTGCTTGATATTTCCCCGATTTTTCATTTCTGATAGAGCTGCTTGAGAATAGCAAGAGAAATGAAATTCTCATCTTTATCTAATTTATCCACCGCCCAAAAAACTAAAGGAGAAGGATTTTTCCTACATAAAATCAGCCATAACAAAGACAAAGGGATTGAGGAGACTAAGAATATATCCTTCTACTTAATATTTAACTAGCACCCCATCACACTGCACTGCTTCCAAACTTGAGATAGATCTATCTTGCCATCTTATAATTAGTCATTTTTACTGCATCTTGAAAAATCGTTCTCCCCCTACTCGCTACAGCTGCTAGTTGTAATCTCTTTTGTTCAGTCAAACAAAAGGAGGTTAGCTTGAAAATTAGAAAAGGGAGTCCTTTTGAATTTCTCTACTCCTGCTTTGCTCTTTCTCCCACAAGCAAGTGGGATCAGCAAAGTGTACCATCACATCCCACATACGCATTTCCTCATTAATTAAGCCCAGGTGATTTTGCCCCCGAAGAGGATGGATGGGTTAACAGAATGGTTTCGTCTCCAGGATTCTTTCACTGGAATAGTAGAGACACATAATGGGGAAAAAATACAGGGGAGGCAGGAGGAAGAATTGTAATGGGTTGTTATTTTTTTCAAAAATTTGCTGGAAAGACATAAATAATTCATACTTGAGGATGGGGGGGGAGGGAGTTATTTCTATTTATTAATAACCAAATCTATTTTGCGCTTGCTGTTTAAAGAGTTGGTTGTGTCCAACTATCTGTCCCATCTTGACCAAAAAAAAAACCCCAGGAAAAGTAGCCAATGTTCATTAATCAGTTTTAAATGTTGTGGAGAGAGAGAGAGAGAGAGAGAGAGAGAGAGAGAAACTCACAAGCCCATTTGTCTTCGCCCCCCCCCCCACAATGTACCATCAGTGGTAGAAGATTCAAGCTGTATGTCCTCCTTACCTGAGGAAAATCAATGCGTCGGTTTGCTTCTGAAACCAGTCAGGAAGATCTCCGAGAACCTCCGAGCAAGTGCCGGCGGAGGATCAGCCAGCGTATCAAAGCAGCGGCGTCTCCCGCAGACGAAGGCGACTGGTCCAGCTTCTCGGCTACAGGTTCACGAGTGCGACTGCTGCACGTGCCCGCGGCGGCGGCGGCGGCAGCAGCCACTTTCCAGCAATTCGGCTCTTGGACGGCGTTCTCTCTCTCTCTCTCTCCCTCTCTTTCCGACTGGAGCGAAGCCGCTGCGAGGCGCTTCCTTACATGCAGCGCCGCGGAACGCAGCTCAGGCTGGAAGCTGGCGGCGGAGGGAGGCGAAGAGGCTTAAGGCCCCCCCGCCCTCGGAAAAGCGCAAAGCTTTCGGCGGAGGACGCCGCAACTCGCCGAGCCACCTTAAGAGGGGGGAAAAGCGGGCTAAAAAGCAAGGAAGGCAACTTGAGCAAAAGAAGAAGAAGAAGAAGAAGAAGAAGAAAAGGGGGGGACAGGGGCGCGCGCGCCGACGAATTCAGCAGCAGTAGCAGTAGCAACAGACCAACCTGATAAGACGCCTTTTTCTGGTGCAGATCGTTAGTGAAGCGAAAGTCCCTTCACTCTTTCACCCACCCGCTCTGGATTCCCCCTCCCTTCCCGGCGCCTTTTATTCTCGACGGGCGCCAAACCGAAAACTCCCCCACGATTTCAGTGCACGGGTCGCCCCTTCCCCCTTGGGTCTTCCTTTCGCTCCAGCATGAACCCGGGAGACAACATTCGGAAGCTACGCGGGATGAAGTGTTGCAAGAAGCAGCCGGTGATTCGTAGAGTCTATTGGTTGGTTGGTTGGTTGGTTGGTTGGTTGGTTGGTTGGTTGGTTGGTTGGTTGGTTGAATTTACTTGCCGCCATCTCGCCGTGTAGGACTACGCTGGGCGGCTTGACGGTGCCTAACTTAGTGGCTTCTCCAGATGTGCTGGACGGGTGGGGTCGCAGTAAAAGCTACACCTACAGGTTACTAGCTTGGCTAGATGGAAATGGTGAGAGCTACCGTCCAACATTTGGAGAGAATTTTAAAAACAGATAAGAGCTTTCATGGGAGAAACTGAATATCAGTTATTTAGCAAACCAGAAACTCTTAGTACTATGAAAAGCTCTGAGCTCAGCCAAGAAGCTTCAGCTCTGAACTGAAGAAATTTCTTGGATGAGAAGCCAAACGTCTTCAAAGAAAAAACAGAAAGTCCAGTTGCCTTTTGAAAAACCACCTTTGGGACAACCATGACCTGGATGACTGAGAATCTCCATAGACAATTCAATTAGTATTACATCTAAATCTGCAGTTAGCTTTCTTTTACCTGTAGTTCTCAGTTATTCATTCAGCAATCATTCAAAGTTATACATGTATTCACGGAGAGGAGTTTATGAGTGGGTCCTTGGTAATGTCAGAAATTGTGATCATGTGACTGTAGTTCACTGCGGAAGAGTGAAAAGGTTATACAAGAAGGGCAGAATGGAGATGCTGGGAGGGAGGGGGGAGTTTAGAAGAAATTAGAAGGAAGCCAAGTGGATTGGGTGGGGAGATAAAGCTAGATAATGTGATCAGCGCATATATTGCTCAGTTACAAACTACAGCATTCTGAGGAAGCATAGACATCGATAAGGGATGCCTGTTAACATCTGCCTACCTGGTTGTACAATACAGCAGCAGTCCTAATGAGGGCTTCTATTACATCTATTAATGAATTGGGTTAATCAGACTGAAAGCTTATTACTGGATTTACATCAAACAATGTGCAGCAAAACTCCTGTGAGAACAAGTGTTTCCTTCCAGCAAGGGAAATGTCTTTTGCAAGATAGTGCCTGCCCCCTGAGACTTGTGAGATTACAGATCCTAAACCTTTTTTTTTTAAAGGTAGCAATTCCTCCCTATCTCTGCCTCTTACACTCATGCAAACACAAACTGCAAACTTCCCTTTGTAACCATGACACCTGAAGCTCCCTTTTGTGAGTTTTCAAGTATAATACAAAACTAAATCTTTGCTTTCTTTCATGTTTTATTACTGTCTTAATACGGTCATTAATCTTACAGAATAAAGGCATTTTAAGCTGGAACAATTTGTAAATCCATAATCATATAGGATTTGAACTGATTCCTGGTGTTGATCACAGCTAGGTTTTCTGCATTACGGGAAATTCTTGGTTAGTATTGTTAGACACAGGGAAAACTAGCAGTTCTGATATGAACAGAGTACATTACACAGGAGGGAATGCCTTTCTAGTTAAAGAAGTATTAAGTGTGCTTGATTAAAACTGAATACATTTACATATGAATAAATAATTCTCTGTTGAAAGAAGTGGAACTTGGCACCATGATATTTAAGTATTTTAAGAAACCAGGATTTTGAATAGCATAATTGCTCAGTTGCAGAAAGGTAGATTGCCCACACGCCTCACTCCATTTGACGATGTTCTTAAGCTCCCTTTTATGCTGCTCTGTTGATTTCCATGTGACAGGATTGTTCCATTGGAATGGTAAATATACTTTTTAAAAAGCAAGCTGAAGTAGAAAAAATTTAATGCCTCACTTATGCTTTCTTTTAATCAACCAAAGCATTGATCTAAATAACTATCAGTTAACAGTGCAATGTAGCAAAATAAGGCTTCTCTTGTTTTACTCACCATTTTTACTTTATCCACAAGAGACAATCCAAAAGTGTTCTAACAAAGAAATCATAATCAATGTCAAGTTTGTTTTCCATTCTTCTTTTTTATTAGCTTTTGATCTGCTCCTTTAGGGAACTGAGCTGAGACGAGGGTAAAGCTTGTGGACCTCAATCAGTTCCAAAACACCTTCTTAGGTATCCATCCTTATTTCATCTAACCATTCAACATAAAAGAGATGCCACATAGCAAAAGATCTGCTTCTGGCATTTTCTTTTTTCCTCTCAAAAGTGCCTTGAGCAGTGTAGATCTCTTAGACAATAAAAATAGTTCATGCGACTGAAGTCTTCTTGTTCAAAAAAGAAAAATGTGGGAGGCTTCAAAATACATTATCAAAATTTCAAATATGCCCGCTGGCTCAAAAAAGTTGAGACCCCTGCAACAGGGAGGATGCATAAAAACATGCCAAGAATAACCAGGAAACTACAAACACAGAAAGAATAGCAAAGGTGCTATTTCAAATAGTCTGAATACAAATCTCATTTGTTCACTGACTCTTCTACACATTTCACTAATTCAAAATCAGACAAACCATATTGTACCTATAGTGAACTCTGCCAACATATTGCAGGGCTCTGGTTGGTTTGTGATACTTTTGATTCAGTTACTTGATTACTTTAAATTTTTGAACAATTACGTTTTCTCAACTGAGCACAGCCTAATACTTTCTGGTACTGGTCTTTTAAAAGTAAAATCTCCCTCAAGGTGAATAGAGTACCTGCTGATTTCATGTTTTCCTAGAAACAATATAGATCAGGGGTGGATTCCAGCTGCTGCTACTGCTGGTTTGGTCAGGAACAAGCCCCACGCACATGCACAGTACTTAAAAAAATGCTTCCGCACATGCACAGAAGCCAAAAACAAGATGGCGGCACGTATGGTGCTTCCGAGAGAACTGGTTTGGGGGCATGGCAGGCCTGAGTCACTGCCGGTTCCAGCTGCCAAGTTACTACCTATTCGGCTGAACCGGTCCGAATCGGTAGGACCCCACCTCTGATACAGATGCTTTTTTTCGTCAATCTAGCCTCTACTGATACTATTTTTGGATGTTCTAACTTGGTCCAACCCAATTTCTATTTATTAGATTAATCAAGGTTATCTAGGTGCTTCAATATGGGCAATTCCTTTAAAAGCTACAGTTTTATCTACTAGCATTTCCTTGGATTTTTTCTTTTGTAATGCAGTTAAGAGTGGCTGTTAGTGATCTTTCTCTCTTGAAGTAAGATGCCTGGGTTTTTTTTTTTTTTTTGTCACTTCTTTTGGACTGATTGGGAAAATCATGTAGAGAGAATAGCTCTCCACAAAATGAGAGGGGCACATTTTCCTGACACCCTCAGCTATTGTATTTTAGTCCCAGCTGTGTGGTATAATGAGAGGCAGTGTCTTCGTCTCTAACCTCTAGCCTTACTTTGCTGGCTTCTAGCAGAGCAATATAGCTAACACTGCAATAGACACTTGCCAGATTCAATTGCCCTAGGGAGAAAAGCCTTACTGAGTTTGTGTATGTATATATATATGACGGAGACATCAATTGCCAGAAAGACTCAAAGCAGCCAGACAGTGGTATTCTAATGCTTTCAATATATCAGAGCTGCTCTCTGAGAGCCATCTGCTCCTGCTGTCTTTAGCCAAGTAAAGCGAAGGCTGGGATAGTGTGTGAGTCTGTGATCTATTGCTCCCATCCCATCCCATTAAAGTGTTAGATCATATGAGATAATTTTTCAAAAGCAGCTGCATTTTGGTTGACCATTGTAAAAGAGAAAAGAGCTGCATTTGAATTATGCCTGCTAGATTTTCTTTCCTTGAACGAAGACTGATATTGTAACAATTTTTCACAAAGAACTGGCTGCTTTCACAATATCAATATCTTCAAGGTGAACATTTGAAATCTTGCTTCAAAACTTGTTGGTTTTTCTCCTTCACTGTCATCTTTCCCCATCAACTTATGAAGCAGTGCCTTTGGAAATACAAACATGATGTTTAGTTTCTCCTTTTCAAGACATCCAGTAAATCACGGATAAGGGAGCGCAAGCGTGACAGCAGCGGCAACTCTCCCCTCCAGCCAGGAAGAATGCCACTGCCCTGCTAGCAGTTGAGACCGCCGCCGCCGGTTTACTTCAGAGTAAAATCTGAAGCGAACCGCGAAAGAGATATTTTTATTTGTTTTTCTCAGAGCCCGCCCCAATGGAGGCCCTGAAAAGGATTGGAGAAGAAGCTGGGCAGCAGACAAGGAAAAGGAGTAGATCTTCCGTTGACTTGGCTTTTCAACCTTTCTTGAAGCAATCTAAGATTGAGAACTTTGTTTTGGGTCGGTCTTCCATTTGGGGAGCTTCCGAGGGCGTCGCCCCCAGAGCTGAGAATGAAGACTTACCTGAAACTCTGCCCCCTAACCACCCCTTGCATGAGCCTATCCTTGTAGAACTTTTGACTCAGCAATGAAACTACAGCGAGCATTCAGCTCCAGCTTGATAGAATAGTAAGTACTTTAAATTACTTAGTCTCCTGGACTACCAGTGGGTGTTCTGGAATGATCGCTCAGCAGTTGTTGGCGGCGACAGGGTGTTTTCTGCCAAATCCCAGGAAAAGTTTTGATAAAAGCACTGGCCAATGAAATCTTGGTCAATGAAATTCTACCAACAAACTGAATTCTGCATCCTATGATGCAAAAAGCCACCTGGTCTTACAGCGAAAATAGGTGGCCCTCATCATTAATCCCATTAATGGCAATTTACCTTACTGGAGTTTAATACAGCTGGTGAGGGGTCATCTATTAAAGTTATTGGGGCTAAAAGCTGATGATTTGAAGAAGGTTGAATCTTTACCCTCCCCTGAATACTGCACCAGAGTGCTACTTAGGTTCGATAATTCTTACATTCCAAAACTACTGTTCAGGAGAGGATCCTGGTTAAGATCCTTTGGCATCGTGCCAAGAAGAGTCTTCAAAGATATATCGATTAAGCTACTTTTGAGTAATCGACAACTTGTGGCAGGAGATTTATTGCCCCCCAAAATCCTTAGTGGCATATATTAATGAGCCAACTTCAAATGCTATTCCAGATATTGCACCATGTATTAGCTATATGCCTACTTCTACAAAACCCTCAGCTGGCGTTCTCTCAGACATTAGGCTAACTGCTCCTCCTACAACTGGCCAAATCAGCCCCTTGCAGCATGTAACAACTTATCAGGAAGCTTCCCTTGATTTGATCAGCTGGGAAGAGGTGGCCCCAAAAGAAGCGACATCAGCTCAGGGCACCCAAGGTCTCTTGGTAGATGGGTCCCAGGTCAATGTCTCCGGGATTCCACCTATCTATGGGACTGATCTGTGTCAGGACGGCTTTTGGAACCAGGAGGAGACACGGCTCTTTGGCTCCTTTAGTGCACTTCCCCAATTGGAAAGAGCCCAAATCATAAAGCGTCTGGATGCAGTTAAGTTCAAGCTTTGGAGTCTATCACTCTCTGACAAGGATTCCTTTGGATCTCAGGGAGTTTATACTGATTTACCAGTGGAAGCTCCATTGGCGTTTTCTCCAAAATGTTTAATTTGTAAATCTGGAGACGCAGGGCTAACTCAAACTCCGCTTGATGACACTGCCGAATACCTTCCAGCTAAGCAACCAGTCAATGCCACATGGAGTGCGTTTAGAGTCTTACAGCCCCACCTCCCCTCTCTTTTCCCCTGCTCTTGCCTCCCAAGCGGATGACCCTGCCATCTAATAATGGATGTATTTTTTTGGATCCGAAGGGTGCTCTAGGAAAAATTAACCACAGAGA
Source organism: Thamnophis elegans (assembly GCF_009769535.1). NCBI lineage: Eukaryota > Metazoa > Chordata > Lepidosauria > Squamata > Natricidae > Thamnophis > Thamnophis elegans. Next base: position 26,621,910 of record NC_045546.1, read on the forward strand.
ATGACTAGTAAACCCAGTTACCCCCCCCCCCGCATACTCAAGTGCCTTTCATGGAACATTGCAGGCTGGGGGCGAAGGTGTGGTACTACAGAATTTGCTAACTATATCCATTAACGTGATGTGATCCTGCTCCAGGAGACCTGGGCTTGTGATAAGATATTCTTTTCAGGGTTTATGGCCATTTCATTGGCCGCTATTAGACAATCTACGGCAGGGAGACCTAAGGGTGGTCTAGCTTGTTTGGTCTCTACTTCTTTGAAAGTGGAGACAGTGGAACTACCCCCCCCCCCCCGTGGCTCTTTAGCTATGGTGCTTTTAATTAAGAAAGGATGCAGCAAACTACTAGTGTTCAATGTTTATCTTCCCCTGACGAGGAGGCAAGCTGATATCAAGGCTCAATGTGGCACGCTGGAGAACTATATTACTTGTATGGAAACTAAATTCCCAGCATTGTACATCCTTATAGGGGGTGACTTTAACACCCATCTGGGAGTTCAAGTTACCCCAGCGATAGAGGCACTCTACCCCCAAGAAACCCTCCAGGCCATAGGTCATCTGACTTCAGCCAGACTTTCTAAGGACGAATTAACAAATTCTGCTGGCATTCAGTTAGCCCTTCTAGTAGTCCAACACAAAAAGATAATTCTTAATGGGAGTACCCTAGGTGATCTGGCTGGTGAATTTACTTTTAGTTTCTTACGTGGGAGTAGTGTAATTGATTTTGTGCTGGTATCTCAACCTTTAAGAGAGGCAGTCCGTGCTTTTTATGTGGACTGTCTTATGGAAAGTGACACTATCCCCTGGTTACAATTATTGAGCTTTTTTCAAATATACATCTCCCTAGGGGCCCTCAGATATTTGATCCCTATGTGGTCTTGTACACAAGGAGGATCAAATAGTCTCCCAATACTGAAAGAAAGTTTCACTCCTTTTTATCATCTCCAGAGTGCCTCAACTTGTATAATCAGGTTCTAGTAAGTAGCGGCTCGGAGATAGTCTTGGCCTTTGAATCACTAATTAACAGTGTTCAAAGGGAGCTTGGAGCCATCTGTGGGCTGAGTGGTCTATATCAATCATGAAGTAATTCTTGGTTTGACAAAGATTGCCTGATGCTTAGGAGCCAAATTAAATGGGTTTACCTGCTCTACCACAACTGAGGGGACAAACGCCCACCAGAGGACTACTACCGCCTGAAGCGGGAGTACAAAGGATTAATTGCTAAGAAAAAGAAAGCTAAAGAGAGAGAGAAGTGGGATCTGTTTCTCCTCTCCATCCAGCAGAAGGACACCTGATTCTTTTGGCAAATTGCTGCCAGCTCTTTACTGGGCCATCAGGAACTCCCTCTCTGCTGTATCTCTAACAGAGACTGGGAAAACCATTTCTTGGCAATTTACCAGGAGCCAGCAAGTTCGACCATGCCTGACCCACAGCTGTCTCCTGTAGCCCCTGACTGGCAACCTATGACCCATGCTGAGATCACCGAGATTATCTCCAAACTCAAGACAGGCAAAGCTCCTGGCCCTGATGCTATTCCTCCTGATCTGCTAAAATCCAATCCTGAATGGTGGATTCCTCTTTTCGCAAGACTCTTTACGTATATTAATTCCTCTGGCAGGGTACCTACCTCCTGGAGCTTAGCAATTATTGTGCCAGTTTTTAAATGAGGAAATAGAAACAACCCAGCTGACTATCGCCCCTTAAGCCTGCTCTCCATTATTGGGAAATTGTATGCTAAATATCTCCATCACAGACTCCTCACTTGTGTTGAGGAATCCAATATTATTGGTGCTAAACAAATTGGATTTAAAGCAGGTTGTGCCACACTGGATCACTACTTTGTCTTAGTGCACCTGGCCGACAAATATACTAGTATACCAGGTGGCAAACTCTTCACTGCTTTCATCCACCTAAAGTCAGCATTTAACTCAGTCCCTAGGGGTCTGTTGTGGTCAAAACTGCTTAAAGGTTCTATCGACAGACGTTTGTTGTTCCTAATTAGATCCTTGTACAAACAGACCTCCAGCCAGGTCAGGTGTGGTCTGCAGGGAGAACTCTCTAATCCTATCCCGATTAAGAATGGAGTAAGGCAGGAATGTGTTCTGGCTTCTCTTCTGTTTAATATGTTTTTATCTGACCTGGCCAGTTACATTGGACATATTGAGTCCCACGCCCCGAAGCTGACAACTACAAAGATCCCGCTTTTTCTTTACACCGATGATGTGGTTCTCCTTTCATTGTCAAGGGCAGGACTGAAAAGATTACTTTCTGCATTTGGATCTTACTGTGTTGAAAACCATTTGGCTATTAATTATGATAAATCGAAAGTATTAGTGTTTACTACAGCCCAGAAATTGTATAACTGGGATATCAGTGGCAATGCTGTTAAGCAGGTTTTCCATTTTAAGTATTTAGGTATTCAATTTCAGAACACCAGTGCCTGTACTAGACACCGAACCCTGGTGCTGAGCTCGGCCTCCTGTAGTCACCAGCAGATTTTAAGATTCTTTTATACCCAGGGTGGCCAGTTCATTCCTTCTGCCCTATGTATTTACAAAGCCAAAAAGTTGGCCCAACCCTTCATGGCATTCCCAAATGGATACGGGGATTTTGAGAATATTTTGCGATGACGGTAGGAATGGCCAAAGCTCTTGTGAGTCGGGACAGAGTTATAAATGAGTTGAACTGTGAATCAAAAATGAGCGTAGAAATTTTCTGCCCAACTTTTTTCAGGCTACTCGGTGAACCTAAAAAAAAGGCAGCTGTGGAATTTTATTAACGCAGTAGCATCTTTATTCCAATCTTGCTGAAGAATCTTGAAACAAAAAGATCATATTTATTAAACTAATACCTTGCAGAAAAATTTAAAATTAGACCCAAGACCATGGGTTTCTTGTCCCTACTTTGAATATTTATATTCAGGACATTAAAAAAAATTTTTTTTTGCATCTGGAGATATAGCTAATGCCAATTTACCAGTCATTTCAACAGCAATTCAGATTTCTACAAGTGGAAAAATTAATGATATTAAGAATTAACCCAATACTGACTAATTACTATCAAGTATTCTAAAGCTCTTTTCTAAGCAACTTCCATACACCCAATATGTATATTATCACTTTACAGACTATATTAATGGAAGAATAATTTGGTAATGGTTTTTATAGTTTTAGTTGAACTATATTATGGCTTTTAAATTGTTGATTATGCTTGTTTTGTTTGTAATAGATTTACATTTATTTATTTATTTACTTCCTTCCTTGCCTGCTATAAACAACTCAATGCAAAAATACAAAATACCTTCCTCCTCCTATTTTCCCTACAACAAAGCTGCGGAATGAATTGGGCTGAGAGAGGGTGACTGACCCTTAGGCTGGCTTTCAAGCCTAAGGTAGGACTAGAACTCAGTTTTCTGGTTTGTAACCTTGTGTCTTTAACCACTACACTAAACTGTTTGTCTTTGTCATTTATATGCATATTGCAGTCTTTAATGTGATAATGTATTATCACCAGCAGGTTTAAGATTTATGTTACTCATCTCATCTTACTCTACTTTAGATAGTAAACCTTTATAGATAGATAAATAGATAGATAAATAAATAGATGATAGATAGATAGATAGATAGATAGATAGATAGATAGATAGATAGATAGATACACAACACATATGTATGTGTGTATCTGTCTGTCTGTCTGTCTGTCTCTGTCTCTCTGTCTCTCTGTCTCTCTCTGTCTCTCTGTCTCTGTCTCTCTGTCTCTCTGTCTCTCTGTATCTATCTATCTATCTATCTATCTATCTATCTATCTATCTATCTATCTATCTATCCTTTTAAACAAAACACAGAAGATTAACAATACTTAGGTGAGATAGGCAGCATGAAATATGATAATAACTCAGTATTTTTTGCAGATTTTAAAAATTTGCAGTTTTGTCAAACATCAGACTAAAATGGAATTTATAAAAGTATAATAAAGGCTGGGGAATAAGCATACTATAAATGAACAAAGAAAAAAAGCCCAAGATTCTGGAAAATCTCTGGCACTGCTTCAGAAGCAGATCAATCACCACTCCTAGTACAAGGTAGCTTTTTATGTCCCTATAATTCTGCTGGAATTGATACAACTTTCTGTGACCTTTAATTTTAAAAGTTCCACTCAAAAGTCAAATGTTGAAGGTTAGACCTCCAATAGCACACAGCTAGCTGCACTTAATCCAGAAACAATAAATTGCAACGGGTAACTCCAGCTGGTCTATTTAGGTAAACCTAATTAGTATATAAACCATGAAAGTACAGTACAGGTAGTCCTCAACTTACAACAGTTCATCAAGTGACCATTCAAAATTGCAACAACACACAAAAAAAATAACCTAAGACTGTTTTTCATACACACAACTGTTGCAGCATGTCTACGGTCACATGATCAAAATTCAAATGCTTGGCAACTGGTCCATATTTATGATGGTTGCAGTGTCCTGGGATCATGTGATAAGCTTTTGCACTTTCCTGACAAGCAAAGACAATGGGAAAACCAGATTCACTTAAAAACCGTGTTAACTAACTTAACAATTGCAACAATTCACTTATCAACAGTGGCAAGAAAAGTCGTAAAATGAGGCAAAATGGCTTAACAAATATTTTACTTAGCAACATAAATTTTGTGTTCAACTGTGCCCGTAAATTGAGAACTACCTGCATTACTATACTGTAAAATCACTGCTACTGGCAAGATTTGGAAATAATAAAGGTTACACCGAGAAGCAAATACCATTTTCTGTATGGATTGTAGCAATTCTTCCCCAGCAAAAGGGACAATTGTTGAAAAAAAAAAAACAGGCAGGAACAAGTTGTTAATCTCATATTCTGTGTTTGATCAGATGCTGTGGGAATATAACACTGAGTCCATTAGTGTGTTTATTTTTGTATTAAGAATTTCCCATTGACTTTAGTGAACATTTCAAGTAAGTAAATATGCATGACAAGTAGGTGAATACACTATACTGTCATATCTAGCAGGCAATTAACTTACTCCTAATTTTTCAATTTTATTTGTTTAACCACTCTTAAAAGAAAAAGTATTTTGAACTCAAATGCACATATACACAATCATATTAGCATAAGTATTAACCAGTTTATCTGTTTTACATTTGCAACTATGTGTATGAAGTTTTCAATCCGTGTGTGTTACCTGCTCTAAGATTTGCCAGTGAAACGTAGACATTAACTTCACAATCGATAAAAAGCTACAAGTGGCACAAAGCTACGAGTGGCGCAAAGAGCCATGGAACAAGATAGAAAGATCTGCACATGGATTAGAGAACAAAGGAAAATATATAACATCATCAAGAGATGATAGAATTGAAATGGAAATGGGCTGGTCACATAGCAAGAGGAACTGATGGCAGGTAGACCAAGGCAGTGATAGAATGGATCCCATTTGATAAAAACTCCATGAAAGAGACCTAAAAAAAGATGGATCAAGACATCAGCAAGTATTGCAGGCCCAATTGACAAAAGCTCAGGGCCATATTGATTGGAAACATGCCAAAGTGGCCTTCATCCTGCAGTGGATAGATAATGGCTAAGGTGATGATATGATAATGTATTGCTATTGCAAGGCTTTTTTTTTAGTTTATTTTGGTCTTCTTGAGAGCTGAGAAGTGAAGTAAACAGCAAAACAGATGGCAGTAAGGTATCATTCTTACCATTTTTAAGAGGTGAACCGCAGGAAAAATATGTGAATAAATCCGGTCCAAGGTTACTTACTCAATCAATATCAGAACTATGGATAAAAGCCAGGAATCCCATTGCAGTCCCCCTATTCTAAAGGACTAGAGACATTATTTCTGTGTTGATTAAGCTGCATGGCTTTTGATCTCCCAAATCTGCCTTGCTGCAAAGGGCATGCACTGCTGTGCTCAGCAAGGCAGCTGGGCATCTGCAACCTAAAAAGAAATTCAGAAGGTCAGTTCTGCAAGCTAAATGCTGGACTTCACCCCCCCCCCCCCAATACACACACTTTGCTCCCTAGCTGGAATAAACCTGTACACTTAAAAAAAACATATCAAGCTATTTTTGCTACAGCTTGGGAGACAGTATAGAAAAGCAAAAGTGAGAGAATGATCAGAGAGAGATTGTTTTTGTGTCACATCTATTTTTAAATGTTTGGGCGGTATTCTACAACAACAATGATTATAAGAAAGGGCTGCATATGATTGAGATCAGGATGGGTTCTGGCAGGCACTACTACTGCTGGTTTGCTTGTGTGCACACCATACATGCTCACTTGATGCATACTGTGTGCACATGCACAATCCAATAAAAATTGTTCTGTGCATATTCAGAAGCGAAAAACAAGATGGTGGCGCCTATGGTGCCACCCAGGGAACTAGTTCGGGGGATTGGCAGGCCTAATTCGCTGCCAGTTCCAGAAACCCAGGTCACCAAACTACTACCAGGTCAGCCAGACCAAAGGAACCCACCACTGATTGAGATACTTGGCTTATGCACTAGCCCTTTCTTGAACTTGGAAGCTAGGGTTCTCTTAGTGGGAAGTATAGGTAAGTATCAAGAATCCAGGGACATGGAGGCAGGGGAGGCAGAGCCTCACCACTGTCATCATGAAAAGAAAAAAAATGTAAAAGGAAAAAGGCAAGAGATCAGGCTGAGCTAGTTGCTGCCAGAGTCACCGTGGATGACTCTGCTTAGTACTGTTGGATGACTCTGCTTAGTACTGTTTAAAAAGCCTCTTAAAAAGCGCCCTCTACAAGAGGAGGCAGGAGAACGACGTGCCTCATCTAGTCTGACTTTAGGCATTTTATGATCACTCGAGCAGAGTTAAGCAAGGGTTAAAAGCCCAAAAATTCCTGATGTAGGTGAGGCATGTCGTTCTCCTGCCTCTTCCTGTAGAGGGCGCTTTTTAGAGGCTTTTTTAAACAGTTAAGCAGAGTCATCCACAGTGACTCTGGCAGCAACTAACTCAGCCTGACCTCAGCTCTTGCCTTTTTCCTTTTACATTTTTTTTCTTTTCATGATGACAGGCAAGAGCAGAGTTGAAATCCTCTCTGAAACAGCTGGAAAAGGTATGTGTGGATCGGAGGAAGGGGGAGGAATTCAAACTTCATCCTCAAGTGTAGATCCCCCCACACACACCTGGATAAAACTATATAAGCCCAGTTTCACTGATTACAAGTTTAAAAAGGCAACGTGGCTCCGCCTGCAATCAAAGGCTCACATCGGCTGCAGTCCAACTTCTGTGTTTGTGTTTGTTTGAGAGTGAGTGAGAGAGGGAAGGGGGTAGGAGAGATAGTCCAATCCAACTTCTCTGTGTGAGTGTGTCTGTTTGAGAGAGAGGGGGGAGGGAGGGAGAGACGGAGAAAAGGAGAAAAACAAATGCTGTTGCTTTAAATCGGAACTGAGCATGCCTGGCTGTGGAATTCTCGGAGTTGAAGTCCACAAGTCTAAAAAATTTTGAAACCCACCACTGTGTTAGTGCCTCACCAGCCATAAACCTCACCGCACATCACTGCTAATATTAATATAACGTCCCAATCCAAAGATACTGACTAGTACAAATAACAATCCCTTTCCACAACCAATTCAGCATCAAAACACAAATAAGATGTCACCCACAATTCCGCATTATGGGCCATAATGCTGAAAAGGAATAGTCAGAGCAGGTTTTCTCAATCTTGGCAACTTTAAGATGCGTGAACTTCAACTCAGAATTCACCAGCCAGCCATGTCCCAAACCCTGGGTATTTGAGAGAATATGTCTTCTTTCTGGTTCAAACCTTCCTGTTATTTTTTTTTTTATGGTGGTGGGAGCTTCAGCAGATCCCCTTGATGTCTGGATCAGATGAGCACAAAAGCTAAGTAAGCAGGAATGTGGAGGTATTAGACACTTACATACAAAACCAGTTTTTGGTCTGCATTGTCAGCATCCTCCTGATATTCTCAATAGTTTACGGAGCAGCAAAACAAATGCCAAGAAAATAAATCTCCTTCTGGCTACACAGTAAGATAAGGATGCATATGGAACTTTAACCATCTGGAATTCTGATTCAACTTACTTTACATTTGCATACAGAAACTATGTTGATCCATCTATTAAGGCCCCTATTAGCAGTCTCTCCATATTTCAATGCCATCCCATAACCTGTAGGGTAGGTTCAGAAAACCATTTAAAAATACCTATCGTAGTTATTTTACTTGATCATACAGTATATTATATTTTATTGTTTTATAAATATTTTCTCAAGATTTGCTACAATTTTCTTAGATACAGAGCAGCAGAAATGCCATTCTGGGTTCTGTTCTCACTGATTTCATAAAGATGTTGATTTTGGGGTGGGTGGGAGCTGAATTGATTAATGATGCTTTGTCTTCAGTGTATTGAAAACCACAGATGTTTCTGCTGAATTACTTATTCCAACTCTGTAAATACTGTAGTAATTTCTTTTCCCACTGATGGGGATAGTTATCTCATCTCAACTCATCCCCTGGGATCAAGTCAGCTACTAATTTTTCTTTGCTCCCATTCCAGCCACTGTCATTCAATACCGTACATCTAAAGTTTGACTCTTTCTATATGCATTTCTTAGAAATTTTCTTTCTTCTTTGTCCAAGTCAACCAAAATAGTGACATATAATTATGGTAATGGCTATAGAGGAAAAACTCCCAGTTGTCAAATTTCTAATATGTTATCATTTCACCTTCACAAGGATGTTTAAACGCACCGGAAGACTGTCAGCTAGGAAGCCTAGAAGATTATAGTGGTTTTGTTACTATTTTCTCCCATAATTGAACTTTCCTTATATAGTTTCCATTTGCACAAACTTCTCACCTCTCACCATCCAATCAGGGTCAAACATGCATACTAAAGAATATGAATGGTAGGTAGAAGAATGCTAGCAATTCAGAATAAAGGTGCATTTTTCAACATTCAATGGCCAGTAGTAAAAAGTGGATAATATGTCTTTATATTCCAGCTGTACTAGTAAGCTGTACTAAAAAAAAGAACATGGATTGGTTCCTAGAATTGTCTGTGTGTTCTCAATATTTTGAGGCTGATGAAAATGAAATGTAGGTTTGTTTCAAATTGTATTTTATGGAAAAGCTGGTAGCAAATAAATACTGCCATGAAAAGGCCTGAATCTCAGTATGGCTTTTAATGCTTGTGCTTTATGATGGGATACATTACTATAATTTCTACCTTTATATATTGTAATTTTATATTTTATATTTTATATTTATTATAAAATATAGAAAATATTTTATGAATGTACTTAATGAAATCAGTACAATTGCAAATGGATGTTATTGGATGAAACAAATGTAAGACTGAAAACATTAAAAACAAAACCACAAAATGCAGAGGAACCAACCTAGCTATCAACAAATTAGGTTACATACATACATACATACATACATACATACATACATACACACACACACACACACACACACACACACACACACACACATGTATATGTTGATAAAGGAGGAGAACCTTGTGGCTTAATGATTAACACATCTGCCCTAATATGTAATACAGCCCAGGTTCGAATCCCAGTAAGGGTATGACTAGCTGATGAGAGCTAAATAGCTTGAAATAGATCTATACTAGTCTCCCTTTATTTATTTATCAGCACAAATACAACATACACACACACACACATATACGCAGTGCAAAATGTTCAGGAAAAGCAGCTCAGTTCCTATTATCATTCATATATCTGTGTGTGTGTGTGTGTGTGTGTGTGTGTGTGTGTGTGTGTGTGTACACATACAGTGATATATGCTGAAGTGTCCTTTCACTCTTCTGTTGAATATGCCATACCCTTTTTATCAATCAGAAGGGGAGGTGAGGAGGAAAAGCATTTGAACAGAGGAGACTTGTCATGCAGCTCCTCTGAGATTTGAGAAAGTAACCTCTTTTCTGTAGCCCCTTTCTACTCAATGAATTTCATCAAAATGGATTGAAACAAGACTGTCTTTTGTTCATAGGAATGAATAGACTGGAGAAAAGTCAGACATAAATGCAATAGTTGAAGTTGTATTACATGATATAATTGGGTACTGAAGAATCTTTACATCAATCAATACAGAAATGTAGATTTATGTAAATATACACAGATGTAGATAAACAGGTCAGGGGTGGTTTCCTGTACCGGTTAGTACCGGTTCGCTTCGCGCACGCTTTGTTGCTCATGCATGCTCAATTGATTGTAAATTGTTCTGTGCATTTGCGGAAATATGCTGTCAACGGCAAAAGAGACCAGGGAACTGGTTCGGGGGCATGGCCAGCCTGGGTTGCTGCCGATTCTGCGACTCAGGCCAAATCACTGCTACCATTTCGATCAAACTGGCCGAACTGATACAGGCACAGTAACCTTGAATCCTTTTTCCATTCTGACCTTACTATCTGTAAATAGCACCATACTACCACAGTGGGTACATAGAAAGCATTTCCCCCCATAGATTCCATTTTAAATAAGGTATTCTGAGATGGCAATTTATTTATTTATATGCCAAATTTATATGGCTTCCCATTTCATACAAAGTGACTGTGGTAAAACATACTGCAAAATCAATTAAAACAGTTCGTTTTCTATGCTAAACAAGTGAACAAATTCTTCAACACTGTACCTATACTGCACCCTTTTTCAGGATTTTCCTCATTTGAAAGTTATGCACTGATTCTGTTTTCATGATAGATTCACCTACTCTTAATCATAGTTTCACTAATTTGTGGTGGAATTGGTTGAATACAGCATTTGTACATGGTGATTTGTTCTCTTACTTTTTATTTTTCAATTCAAAAATGCCATTTATTATTGATAAGCTGAAATGAAGCAAGATGAAATACTGTGCTAAAAACAAAACACCAAAATGATTCAACCATTTAAGTAAGTTCAAAATGCTCATTGTTTCCCCAATATACCATCCCTGCAGCTGTCCTGCTGGTGACCTCTCTTTGGGCCACCAAATAAGCCATAATATAAGGGCAACTGAATCTCAGCTTCTGTTTTCAGTGGACATCTTCAGTTAGCGAGGGTGTGTTTCTGCAAAAATGGTTGCCATTGTCCAAAGTCAGGAATTCTTAGAGAAGGGAAGACATAATTTGCTGACTCCACACATAATCTTATTTGCAGGTATTTACAAACCTTATTATTTGCACAGGAGAAGTAAAGAGACAGCTGTATTTGAAAGCTGCTTCTCCACATTTTGAAGCCTGGAATGGAATATTTAGCTCCACATGCTTCTGCTGCACAAGGCTAATGAAATAATAGCAATATCACCATAGAGTAGAAGGTTCACGAGGAAGGCCTTCCATTCATAGTGGTGGGAACCAACAAAATATAAATTCTTCAGCTTTTCAATCAAGCACTTAAACTATTGGATTGGATGATAAAATCAACCAAGATAGAAAATCACCTTTTTTAAAAAAATACCTTCATATATTGTGTTAGATCGGGTAAAGGAAGGCACACAAAGGCTCCAGTAACAACAGCTCTTTATTGCAAGTCAAGTAAACATCTGGCTGAAGATGGGTCGGACAGCAGCCCCTTTTAAAGGGATCTGTCAGACCTCTTGACCAATGGGATTCGACCTCTGTTCCCGCTTAAATAGAGGACCTTGGTGGAAACCTCTATCAGTGGGGAGATATCTAACACACCTCCCCTCTAGGATAAATGAATCCAGCTGGTGACATATAGGCGGGCTTTTGCGTAGCTCTGCCTGACCTGTGCAGTTCAGTGTGAGTGATTTCTTCAGTCAAGTTGGACGGACTTGTTTGCTCTGCGGTTCTGCCTGATGGAAGCTCCTGGAACTTTCCACAGGCTGTGGCTGGAGCTTCTGGAGTTAACTCCCTCAGAATTTACTGCGGGCCTGCATCGTAGTCAGATAAGTCTTTGAATTGGGGGCCATTGTCAGAAACCAAGACATCAGGAAACCCGTGCATGGAGAAAAGTTTTCATAGTATTTTGATTATTGCTTCTGCTGTGGTTGAAGTCATTAGGACTACCTCTAACCACTTTGAGTAAGCGTCCACCACTATGAAGAATGTTTGGCCATATACCGGTCCAGCAAAATCAATGTGCACCCTGGACCATGGTGCTTGTGGGTGCTCCCACTCTTTAGTGGGAGCTTCTGGGGGGGGCGGTCTGGATTCCTGACAGGGTATGCATGTGGCCACCCATTCCTCGATTTTCCTGTCCATGTTAGGCCACCATATGTAACTCCTTGCCAGAGACTTCATTCTGACTATCCCAGGATGCTCTACATGCAATGGTTCTAGTACTGCGATGCACAGTTTGTTGGGAATAATTACTCGGTCCCCCCCACAACAAACACCCGTTAATAACTGACAATTCATCACATTTGGCAAAATACATTTTGAAATTAGCCCCAACAGGCCCGTTGGGCCACCCCCTCCACACCCACTTCAAAATTTGCTTTATTTAGGGGTCCTTTGCAGAGTGGCATGCAAGGTCACTAGAGGAGATGGGTCCATTTTCCCGGCAGTCAATGAGGAGGACCATCATTTCAGGAGTGGGGTCGGCGAGAACTTCAGGCAAGGGGCAGCGGCTCAATGCATCCGTGTGCCCTAAAATGGAGCCGGGTCGGTGAATTAGGCGGTAGGAATAGGCAGCCAGGAAAATAGTCCACCTGGTCACCAGGGGGATAATGATGCTGGGGGGGGGGGGCGATCCCCAGCCAGTAACCCCAACAAAGGCTTATGGTCTGTGATCAGTTAAAAATTTCGGCCGTAGAGGTACTCATGGAACCTTTTCACTCCGGCCACTGCAGCCAAAGCCTCGCGGTCCAATTGGCTGTAGTTCCGCTCTGCGACAGACAATGTCCTGAAATAAAAGGCAATGGGGCTTTGGTTCCATTGGGCATGTGGTCACATGTCAACACTAATGGCAGAGTCTGGCTGTATTGTACAAAGAAAGAATCCGCTGACAGAAGTCATTTTATTGCGGTAAATGCGGTGGTCTCAGCTTTGCCCTAGGGCCATTTTGCGTTCTTGGCTATGAGGCGATATAATGGTTCAGTAACGGTGGCTTTCTGTTTGAGAAAGATGCTGTAAAAATTAAGGAGCCTGAGAAACGTCTGCCGTTCGGTCTGATTGCAAGGTGTGGGCATCCTTAATAGCTTTAATTTTTTGTGAGGTTGGGTGGATTCCAGACCCATTGATCAGGTACCCAAGAAATTCGACTTTTGGTACATTAATTTGACATTTTTATTTTTTGAGGCGGAGACCCTTGTCTCTAATTCTGGTCAAAACTGTTTGTATGCATTTTAAAAGTTGCGCCTCATTTGCAGCTGATACCAAGATGTTGTCAAAATAGGGGACGACTCCTGGAATCCCCCACAAAAGTCATTCCATGATGCTTTGGAACAGCCCAGGGCCAATACTAACACCAAATTGCAGGTGGTGGCATTTGAATGCACCCCTGTGCGTCAAAATGGTTTTGGCCTCCACGGTAGTGCCATCTACTGGCAATTGTTGGTATGCCTGTGCCATGTCCAATTTTGCAAAGACTTTCCCTGGGGCGAGCAAATGTAGGAGGTGCTGTACAATGGGTACAGGTATGTGCTTTGTTGTAACACTTTAATTGTGCACTTATAGTCCACGCAGATGCAGACAGACCCATCAGGCTTGACAAGTGTCACAATTGGTGTCTCCCAGTTGGAACTCACAATAGGATGTGGCTCTTTGGAGCACTGCTACATACTGATTGATGGATTCATCCTCCATCTGGTTCCAGATGTTAAATTGGTGCCAGCGAACATATTTGGACAGCTTGGGTGCGTAGTGAGTCTTCAGCATTTGTTGCAGTGCAGACCAGGACACTGCTTGGAGCCAGGTTGGTTCCGAGAGGTTTTTCGCCATTTTGAACACTTCCCGGCCACTGTAACCCAGGAATATGTTCTTCTTATGGACTTCTGGAACACCTGTGAGATCGTTTGCTTCAAGGAAACACTCGAATCATAACATGTACGATTCCCAGTGCTCGGTGGCTGGATCATATGGAGTTGGTGCGGCATGCATAGCCATCTTTATTTAGTTTCGTCTTCCGCAATCGTTTGCTCGATACCACACAGGATACTTTGGGCTGGGTGGCTGGATGTACTTGCAAGATTCTGATTTGCTCTTTTTGTTTACCAAGTTGATCCCACCTTCGTTGCCAGTGTTAGATCAGGTAAAGGAAGGCACACAAAGGCTCTAGTAACAACAGCTCTTTATTGCAAGCCAAGTAAACATCTGGCTGAAGACGGGTTGGACAGCATCCCCTTTTAAAGGGATCTGTCAGACCTCTTGACCAATGGGATTCGACCTCTGTTCCCACCAGAACAGAAGACCTTAGTGGAAACCTCTATCAGTTCGGAGGGGGGGATATCTAACATACTGGATTACTCTGAGAAATTAGCTAGAGATGCCCTGTTCAGATAGTGTAATAAATTGATGGCCTTTTATAAATTCATTAGCAAGAGGAATGCATACCCAAGTCAAGCCTTGACTCTTACTTATATCCCCTCTTTTTCATTTGAGATACAGTTACATGGTTAAAGCTACTGGTCAGATAACTACATTTTCTTTGTCCAGGATATCGGAAACATCCTCCAGCCTCCTTAACTTAACTTGTGAATATTAGTGACTGAAATGTTACACATGCAATATGTGGTAGTACTAATCTAAAGTACAATTATAAATCAAAATAGATTGGACTTCCCTAAACTTCTTCCAGAGTTTCCAAGCAATGGTTTTGTTGTTGAGAATGGATAATAAAAATTGGTAAAAAGCCTAGACTACTTCTCAGGATCTTAGACTACTTCTCTGCAGTAGCTGTTTTAGTTATTCTGCACTCAGAATCAGGTTCACAATTGCTCACACTTTGCTTCCTAGAAATGCTAACTCCCCCCCAGAAGTCTACCAGTGGACATTCCAGTTGACCAATAGAAGAATATAGAAATAGATTTCCAACCAGTTCCCTCTCCCTTATCCCAACCTCATATTTCATATAAATTCTGTTCGTTTCCTTGTGATTTTTAAAAAGATGGCTGATTGCTATGCGGAAGAGTTGCAAACCTGGCCCCTTTGCTCAGTGCAAAAGACCAGAGTGTGAGTGGTGCAATGCTATGGTGTTTTTCACCACTGGAAACACTCAGAAGCTGAAGAAAAACTGAAATGAAACTGTAAAAGATTATGCTGAGGCTGAGAGAGGAGAGATACTTGAGGCACAAACAATCAGCAAAAGGGAAAGGTTGTTGGCTCATCAAAGAACGTCTGTTAGCTTGTCATGCATACAATCTAGGAAAGAGAAATTCAAATGCTTCAAAAAGACGCAATCATAATTAACTTAGTTGTTGGGAGGGCTGGAGGGTTCCTATCTCAATTTTTAAGATTTAAGACCCCAACTCTCAATTCCTGGCAACAGCACCCATTTTAAAAAGTCAGTTGAAGTTTGTTTATGTTCTGCATTTAAGGGACTTGACACCCCCCCTTCCCATCCCTGCAAGCACCAATTATTCTATATGCAAAAGTGCAGGGGCTGTCTTTGTCCTGAGCCAGATGTGCCAGAAGTTAATTGATTTAACTGCCAAAACCAGGTGTGGTTCCAATTCTGGAGGGGTACAAAGTTCCGTAAAAATACAATTAGACCATTTAAGTCAACAGCAAAACAGTACAAAATAACTCCAATTTTAGCCTGTTTCCCATTATGTGTCCATTGGGTGGCTAATCCATCTGAATAAATAAATAGATGTAAATCACATTTTCTTTAAAATCTGGACCTTGTGGCTTGAATATGTTGTTTCATATTTAATTGCCATAAGTTGCTTTGTCTTTTGCTTTATCTATTCATTAATTTCTTAACGGAAAGGACACTTCTGTTCTTTGTTCATTCTAAGGCTAGTTGTCTCCCTGTTATAATTACTTTGGTCTTCATTATATTTAATTTTAGTTCCATTTTTTCACTGCAGTCCTTGATTTTATTAGTTGACCTTGCAGGTCCTTAGCATTTTCAGCTAACAAAGAGTGTCATCAGCAGATTATTGATGTTTCTTCCACCAGTTTTAAAATCATGCTCATCTTCTAATCCAGCCTCTCTTAAAATATATTCATCATATTTATTGAATAAAACAGGGAAGTCTCATTACTTTGTTAACCTGGAACCAGTCTGTTTTATCATGTTCTGTCTGTATTGTACCTTCCTGACCTACAATTTTTTTGAAGACAATGAGATATTCTGGGATCTCGATTTTTCTAAGCACATTCTGTAGCTTTACATGTTCAATACAACTGAAAACCTTTCTATAATCAACACAGCACATAGTGACATTTTTCATTTGTCTTAATTGACCCACACCTCGCTTTAGCAATAATATAGTTAATTTGAGTTCTGGTTACTGCATCTGGTGCTGGCCATGTACAGAAACATTGTTTGATTGTGGAAGATAGTTAGCTATGAAGAAATCATTGGGGTGACAGAAATCGGTAAGTCAGTCTCCTACTTCATATCAGTTTCCTAATGCTACAATTCAATTTTATGTTCATCCTTAATACCGGTATTTCTGATAATGATACTCCAGTCTCCAATTATAAGCAGTTTCCTTACTTATTCTGTCAATTTCATATTGAACTTGATCATAGAATGCATCAATCTCCTTTTGTATCAGTGGTTGAAGTACAAACTAATCCCTCATTGCAGTACTTTTTAGCCACAATCTAAATAAAGTGAAAATAAAAGTAAATTAAAAAGACCAAAAATAAGGTCTCCTGCTTGAGCAAGGGATTGGACTAGAAGACCTCCAAGATCCCTTCCAATTCTTTTATTCTGTTATTCTGTTAAAATGCCTAATTTCATAGTGAAATGACTAAAAAAAAAATCCAACTTCAATACAGTCTTAACACCATTTGATCATGGTGGGAATTTCATGACATATTCTTGGACTAATGTGGGACAGAAAAAAATATGTTGTTTTGATAAATTATGAACATTATAAGGAATATGACAGCATATTCCCATCTATATATAGTCTGGCAGACTTCATTTCTTTCTCCTCCTATTATTTTTTAGATTGGGTAAAATGGTATTGTCATCTGTCCAATTAACAAACCCAACAAAAGCAGCACTTTCAGTCATTTTAAAATCCCAAAAGCAAAACTTTATTGAGTACATCATTTCAGCACTGAAAAAAGCAAAACCAACTCTAAATTTTCTCATGAAAGGTTGCATAATTAAGAAACAGGTTTCATCTTTCCTTCTATAGAACAAATCACATTGTCCACTGAGGAAGCATTATTTTGTTTTGATAACAGTCCATGTCTTGGCTGCCATCTGCAGAAGTGTTCTTGGTCTCACTGTTGAAGTCTGGAGCCTCTGCATTCCATCTCACCCTTCCAGAGGTGGTGTTCAGCAGGTTCTGACCAGTTCTGGAGAACTGGTAGCAGAAATTTTGAGAACTGGTAAATACAACCTCTGACTGGCCCCACCCTCATCTATTCTCTGCCTCCCGAGTCCCAGCTGATCGGGAAGAAATGGGGATTTTACAGTATCCTTCCCCTGCCACGTCCACGATGCCACACTAGTCCACCAAGTAATACCACGCCCACCAAGTCACGCCCACAGAACCTATAATAAAAAAATTTGAATCCCACTATTGCACCCTTCCCTCCTCCCAATTGTTTGGCAAGTTGAAAAGCAATAATAGTAACAAGAAACTTAAGCATTTTTCAATCTTGACAAGTATTTATACTTTGGCTGGAGATAATTTTAACTTTTAGATAACTTAAATTTCTAAAGATAGAAAAAATGTTTATCAGTCTTAGCTATGATTTCTAACACATTATCAATAAACATAAGGTTGTCTGAATTTTACATATAAAGCTTCATCTGTTTGTTGATAATTGCATTATATTACTGTATGTTCTTCTGACCCAAGGACATTATGGCTCAATATTAAGGTTGTGCAATGTTATGTTCTAGACCAGGTGTGCCAAACTTGATTTCATTGAGGGCAGCATCATGGTTGTGCTTGACTTTGGTGGGATGGAATGGGAGTGGCCAGGGTGGGCCTGGTGAACTTGACATCACTCATATCGGGGGCACCTGTGTTGGCCCGAGCAATCTGCTAGTGAAAATGGAGCTTGGCCCTCACAAGCTCTGTTTTTGCTGGCAGAGGCACTGTGGGCTGGCCCTTTGCTGTTTCCAGGGCAGCCCTGCAGGCCAGATCTAAGCACTCTGTGGGCCAGATCTGCCCCCCGCCCCCAGGCCTTGAGTTTGACACCCCTGTTCTAGGCAAAGGTGTCAAACTGCCACATCACATTGCTATCAAGAAATGTATTGCAATGTTTTTTTCACGGAGCTGGGGTGGGCCGGGTCTTCATGTGAGGCATCTGGCCCGTGGGCCACCAGTTAGATACCCTGTTCTAGACTCAATTTGGAAGTTTCGCTATATCAAGGAGTGCAAAAGACAGCATTTGTCTTTCCAGCATCTATCTTTGTGAATTCCATTTCATTCCAGGGATGGCAGAGAAATCCATATTTGCATTATTTTACACTTCCTCACATTCCATTGGAACCAGTTCTTTGGAATCATGGCACAGCCCTATTTAATATTAGTGTTTTATGGGAAGGATGTAAGCGTTGCAGGTGATCTGCCTTACAGAATTGTGGGAAAAGCATTCAGAGTCTCAAAATGTTTCCCACAAGAGTGAGTCACGGTGGGGCCAAGCTGCCTGAACCAGAAATCTGCCTTGTAAAATAACTGTTTCTGCCCATGTGCCATTCATGTGCAGAATCTTCCATCAGAGCAATGTGAATCAGTGTAGTCACCCAGTGTAGTAACCCACTTCACTGAATAAAAGTAGCCATTGTTTCATTTCACAGAGGCTCTTTGAAACTTCCTTTGGATAATTAATGGAGCAACCCCCTCCCTCTCTGGCCTTCAAAGAGATGCACAGCCTGTATTTTGGATCATCTGGAGTTCAGTCACTGACATGTGGTGGTATTTTTTTGGGAGGGGGAGGGAGATGTAGCTCCAGGTTTATTATGTTATTTCTCTTACTAGATGTTTGTATGTTCTTTTGGCAATCTAATATGAAGATACCCAGTAAGGATATGCACAGACATAGACAAACGTTAATTTCCAAACTTCTTCCAGAGATTGTATACAGGAATATTTTTGGTAGTACTTGATTTGATTTGATTCAGATCCAGGTTGGCAGCCATGTCTCCTTGTGCCAAGTTTTGAAAATTTTCTGTGGATTCTATTGAGGAATCAATGTGGTAATTTAAAAAATTAGGCAGAAGTGGATGAAACCTGCAGGCATGGTTTCTTCTTCTGATTAGATGAATTAATCACTTAAAAAAAAAAAAAGAAATACAGGGATTTTGTACAAGGAAGCCTTCAAGCTTATAATGGAGAAGAGAAGATCTTGCTAAAATCTGCCTTGGACACTAGACAAGCTTTGCCCTGCATCTGCGGTATTGGTGCAGTGGTCACATCTAATTTGGAATTAGAAATATAGGCCATTTATGGCAATGCGGGTCTAACCACAGATGTAACTAATCCCTCCTTCCTGCTCCTCCAGTTAACAAAATACCATCACCCTGGATGCCAGCTTCTTCCTGAACTCTTCCTAGAGTTCTGTCTTGAACTCTCATCAGATAATCATTTGCAAACAGGAAATGTTGCTGCAGAAATGACATCGTTTCACCAAACAATGCAGCTATAGGAGCTGATGCCAGATTCATCCCTATGTCCCAAGTCATGGGGAATGAAGGAATGGTCTCTAGTGAATCCTCAGCCATGGAGGATTTTACACTAGTCATTGCTTTACAGGCAATGACTGGTGCAATGGGCTAGAGGTGGAGCTCTTGCCTCACAATCAGGAGGCTGTGAGTTCTATCCTAGGTAGAGACAGATATTTCTCTCTCTGGGCATGATGAGAATATTTCTGATGAATATAACTCCGCATTGCCAACAGGAAGGGCATCTGGCCAGTAATCACTCAGCTCCATTCAGTTACCCAGACTCCACCAGACAGTGGACTGTCTTTGAATTGCCAATATACCATATAAGGTCCGCATTTGAAAGCAAAAGTGCTCAGAATTCTTGAGCTAACGTCTTGGCCTTTTTCTTAATAGATCTTATTACTCAGAGTCAGACAGACTAGTTCCCTGACTGTTTGTTCTGATTGCCGCTAGCAGGTTTTGACATCTATACATCCTTTTTATTTCTTGGAAGAAGATGGCATATAAATCAAAATCATAACTACATAATACTTCTTTGAAAGCTGCCAATCCCAAAACTATAACTACTTCCCTACACATTCCAAAAATGCATCTGTATTAAAGTAGATTGGAAATTCTAAAAGCAATGTGTTAGTTTGTTTCTACTTGCATAAACACCCAGTTTGGTTTGGCACTGGAGTTATGCCATGTTTTCCCGAAAATAAGACAGAGTCTTGTTTTCTTTTGGCCCCTGAAATAAGCATTTGGCCTTATTTTTGGGGAGGTCTTATTATTTTTGAGGTGCAGGAGGCAGCAAGCATGGTCACCTCATAGCTGCTGCTATGTTGCAATATTTTTGGGAAGGGCTTATTTTCAGGGGAGAGCTTATTTTAGCGCATGCACTCAAAAGCCCAAATGGTCTTATTATCAGGGGAGGTCTTATTTTCAGGAAAACTGAGTATCTAAAAAAACACAAATTCTCAAGGAGTTGAATCTGATGGAGCTATTTCTACAAGCAATGCAACAGATGCTACAACATGTAGTTTGGGAATTCTGGGAGTATTTTAAATGCAAAGTTGAGATTGAAAGCTTGCCACCAGGAATAGAATTAAATTTCACTCTATGGTATTGAAGAAACTTTGCCAGATATGGAAAAGACTAGACAGATCAATATCTTTACAAATAATTCTTCAGACTTGCTCTAATTTGGTACAGTTCTTGACCTGGTAATTTTGATAACAAAGCTTGGGCACACTGACTTGCTATCACTTTAGCATTTATAAAAGTGTGAATAGCTCCAACTTTCTAGTCAGCTGCAGAGGTCACAGCTGGCCTGAGCTTTTACAGAGTCATTAGAGTTGGGCAAATTTGGCAGATTATTGGTATAGAACAGTCATCCAACTGAATTCGGTGTGCTTTACAACAATTCACCAACAAGGTCTATAGTAATGGCAAAAGAAGCATTTGTTTTTCATTTTATTAAAGGCAGCTTCTTTTTGGTAGTTTAAACTCATTTTTGGTTGTGATTAGGGAAAGGATGTGCTTCTTTAAATTGTCAAAGCAAGCCTTACATGCATATTATGATTAAGTGCCCTTACCCATCCAGTGAAGCCATGATGAGAATACTTGGCATTTCCTCAGGCCACAGAACATGTAAGATGACTACAAGCTGTGAACAATCTCCTGTTTTGCTTCAAACAAAACTCTGAAATGGTTTTAAAATAAATCTCCATTTCCAGATTTTGCAATTAGCCATCAAACTGGTTTGTCTGAAGAGATGTTGTATTTGACATGACAAGTTAGCACTTCAATATTTAAACAAAGATGACTGGACTGAAAGACAGGAGAGTTATGAACTGGAAGACTGTGAAGTACATACCAGAAGATAATTTGTACCAGAAAAGCAAAGTTTTAATCTAAATGAGAGTTTACTGGGGGGAAAATCACCCCCTGAGCCTCATTTTTGAGTAGCATTTTTAAGATTTTGGGCAAAGTTATAAGCTGGATCTGTTCTCCATTTTATTTTTCTGTCATAGAACTCATTGTCTGGTTTGAAAAAAATGGAGAGTTAGTCTTTTCTCTCCCTTGCATTTTTGGGTTGCCTGCTTTGTATTTATAGCCAAACATAGCAGTTTGCATACATTTTTTTCTCTTTCATTCAATTGTGTCTGATTCTCAGAGATTGGTTGGATAAGTTCCTGCAGTTTCTTGGCAAGGTTCTTGGTTTGCCATTTTATTAGACTAAGAGAGAGAAACTGGCCCAAGGTCATCCAGCTGTCTTTCTGCTGAAGATGAGGCTAGAATTCCAGATCTCGTTTCTAGCCTGATGATTTAACCACTATACAAAACTAGCTCTCACTTTATATGTAAATAGGCATAAGAGACCTAGATACTGTTCCCTCAGATATTCTATCAGTTATTCTATGTACTGTGGAAACCAGAGACCAAACCAACTTAGACAAACATTTTCTGCATGCTGATTATAAATTCTATCCAGCAGCATTGACTTCCATTAACCCTGGAATTATTTTATTTTATTTTATTATTTATTTTTTATTTTATTATTTTATTATTTTATTATTTTATTATTATTTTATTATTTTATTATTTTATTATTTTATTATTTTATTATTTTATTATTTTATTATTTTATTATTTTATTATTTTATTATTTTATTATTTTATTATTTTATTGTTTTATTGTTTTATTGTTTTATTGTTTTATTGTTTTATTGTTTTATTGTTTTATTATTTTATTATTTTATTATTTTATTATTTTATTATTTTTTATTATTTATTATTTTATTATTTTATTATTTTATTATTTTATTATTTTATTTTAATTTAATTTATTATTTAATTTTATTTCATTATTTTATTTTATTTTATGTTATTATGTTATTATGTTATTTTTTATTATTTTATTATTTTATTATTTTATTATTTATGTTATTTATGTTATTTATGTTATTTATGTTATTTATGTTATTTATGTTATTTATGTTATTTATTTTATTTATTTTATTTATTTTATTTATTTTATTTTATTATTATTTTATTTTATTTTATTATTTTATTTTATTTTATTATTTTATTTATTTTATTTATTTTATTTTATTTATTTTATTTTATTTTATTTTATTTTATTTTATTTTATTTTATTATTTTATTTTATTTTATTTTATTTTATTTTATTTTATTTTATTATTTTATTTTATTATTTTATTTTATTTTATTTTATTTTATTTTATTTTATTTTATTTTATTTTATTTTATTTTATTTTATTTTATTTTATTTTATTTTATTTTATTTTATTTTATTATTTGCCACTCTTAACAAACTCTGGGTGATTCCCAATAAAAAATTAAAACAACATAAAAACAGTATTAAGACTATTAAAAAGCCATGTTATTTTAACTATATTTGTTGTATGAAGGGAGGACAGGGCCAGCTGTACTGGCTCTGTTATTTATACTCTGTTCCCTGATAGCATAATCCCTAAGAATTATAAGGGGGTTCAAAGTGAAACTTTGAGTGGAAATGGTTAACACTCCATACAGTTCCTTCAGACACTCCCTAGTCCCCTCGTGACTGGATTATTGCTGGATGGAGCACCTTATGGATGAACCAGAAACCACAGCGAATTCAAAATGAAGCAGCATGAGAAGTAGCAGTTGCCTTTTGGAGCGCCCGTGTATTACTGTTGTTACATGAACTGTAGTGGCTGCCAGTTGCCTTCTGAATACAATTCAATGTGGTGCTGATTACCTATAAAATCCTATAGGGCAGCGATCACATGCACGCTCGTCTGGCATGCAACCCGGAAGAGGAGCTGCCGAGTGAGCATGTACACATGCTGGAAAATGAACTTCTGGTTTCCAAGAGGTGACCAGATTTTCAGATTGGTAAAGAGGGACACTTTGACTGGGGGTGGGGGGACTGGATTAAAAATTTTTTACGGAGCAACAAAATTTTTCATACAACGCAAAAATAGTATTGTAATATTTTTTATTTCAAAATAACTACAATTTACAAATATAAATTATAACTGTTGCCAAACATCAAAATTTTGATCACGTGACCATGAGGATGCTGCAACGGTCGCTAAGTGTGAAAATGGCCGCTAAGTGTGAAAAATGGTCATCAGTCTCTTTTTTCAATGCCATTGCAACTTTGGTCACTAAATGAACTGTTTGAAAGCTAAGACTAGCTTGCATTATAATGCCTTATGGTAGCTTACATTTTCAAGAGAGAGAAGCTAAACTCCTAAACACACAAGGAATTTGTCTTTGGTGAATATGCTCTCAGTGTACATAAAGAAAAATAAAATAGAATACATTCATCAAGAATCATAAGCCACAACACTTAGTGATGGTCACTAAAGCCTGGAGGATTATTCCCTCTGTGCTTCTTTAAAACAGTATATGTTAGAATAGAATAACAGAGTTGGAAGGCACCTTGGAGATCTTCTAGTCCAACCCCCTGCTTAGGAAGGAAACCCTACACCATTTCAGACAAATGGTTATCCAACATCTTTTTAAAAACTTCTAGTGTTGGAACATTCACAACTTCTCTCCTTGATTAGTTTCCACCCATTGCTTCTTGTTCTACCCTCACGTACCTTGAAGAATAGTTTGACTCCCTCTTCTTTGTGGCAACCCCTGAGACATTGAAACACTGCTATCATGTCTCTCCTAGTCCTTCTTTTCATTAGTGGTTCAGGCACCAGACAAGAAATCAGGAGTTTCTAGTCCCATTTTGGACATGAAAACCTGCTTGGAAGAAATGAGGCCAGTCACTCTTTTTTTCCCTTCTTTCCTTCCTTCCTCCTTTCCTTCCTTCCTTCCTTCCTTCCTTCCTTCCTCCTTTCCTTCCTTCTTTTCCTTCCTTCCTTGTTTCCTTCCCTCTTTCTTTCCTTTCCTTCCTTCTTTCCTTCCTTTCCTAACTTCCCCCCCTTTCTCTGTTGTGGGGAGTTGGAAGGAGCATTAGATCTGCTCACTGCCTTAAAAGTGGGATTTTTTTTAAATGGCTTTTTTTAAAAAGTGATTTCAGCCGGGATGCCTTTAGTACTCACCCCATCTGTCCTCCCATCCTCCTTCCAAAAAGTTAATTTAAAAAGCCAGCGATCTGCGCCCGCTTCTCCAGCGTTCCTGATTCAGGGGCAGAGGTGCCTGGACGCGCCCTGTTCCTCCCTCAAGGCTTTATGTTAAAGCCAAAAAGGACCTCCCCAGAGATGGCTCTGGGTCTGGGAAGGCAGGGCAGGGAGGGACGCTGGAGAGCAGCTTTCGCCTAAATCCTTGGGGGGAGGGGGGTGTTTGCAACCCTGCCCTGCTTGGCGCCCCTCGTTGCTTGAAATGGGGTGCTCTGTTTGGGGGGGGATGCAGGAGGTCCAAATAAGAGGTGGGCTCAGCCTCCGCTGGGATGGAGCAAGCAGAAGGAAAGGCAAGAGCGGGGGGGAATGGAACTTTGCTGGCAGTTGCAAAGCAGCCTTCCCCCGATTGCCTTCCCCCACGCCTCCCAACCGTTTCAAAAGCCACCCCCATCACCAGCCTCTCCCAACCAGATCCCCCCTGCCTCCCCTCGGGTCACCCAGACCAGATTGACAGCGGCTTGCACGGCATGGCTGCAGAAGAGCGGCGCCCAAAAGAAGCAGGGAAAAAAAAAAACTTCCGATGTCTGAGCTGCTTGGCCCAGGACCTAACCTCCTCCTTACCATCGCTCTCCCTGCAGAAAAACAGTGTGCGTCGGCGCGCGCACGCGCAAAAGGGGAGGGAGGAAAACACTGCCCTCTAAAGGCCACATCAGGAACGACACTTTAGAGAAATTTTTTTTTCACAGCGTCCTTTTTAAAATTGATTTTCTTTCTTTTGGAAAATCGGTATTTTTTCAATACGTGACAGGATGCAGGAAAAATTATTGAAACGCGTGCCTGTCCCGCCAGATGCGGGACATCTGGTCACCCTAGGTTTCCACCACTATTCTGATTACTGGCATGCATATGTGCACAACGATCCGCTGGCCGGCACGCATGCTCACGCCGGAAAATGGAAGGCAGCTCTTCCAGTTTCTGGCACTGCCGCACGCAAGAAGGCTAGCTGATTGTCACACGCGCAGAAACCCGTAAGAGGAACCGGCAACACCACACATGCCAGGTGACATGGTTCCATGTGGCACTTAAGGCATACATGCCATAGGTTTGCCATCATGGATATAGGGCCTATCTCCAATTGTTGTAATAATTAAAACAATACACTTCTCCTGGTTTTAGAAATTATATAAGGCTGTTGAGCTTTTGCCACTTTGTGATGTGTTGACAAGACAGATATATATGACTAGGGTGCAAAGGGAGCAGAAGTGAAAGCTGTAAATTTGGCACTGATTTTCTTAACATGAATAATTGCGGAATTATGACTTCATGCTGAAAATGTGAATTTACCAGTTGCTTTTTTATTCTACTGTCTAGAACTGAGTTGTCGGCATTTTGACTCTTGGATGAGCTGACCAGAGAATGATTATTCTGTCTGCTCTTTGGAGTTATCTTCATTGCGTCTTCAGCTGCTCCTCTTCTATCAGGAAGTTGGCTTTTCAGATTTCAAACCCTTGTGTCACTTTGGTCACAATTAGCACCTGATATTCTGATCACCATGTGCTGGATTTGTTTTCTTCCTCCTAGTCATGCCAGAAAAACAAGAGCCAATTACTTTGCTTTTTGTAAGCATGTGTTGTGAGGTAGAAACAAAAAAGACAATTGTTTTACAGTTCTGGTCACTTGGACTAGAAGGGGAAGCTTAGAACTCTTATCAATTTCATTCAGTTAAAAGAAAAAGGAAGAAATGGAAACAGCCAGTATATAATTGGTCTATCTAACCTGTAGGGGTGGGTAAGAGCTAGACTTTTATGGCAGGCAACTCAGAGAACAGGGCAGAGAACAGAGACTGGGGAAATGCTTGCTAGATGACACACTAACCAGTTGGAACAAAGGCAGAATAAAGCAGAGCAGATGGACAAGACTACTCTGCATTTGCTAAAGGAGTGAGAAGAAAAACACTGCTTTTTATGAGAAGCTGATAAATCCATTCCTCTCTTTCTAGTGTATTAGGTGACAAGCAGAAAGTGCAGATTAGCCTTTCTCTAAGATAACGTGGTTAATGTTCCTTTCTTCTGCCTAACTTCTCAGGTGTACACGCATTGAACATGTATACATTTGCTGTTTCTTCTGCAGTAAAAACTAAGTGCTAAGCTTTGCCTATGCCTATAATGAATTGCCTCGAATTAATCTGCTTCCTATTATAAAACTTGCATCACTAATTATTGCTCAGATCAAATTCCTGTTCTCAATAGTAAACACACAAAAGTCTTCCAACTTTAACAGTATGTTCTTTGACTAAAAGCTTGGAGATCTATAGTTATCATGAAGGCGAATGAAAGAAACAGAGATGGATGAAAAATTCGAGCTCCTTGGAGGATAAATAGAACAAATACTTAATATAAAAAGTGTACAATTTTGGGATGCAGTAAGTTTAGTAGATTTTTCAGTATTAATATCTTACAATAGATCATTGTAAGAATTACTATGTAGTTTTAATGGACTAGTAACTGAATTTGCTTGTTCACAGCAATTATTTCTTTTGCATTATATTGTTCCTTTTGTTAGACTTTCAATTTATGGGGAAGGAAAGATTGTTCCAATTATAGGCAATAATCAGTAGGACCCCTTTCATTCAAAGGGTACAAATGCTTAGAATTAAATGAGTGAATGAAAAAAAATGTTTTATTACCAACAATAATAGCAAAGTATAGAGAATGTATAATTTTAAGAACAGCTGTTCTGTAGTCTGACGTATATGCATGCACTAATATCCAGATGCTACCTTTATGGTGTTTAAAAACCCCTGTACTTTTCCAAAGTTTCATTTATATGAATTGGTTTCATGTTCCCACTCAGTGAGGTTGTGCAGTAAATGAACTAAATGCATCAAATAATATTGCCTTCTGGGGAGACAGTCTGTTGTAGAAGTTGGCAGCACTTTTTACATTCTGCCACTTTGGCTAAGGAATAAGCCAGTAGCTAAAATATGAGCAGATTCTCTATTTTGGACAAATCTCATCAAGTTTGAGAAGGATGAAATACTTCTTTTGGTTTCTGTGAAAGTAGGTAGCTTTTATCTGTCAGGGGTATCTAGCTAGCATACTAAATGTTTTACTCTATTCTGATTTTGGAGTCTGCCTGTCAATAGCTCAGCCTCTCTTACCTTTTCATATATTTTTTTCAATCTAGTACAGTTTTAAACATAAGACACAGTCATGTATTTAACACAAAGATTATTTCATATTGTGTGTGTGGTGGTGGTGGGGAGTCCCAGACAAGTATTTGTCCTATGCTTGTTTTGTATCTGACAGAGCTGCCCAAATGACATCATGAAAATTTTGTATAAAACTGCCGCATAAAGGCGGAATTATTTTCCTGTAGATTTTCTTTAGAGTTTTTATTTAAATAAAGAGACCCTTTTATTAACCAAAATAAAACCCAAGAACAGAGAGGGACCACAGATTTATCATAGCCCATCATATTCTCCAAAGCTATCTATGCTTTAGTCTGTGAAAACTTATGGTATAATAAATGTCAACCTTTAAGATGCCAAAAGATGCATTTCTGTGACTGCAAATCAAGGATAGACATTTCTATCTGAATTAAGAGGTGATTTGAAAATATATATGATGTAGATCTTAAGATATGCAAAGAACATAGACATTTAATTTAGATGAAGAGGAATATTTATTGTATCTTTCTCTCTATGTGTCTCAATGGGAAGAAGCAAAAGTTTTTCAGAAAATATTCTATTGTGAATGAATATTTTATTGTCATTGACACACAGTGTCAATAAAGCAGACTACAAAGGATTGGAAAATGAAAACAATTCTCTTCAGTAACAGATATTTCAAAGGAACTTTGCAAAACTAAATGCTGTGGTATTCTGCTGTAATCATTCAACCTTAACAATTTCCAAAAGATTTCAAAGCTTCACAGCAGAAGAATGATCCAATTAAGTTTTGGCTACTTGGTAATTCAAGCTTAATTATGGTGGAAAGTATTATTAAAGAAAACATGATTGATTACTCAGAAAAACAAGCCTTGCTGAAGAAGAACCAATTTGGCTTCTGCAAAGGTAAACCCTGAAGCTAACTATCACTACATATTATTTACTTGAACAGTCCCAGAGATAAGCAAAAATGCTGTCATGAGAAAGGGAAAGCCATTTATCCTCTAGTGCATTCTTAATTGGTCGAAGAGCAGTAGGGAAATAATAGAAATAAATGGTTAATTCCTGAAAGGAAAAGATGTTACATAGATCCTAATGGAATCTGTTAGGATAAATGATTTTTAATTTTTTTAAATTTAAAATGTTAAAAACTTAGGTGTGAATAGAAAGGTAGGCAATTCTTACTTCTTTACTGTAGTTACAGGATTAAGTAAAATATCTAAAGAAATTACTACAGCACTGAAATCTTCCAGAGCGGGTTCTAGGCAAATTGTCCTACTATTCAATAGCATTTATCTTTTAGCATCACCATATCTGAACATCATATTCTTATTTTTAATTTTCCAAGACAATGAGTCTTGACCTGCTTGATTTCAATGGATAACATAACCTCCTCCCTTCCACATAGTAACCTGCTATATATCTATTATCCACATATCATATCTTCCCTCTTCTCTTTTGTAGACTAAACGTCTACTGATCTTTTAACTGTTCCTCATAGGATACACCCCTTATTATCACAACATTTCAAAGTATTTCTTTTAAAGTCATTGGGATGGTGCAGAACATGATTGAATTTTACCTTCCATGATCTGGATTCTATTCTTCTGTTAACGAAGACCAAGATCACATTAAATAGCTGTATAAGCAGTGCTCTGCTGGATTAGATCCCTGGCCCATCTAGCCTAGCATTCTTTTGTCACAATGATCAACCAACTGCACAAGGAAACCAGAGACAATCACACTAACAGCCATTGATCCACCTGAGTTCCATGAATTGACCCAACTCTTTTTTTTAAAGCCAGCCAAGATGGTAAACAGCACACCTCTTTTTGTAACCTCACACTACCAGCTTATGTTCAGCCAATGGTCTCTACTCCAATGTCTTTTTCACACTGAGCTGCTGAGACAGGTTCCCCATTCCTTTAATTTTGTTCATTTGATCTTTTTTTAAGAGCCGAGGTGGCACAGTGGTTAGGGCGCAGTACTGCAGGCCACTTCATCTGACTGTTATCTGCAGTTCAGCGGTTCAAATCTCACCGGCTCAAAGGTTGACTCAGCCTTCCATCCTTCCGAGGTGGGTAAAATGAGGACCCGGATTGTTGGGGGCAATATGCTGACTCTGTAAACCGCTTAGAGAGGGCTGAAAGCCCCATGAAGCGGTATATAAGTCTAACTGCTAACTGCTATTTTTTTATACTGAGATGCAAGACCTTATAGTTCTCAATGATAATGGATTTGGTCCAAAGGCTCTGGAGGTAATTTTGAATTGTGATGATGTCCTGTGAAATATTAATCTACATAGTGTGATGTTCTGCAAATTATATTTAGCTTTAAAATAATATTTGCTAGATTTGGTAGTGTTGCCTGCTCATGATATAGTATAACAACTCCTATTATAAACAATACATTTTCAGTACTTCATTGTCCAAGCTAAATATAAAATTGTATATGATGCACTATACCAGTTCCAGTGGTGTCTCCTTTGTGGCAGTTGGAGAAGAAGTATTTTAAAATGTCTTTCATAATTATTTTTCAGTCAAAATTAAGCCTATTTTCTTTTTTACCTTGAATGAGCAATGGATGAAAAAATATGGGAGGACTCCATTTTGTTTTGCACCGTAATGCTTTAAGATTTAAGTCACAAAATTTGACAAATTTCACTAATTTGTTGAAACTGAATTTCCATGTGAAAAATGTATTCACTTTCAAGAGTAAACTATTTTGCAAACAGGTAATGGTTTTTAAACCCTGCAAGTTAAAAAAAATAAAGCAGACTTTTATTCAAGATTCCAAGCAGATTTCACCTCTGACCAGAGATATAACCTTCATTTGATACCATCATCAACAGTCTACCAAGAATTGGCCAAAGTATATTACTTTGAAAAATTATACTTTATTGAATTTTCCCCTCTTGTTCTTTTCATCTGCTGGCAATCATGACTGGAAGTCATCAATTTTCTTGTGTTGATTACATCCACTGAAACCCATACCTGTACCAGCTATTTTGCATTCTTCTTGGCCCAAACATCTCTTCCAGAAAACAATATTCTCAGTTTTTTCTAAAGGTGTTCAAACTCTTCTTCAACTGTGAAGTAAATTCTTCACAGAACAACACTAAGATCTTTAAGAATCATTTTCTTTTTAAAATGCAGTTACATGCATACCATATACCTATCCATCATACAATTTTTTTGCAGGAAAACAATAACATTCAGAGTGCAGAATGTCTCTTAATGGTAACTATTTCATGCTATCCTTGACTACATTTTTTACAATTATCTCCCCCACCCCTCAACAATACCTTTCATCCTGATCTTTTTTCTCCCCTTCAGTCATTGTTTCCTGCAGCTTTCATCTTTCCACTAATCATCATTTTTATACTTCCTATTAATGTAAATCTATACAATCCTCAGACAAGAAAAATAGAACCATTATCTTATCTCATGCATGCATACTAGAAATTCCACAGTTCAACCATCTGGGATCATCCTTGTATCCTTCACTAATTTCATCATAAACAATTACAATCAGTTTTACATTCATTTCCTTGCCATAATGAGGCTTATGGTTAAGCGATATATTTGAAACAGACCTTTTTAAGCAGATACTTGTGAATCATTATTCTAATTCATTCCTTGTTCTTTATATTGCCTGGTTCCCTCCTCCCCCTCAGTCTCATATCTTTTCTCCATCTGTTCAAGTCACTCAGTAGAATAATCCCTTCTTTTGAATCATTCATCCAAATTTCCCCAAAACTAATTTCTCGTTCTTTGATTATTACCATCCACAGCAGCACAACGTAAACCAGCCTATGGACTCCTACTTTTATATGCTTCCACAACAAATAAGTTGATACAAATTTGTACTTCTGAAATGAATGCTAGTTCTTCCATCTATGTACTGCTAAAACTCTCCTGTTTGTCCATTTGCAATTTACCCTGGGCAAAATGGTAGGCAACAATTTATGAATCAACTGATCTAAAATGGGCTAACTTAAAAAATGCATCCACAATCTGGAACCTATTAATCCCATGGAACTGAAATTTTGCAAAGTTGTGGCAACTTCACCACTGCAGTGTTGCTATACCACCATGCTGGTTAAATTATTGTCATTTCTAATGTTCTCTTGCCAGTTTCCCACAAAGATGAAGACAGAGGTGGGTTTCACAAACTTTAACAACTGGTTCGCCTAGTGTAGAACTGAAAATGTGAGCACAAATGTGCACGTGTGCTTTGCTAGATGCCTTCCATGCTTGTGCGCAGCTTCAAACACACGGCAATTTCATGCATATATATATGATGGGATTGGCGGGGTGAGAGATCCAGATGGGATAGCCCCAGGGCAGGTGGGTGGGACTCTGCTGGTGGTCGGAACTGCCGGTTCACCAGAACCGATCTGAACCAGCAGCAGCCCACCTCTGGATAGGGATGCTGGAAGGAAGGAAGAAGTCACTCCTGCTTCCATTGCTTGCTGGCTCATCTATGGTAATTCTGTTTCTCAGTTTAAGTAAAGTAATAAATCTAAAATGATCACCCAAAGAAACTCACAAATTGTCTAGTTCATAATTCAATACATATCCTATCTTCCTTTTATATATGCATCAACTCTATTCCTCAGATCACCTTCATTCAAATCTAGCGTTCCCATTTTTCATAGATTTACAAATACAGATCTGTCGTTCTTTCATTTCATTATTATTTCTTTATCAATAATTTCTCTTACATTTCAAGTCACAATCTTCTATTTGCCAAGATGACCCCCAGGTGGTCCAATAAATTTTGATTTTGCACTATCTATAATGCTTTTGTGATAGTTTGTTTGAACTTCTTTTACATGGTGCCGTCACTGTGTAGTAATATGGAGAAATTTAGACAAGAGTTCCCGCCTTAATTGCTTCCATCTTGATGGACAGCACTGATCAATTTTATCATGTTTGGATCAGTGTGTGATGATTCCAACTAAAGCCATAGAACCAACTTATTCTATGAAAGTTAATATTTCTAATATAGACCTGCTTGCATCCCATCAGTTAGACTACTTTACATGTAGTGAATTGACATACTTGGTGGGTGAAAAAGGGGCTTGATCAAACAAAAGTAAATAGGAAGGAAGGAGGGAAGGAAGAACAGAGCAAGTCATGATGCTATTAAGCTACTCAATTCCATCTTCTTTATACATACGTGAAAACTTGGGCTCTTTTTCCATTTTTTTAATTGAAAATTTAAAAAAAAGCTTTTAAAAATATTTACCTCCCCTCCCCCTTCCTCCCCCCCAAACCCAACCCCTTCCCAATGTCCCCCCCCCCAACTTCCCAGAGCAAATACAGGGTATAAATCTTTAACAAACATATTTTAAAATAAACTAAAAGAAAGTTAGTATCGTCTTTCATTTGTGCTTTAACTCCTCTTTGTTGGGCTAACTCTAAAAAGATTATATCACTCCTCGCCTTTTCAGTCATAAACTGGAATTTCTTAGTCCCGTATTTATTTTGAATATAGTCAATCCATCTTCTTCATTCCAGTTTATATTTCACATCTGAATGATCCTTAAGATATGCTGATATTTTAGCCATCTCTGCTAAGTTTGTTACTTTTAATGTCCACTCTTGAATAGTAGGCAAATCTTCCTTCTTCCAGTATTGTGCCACCAACAGTCTTGCTGCCGTTATTAAGTACAAAATCAAGTTAGTCTCTATAGCAGTACAATCAGTAATTATACCTAACAAGAATAACGGCAGGGTAAATTTTATCCTCTTTTTAAAAATATTTTGCATAATCAACCAAATTTTTATCCAGAATGCTTTAACCTTCTTATAAGTCCACCATATATGGTAATATGTAGCATCAACACAATCACATCTCCAGCATTTAGGTTGTAAATTCGGATACATACAAGCCAGTTTTTTAGGATCTAAATGCCATCTATAAAACATCTTATAAAAATTCTCTCTCAGATTTTGGGCTTGCGTGAATTTTACATTCCTTACCCATATCTTTTCCCATGTATCCAACATTATTGGTTCTTCAAAATTTTGTGCC
Organism: Thamnophis elegans; assembly: GCF_009769535.1. Taxonomy (NCBI): domain Eukaryota; kingdom Metazoa; phylum Chordata; class Lepidosauria; order Squamata; family Natricidae; genus Thamnophis; species Thamnophis elegans. The sequence continues at coordinate 26,655,959 of NC_045546.1, forward strand.
CACTTTATCATGCAATCTTTAACTAATTCTGTTTCTGAATCCATTTCTATTAATACATTATATAACCTTTTTATATGCATTTGACTTTGATCCCTAATTTGTTTTATTAAATTGTCCTCATTCTGCGTAATACCAATTTTCTGATATTTTTTCCATCTGGTCTGTAACTGTTCTTTTTCCATTTTTTTCACATCAAAGGGCCAGCTGGATATGTTGGAAGACTGGGCATTACCAGACTTATGCAGGGACGTGCAGTCACTAGAGGCAGGGGAGGCGGGGCCTCACCAGTCTCCTGAGGGAAAGGAAGAATTTTAAATATTTTTTTAAAAATAATTAAAGCCAGGGTAGTTGCTACCAGATTCAAAGTCACAGTGGCTTGGTGTCTGCTCTCAGTGTTAACTATGGGAGGAGGCCAGAGAACTCGGGGCCTCTTTTGCCTAAGGAATTGTTCGCCTTTTAAAAGTTAAGGAGGAGTTAACAAGCGAAAACTTTCATATGCAAAAGAGGCACTGATTCTCCCGCCTCCTGATCGGGGAGCAGCGAATCATGCCTTATGAGCTTACGTTGAGCACGCTTACATTGGGCAGACAAGAGGAGAGAGTTTCCACAGCTGGAAAAGGTGGATCAGACGGAGGGAGGGGGGGGGGGTTCAAATTTATTGTAATTTAATTTGTAATTTGTAATTTAATAAAAAAATTATTTTTTATTGTGAGGTTTGTGTGTGTGTTTTTTTTTCTTTCTTCACAGCGGTGGGGTCGGAGGAGGCAGGGGGGTGAGGTGGCAGAGCACGGAAGTGGCAGGGACGTTCTCGCCGCTGTGTTTCAACAGGCCAGGCGTCTCACGTTTATGTCTGCCATAAACGCAAGACACTTGGCCTGTTGGACACAGTGGTAGTGGGGGGAGGAATTGGCTGGGTGGGCTGGCTGGCTGGGGAGGGGAGACCCCTTTAAAGCCCAGCACCGAGCGGGGAGGAGGAGGCGGAGGAGAGCGGTGAGTCCAGGCAGGGAGCAGGTTGGGCGGGCTGGCTGCAGGCTGGGGCAGCAGGATTGTCCGTATGAGGAGGTGGGGGGGCAAGATGGTGGAACGCGACGGCGGCGAGAAGCATCTCAGATGGAGCCAGGACACCTGGAAGGCAAGCTGGCCTTGCCCCCCCGCCTCCTCCGACAAACAATCCTGATGCCCTGGCCTGCAGCCAGCCCAGCACCGAGTGGGCACGAGGAGGAGGAGAAGAGCGGTGAGTCCAGGCTTGGTGCTGGGCTGGCTGCAGGCCGGGGCATCAGGATTGTTTGTTGGAGGAGGTGGGGGGGGCAAGGCGGTGGAGCGCGACAGTGGCGAAAAGCATCTCAGATGGAGCCGGGACACCCAGGGAGCAGGTCGGGCGAGGGGTGGGTGGGCTGGCTGCAGGCCGGGGCAGCAGGATTGTTCATCAGAGGAGGCGGGGCGCAAGGCGGTAGAGTGCGACGGCGGCGAGAAGCAACACCCCGCCACTGTGTCCGACAGGCATCTCGCGTTTATGTCCGCCATAAATGCGAGACGCCTGTCGGACACAGTGCCGGGGACGTTGCTTCTCGCCGCTGCTGCGGTCTTGCCTCACAAACGGTAACCGTCACCGCACGTCACTGGACTTATGATAGCTTGAGCTAAATCAGGATCCTGTTTCAACTAAAGCCATAGAACCAACTTATTTGCTCTAAATATAAACTGCCTTTGGTTTGAACTTACCTGTCACTTTCCACCTTTTATCATATTCTAGCATTTTAAGAAAGAAAACCCAGAAAAATTTGTGAAAGCAGGTAAAGGCATTGTTTGATTTGTTGCAGTTTATGTGCTATTTTAAGTATTCATATACGGAATGTTGCTTTTTGGGTATGATTATGTACTTTGCATCTACTTGTTGAGAACAAGATACATGCATATCTATATCTATATCTATATCTATATCTATATCTATATCTATATCTATATCTATATCTATATCTATATCTATATCTATATCTATATCTATATCTATATCTATATCTATATCTATATCATCTATATCTATCTATAGAGATAGAGATAGAGATAGAGATATACATACACACACACACACACACACACACACATACACACACACACACACACAGAGTCTAAGAAACTTTAAGCCAACTATTTTCAATGATAATGTGCATCTTAAATACATCCTAAGGTATTTACCTTAGTTGTCCTTCTAAGTGCATCTCTCTACATAAAACAGGGGTTAGAGGTTTTTTGTTTTGTTTTGTTCAGACAGCAAAATGTCTTGCCAGAAGCAAGCTATACACAGGAGAGCAATTATTAAAAAGGCAACAAAACCCCCAAAACTAGTTTACCTCTTCTTACCACTAGAACTCTGGTGGTGTAACACTTAGACTTATATATCTCTTCATAGTGCTTTACAGCCCTCTCTAAGTGGCTTACAGAGTCAGCATATTGCCCCTAACAATCTGGCTCCTCATTTTACCTACCTCGAAGGGATGGAAGGCTGAATTGAGCCAATGAGACTCGAGTTGCTGAATTGCTGGCAGTCAGGGGTCAACAGAATTAATCTGCAACACTGCATCTAACCACTTGTCACCACAACTCTAATACGTATATCTAGTGCAGAGAGAATACAAATATATGCTTCAGAATATGTATAGATCCCTACACTATGGAAAGTTTATTTCTAAACTGTCAATCTTACTGATAACCATTTAACAGCTACATGGTAGACTAACTACTTAAATAACAACTGTTACCAGCACCAGATGCATTTCTCATTCATTTGTACGAGGCAAAAATAAGATTGAGTTTGCATGCCAGGCTCTCAGTGAGGTCAAGCTGCAAATAAACAAGGGAATAGTGAGGCCAGCTGCAATGTTGTATTCTTTAATAGAGAATTGTTTTCACTGTTCTCCTACTGCTTTCATGCTTCTGATGCCATGTAATACATAAGATAGACAATATTAATACAAGATATTCGCACTTCCTCAGAGACTCAGAAGCCATTCTTGGAGTATACTCCTGGTTGCTATAAAACAACTTGAAGCTACAATTCTATTATTTTCAAGTAAATTTTTGCTTTTTGTCTTAGCAGAATACAGTATTAAAAAAGGAGAGAAAAAATAGCAATACTGATCAATACACTGAACACGAAAAATATATGGCAAAGGAATGGGAAAGACCAGGAATAGTGGTAGATGCAGGACATTGAAGATACTATAACAAGATTTTATGGCCTGGTTAATAAAAATAGAAGCTAAAATTATGGATAAATCACAATTACTTGATTTTTGTAACATGCTAAGTCATAAGTTCTGGCTTACAAATGATCATAGCTAGAGTATTTAGTGCAATGTACATGTATGCAATTTCTGAACTTCCAAACAGTGATATACATTAATAAAATTAAAATTTGCTAAAGTTAATAAAATAGTTACTACTTAATAAAGTCAATAGTTAACAAAAATAAAATTCAAGGACAAAAACTTATTCTACTGTGTTATATTGACAAAAAGTTATTCTACTGTGAGATAAATAAGCATCATTTTCCTATAAATCTGTTGTCCAAAAACTTTGGCCAAGTAAAATAATTTCAGTAATATATATAACTCTCCAAATTTTATTTTTGCATCCATACATTCCTAAATTATGTTCTGAACCTGATAGTTCCCCATTGGTATGTTAATATATGCTCCATATATTTCTTGTTATTAACATAACAAAATCATACTTATGCTAATGGTTTTAAAAAGAAATCCAACGAAAGTCATGTTCTTATTTTGTTTTAGGATTATTACGGCACCGCATTTTCAGTTTAGGTAGGACATTTCCACCCTGCCACTTTTCTTCTTTTTCAAGCCCTTTGAAACAGATTGAAAACAATCATGATATTCTTCCCTTCTGCCACTTGAAATGCTGAGAATAGCAGAAAAATCAGTGCTCTGCCTCAAGCAGCTATAGGAAGTAAAAATCTCATTCCCAATCCATAAGGGGAAAAAACAAGGGAGGTACAGACTCCAGTAACTGCACAAATGCTGAAGAAGATGAGAAATTGACAAAGCATTTACCAGTTTAAGCCGAAGCTGGTTTTACTTACTTGAAAGAGAGCTACAAAGTCAGCCAGTTTAGAATCTGAAGGTCAAACTAAATTCTCTAAAGCTTAGAAGCCCATAATAGCACTTAGCAATAGCATTTAGACTTATATACCACTCCACAGTGCTTTACAGCCCTCTCTAAGTGGTTTACACACTCAGCATATTCTGGGTCCTCATTTTACTGACCTTGGAAGGGTGGAAGGTTGTGTCAACCTTGAACCGGGTGAGATTCGATCTGCCAAACTGCTGGCAGCCGGTGATCAGCAGAAGTAGCCTGCAGTACTGCACTCTAACATCTCCCCTGCAGCTCTGTGATTCCACAAGGAAATGGAATCACAGAATCTCAAAACAAGAAAGCCATAATAAAAACTCTGGTATTGTGGGAACATAGAACTCAGAAGTGATTTTCAAACCGGTGAAGAATCTTGTATGAAACTTTCCATAATGCAGCATCTATTATCTTATTTTTTGGATCATGACACTTTTTACATTCATATTGAGTTGAGCCATTGGAAGGGAATGTCACTGAAGGCCAATTATATTTTAGAGACTAGTATATCCAGTGAAAAAATAGTGGTGGAGGTAGAAGTCTGAATATTGAAACTTTAAAATCATTCTACCAAATGTGGGGAAAAACCACCAACATATGATAATTTTCTTTTAAACACTCAGACATATTGAAAGATTCGTTCTTCATTTCAGTACTGACGCTTTGTTTTCCAAGTGACCTTTAAAATAATTCTATTCAGATTGCAATTCACGAAGATAGAAAAAGACTTGAATGCTCACTGTGCCTTCTCCTTCGCATTCTCACTATTAGTATTAAATGAGTTCCCTTTCTTTTCTTTTTTTTACATAGAAACTATGTCTCTACAAGTAGTTTCCAACATTTTTGAGCCAATATTAAATGTTGACAATTACAGTGTAGATGCTGTCACAAAATGGCTGAAAGGAAGAAGGGGGGGGGGTGATATACTTTCTCAAAATGCTAAGGTGGACACAATCAGTCTTAGAAGATCATAACTGTACATAATAAAGCAGGGGGAGGTACAGAATAAATTTTAAAATGGTGGCCATGACAGATCACACTTTGTGAAACCCTCATAATTTAGACAATGGGTGAAGAAAACATTTGATAGTCTTGCCCCATAGTGGTACTTTTGCACCCATTGTCCAATTATTAAATACAATTTTCAAAATTCACAATTAAAAAGATTTTTGGCAGAACCATGAGGAAGTGTTGGTTGCCTCAATTCTATCTATATAAAGCACTGAGGATTAATAATCTATATACAGCTAAATTACTCCTTGATATTTTACGCACACTGAAGGCCACCAGAACAGTTAAGAAACGTAGCTGGCACAGGATGTCCCTCCAATAAAATGATTTACCTGCTTAACATATCCTGCAATAACTAATTTTAGTATATAATTAGTGTGAAAAAACCCAGATAATTAAAATGACTTATTCACTGAAAAAAATGAGGGGGAAAATAATAAATTTTAATCAAGCAACCAACCCAGTGAGAGAAACTGAAAAGGAAAACAAATGCATAAAGAAAGCAGGTTGAATAAAAGGAAGCACACCACTGATTCATTAAACTAAGGCAAAGCCTCCGCAAAGACTCTTTATGGAAATGCTAAGGCACAAAGTTTGATTTATACTCAGTAGCTAAATTTCAATTCCCCTTGGCTTTTTACCCCCTCAGAATTTTGAGACCAGGCTAAATGAAACACAGCAGAATCTATTCATTCTTACTTCAATGCCTAGGATTTTTCCCCTTAAGCAGATAAAAGCAGTGCCAGTTAAAAACAATGGTGTTATTGTCAGGAAAATAATTTGACCATAATTACTTCCTACATCACAAATTATGCACAGAAACTGTTGCTGAGATTGTATTTGTATTTAACAAACAAACAAATTCTCCCAAAGGTGCTTTTTCAAGAGGCAACTGACTTTCTTGTTTTTCTTTGAAAACATTTTGCTTCTCATTCAAAGAGCTTCTTCTGGTAGTGGAGAATCCTTTCATTTCCCAGCATCCAGTCAGAGCTGAAGAAGCTTCTTGGATGAGAAGCAGAGGTAGTATTCAGCAGGTTCTGACCAGTTCTGGAGAACCGGTAGCGTAACTTTTGAGTAGTTCAGAGAACCGGCAAACACCACCTCTGACTGGCCCAGGGCTCCATCTATTCTCTGCCTCCTAAGTGCCAGCTAATCAGGAGGGAATGGAGATTTTACAGAATCCTTCCCCTGCCACATTCACCAAGCCATGCCATGCCAGGCCCACCAATTCACACCTACACAACCAATCGTAAAATTCTTTGAATCCCACCACTGATGAGAAGCAAAACGTCTTCAAAGAAAATCAAGGAAGTCTAGTTGTCTCTTGAAAAAGCACCTTTGGGACAACCATGACCTGAATGACTGGGAATCTTCATATACAAAATCAAATTATACAAATGGCCCTTGTGGTAAGGAGTTGTGTTTGGTAAAGTACAGGTAGTCTTCATTTAATCACCATAATAGGAATTGACAACTCAATAATTAACTGAAGAGGTCATTAAGTGAAAGATCACAATTTTATGATCTTATTTCAGCTTCTTTTGCTTTAGGCTTGCAAAAGTTGTAAATGTGAGGTCTGATTGGAAAGTTACTTTTTCATCTTCTTCATAACTGTGAATTGTTGCTAAATGAGACAACTACCTACAAATTGAGTATGTCTAGTTTAATGAAAAGAAGGACTAGGGATGACATGAGAGCAATGTTCCAATATCTCAGGGACTGCCACAAAGAAGAGGGAGTCAAGCTATTCTCCAAGCACCTGAGGGCAGGACAAGAAGCAATGGGTGAAGCAAAATAATGGAGAGAAGTAACCTAGAATTAAGAAGAAATTTCCCGACAGTTAGAACAATTAACCAGGGGAGCAACTTGCCTCCAAAAGTTGTGAATTCTCTAACACTGAAGGTTTTCAAGAAGAGATTGCACGACCATTTATCTTGAAATGGTATAAGGTTTACTGCCTGAGCAGGGTTGGACTAGAAGACCTCCAAGGTGCTTCCAACTCTGTTATTCTATTCTATTCTGTTCTGTTCTGTTTTATTCTATTCTATGTTCTATTCTATATTCTATTCTATGTTCTATTCTATGTTCTATTTTATGTTCTATTCTATTCCCTTTTCCCCTTTCCCCTTTCCCCTTTCCCCTTTCCCTTTCCCCTTTCCCCTTTTCCCTTTTCCCTTTTCCCTTTTCCCTTTTCCCTATTCTCTACTCTACTCTAGTCTACTTTACTCTACTCTACTCTACTATACTCTACTCTACTCTGTCTACCTGTAGATGCAAAACCAATCATCAATTAAACAACAAATGCTCTCCTGGCAAAAAACCTAAGTCTACCAAAGTATTTTTTTTTAAAAAAAAATGAAACTATGATTTGTTTCAGAAGAGAAAGTTTTAGTCAGTCTGAGAAGGGACATTGCAAAGACCCTGTGATTTGGTTGCTATAGAGGGCAGCATCTGCTTTGGAAGGAGGTGCTTTCTGTAAGTTATATAAGAAAATGTCTTAGAGTTGTTGTACATGCAGGAGAACCACATTACACAATGACAACCTCACTTTCTTTCTGGATTCTCATTCTCATGTTTTCCTTCAGCTTGCTATAAAGAAGCCTTAGTCTTTAGGAGCCATAGTTGATAATTTCCAACCTTTAATTTATATAGACTTTCCCAAGTTGTGCCTGGTTTAAACAAATAACAAGTTCTTAAATTGAGTATACTGCCAAGAAGCACTTGGATAAATCAAACTTGTCTTTTAATTCTGGGAAAAAAATTGAAACTAATTTCCTCAGGGCTGAGTTGATCCTAAATAACACTCAAATAGCTGGGATTTAGAGCTGGCTGTGAGTAGCAGTAATTATGAAATGAAAATCTTGCAGTAAAGAAATGTATTTAGTACCTTCGATATTTGTTGAAAATAATGTGTTGGAATAAATGTGGCAAGGCCTCTCAAAATATAATTTAATCTTGGATTTATGTTCACCTCAATCAAATTTAATGAACCCCAAATATTCATAAAAATTCAAGATCATCTCTCTAGATCATCTTGCATATGGATCAAAACAGGATATACTTAACTGTATTAACTGAGAAGGATTTCTGAGATATAACATAAAAATAAAGCAGTCAAAACATAACCCAAACTTCAAACCTTATACTTTACTAAATTATTATTGTGATTTTCTGATATCAAGTTTTGTTTATATCCATTTTTAAAGCAACCAGACAAGATCAAAGTTAGTAATGAGATAAGATTAGGGATATAAATTTCTGTTCTATTTACAAAATATTGTCAGTACATAATGAAATGTTCTGCTTTGCTCCCCATACTGTAATTCCATCAATACTTTCAGAAATGTGTAATCATATAGGCAAGGAGTTCTAAAGCCCGATTAAAAAGAAAAGAAGAAAAAGAACATCCTTGACATATCCTCATCATAAATTTAACCAGAGAGAAAGTGCACCATTAATAATCACACATGATTTAGGAGTTGAATAAATTATATCAATGCAAAATGTAAAACTCAGGCAAAATCCCAAAATAAATCAAGACCCACTTCACAAACTGTCAAGATATCATATCAAATACTGTCTTCACTTCCAAAGAAATTATACTGACTAGGTCGTATTAATTTTGAGTTAAAGCACGAGCATCAATTAAAATTCTGTTATTGTATGAATCTAGCTTACAATGAAAGAGCATGCTGATAATCTACAGGCCAAGGTGGCTTTTAAAATCTTAGTATCCACATTTATCCAGGAATTAGGTCTATGGTTAGAACAGATGGTAGCATCATTGCCTGATTGAGGGATAACTGAAATCTAGATTCATTAAAATTAGAAGACAAAAATGTATTCCAAAAAGCTTGACTGCACACCTCAAATTAAAAAGTAAGCAAAGCCTCAATATTCCTTTTATACCTATTGTAATTATTCCCCAATTTCATAGATTTAATTCTAATGACTGCCAACAGTTCAGCAGTTCGAGTCTGACTGGCTCAAGGTTGATTCAGCCTTCCATCCTTCCAAGGTTGGTAAAATGAAGTCCCAGATTGTTGGGGGCAAGAGGCTGACTCTGTAAAACTGTCTAGAGGTGACATGTTTGACTCTTCCCTTGGGCTCAGCCTGGTTATCTCCTACACAAATGCTGCTAATGGAGGGAAATGGGTAGAGAAAATGGAATCTACCATAGAAAATTCTTTATAATGTTCTCCAGCTACATTTAATGTATTATTTTTGTAAACGAATAGCAATCTGTAGAGACTGTAATCAACAGTGGAAGCAAAAAAGGAAGAATGGCCATATTTATTTCCTTGTTGGCTAGTTTTTCCCCAAAGCTCTTCCCCTTATTTTGCCTTTCTCCTTTTCAACAATAGATAGACTGAAGGGCAATTCTGAGAAACCTTTGATTAATTGCCTCCTTCTGACTCATCCTTCTTTTTTCCTGATTACACCATCTAATGGCTACTTTTCACGAAGATTTAAGAAAAAGATTGGAGGAAATTACATAGAATGCTGCAAATCCTGCAGTTTGGTTCTATGATAACTTCCAGTCACAGTGAATAATAATGGGACAGTCATTCATTGCACCCCAAACATATAACATAATACTACATGTTTGGTTTGCAAATTAAGTTCTGTAAACTGGAGGTTTCTCAAATTCAGTTCCATATTAATTTTTCCTTAAAAAGTAAATATGGAAAGGGAAGATCATAGTTTGGAAAAGGTATCAGTTAGTGACCTATCTTTCTAGAACAGGGGTGTCAAACTCACGGTACATGGGCTGGATGTGTCACGCACTAGCCACAACCATGTGGTGTTTAGCGAAGGGGAAAAAGTCATGATATGTCATGTGACGACACCATGATAATGCAAGTTTGACACCCCTGCTTTAGAAGGAGTGATAAGAGCAGCCTCTCCATGGCATAGTTGATGAAGATGGTGGCTATATGTAAAAGCCACTGTATTTGGACAGACCCAAGGACAGTGTGCCTTTCAAAAACTACTATGACTAATTATTGTATTATTTTGACATTTTAAAGATAATGCAGACAAGAAATATTTAATATAAAAGTTTGAAAAAGGAGAAAGGTTAAGTATTTAAGTATTTAATAAATTTATAGGCCGCCCAATCCCGAAGGACTCCGAGCGGCTTACAGAAATACATTTTTTAAAAAAATAAAGAATTAAAAATAGAGAAAAAAAAGATCACTTCATGCACTCAATCTAGGCGGGGCTGGACCTCATTCATGAGGTCAACAGCCCCAGGCCTGCCGGAATAGCCAGGTTTTGGTAGCCTTTTGGTAGCCTTAAGGAGGAGGGAGGAAAACAAAGAAAGTTGGACAGTTAATTTTTGGGCATGGTTTAAGGATTTCTGTCCTGGGGAGGATGTTGGTTTAGAAGACCACTAAGATTCCTTTCAGCCCTATGATCATAGAAAAATTTCAGTATCAGAATGTAGGAATGCTTAACATTTTTTTAAAAAAAATGGTCATTATGATAAGAGGATATACTCGTATATATTCTCTGAATGATTTTATTCCATACATACATTTCTGTGACTGCTACATAAGCCTAAGTATCCTTTTCCCCTTGTGTACTTATTTTTACCTGGCTATTTCTCTTTTTTTCAATGATGGTGCTACAAAGGTAAGTGTGTTCCAGTTCCATGTCAAATCTGGCAGCATCATTGTAAGAATCATGGAGAACTTCTGGGTTTCCTAACAGCTTGGTGGCTGTAGTGTGAATAATAGGAATGAAGTCCAGTTTTTGAGTTTTTCAGGAAAGAATTCTTAGCGGAAGAAAAAGGGAGCTCTTTGTTGGGCAAAACTCTTTCCTTTCCTACATAACTGAAGATTATAAATTGTAACCTCTATAAATACTTCTATATAATATGTAGGAAGAACTTTATTCTCTTGTCAACCCTTTACACTGTTATTCTGGCTCTTCAGGAGAAGTCTTCGAGAGAAATGGGATTTTGAAATTCAGTGATAATCTACATCAAAGTAATTCAAGGGTCACATATACTGCAAAGGTACTTAAAACCTGAGGGAGCTACCTTTACTACAGGATCTAGCCTTGAAATAGCATATACTAGCACTTGATAGAGATATTTGTGGAAATCCCATTTGTGGAGTTCTCCAATTTCCTGATTTTTTTCCTTAAAAAAAATCACTTTTAAGTTGCAATGTAGAAACCTTGCTGCTGTGTTTTTGTGAAGCTATCAGTTCTTTTTTTCTACAAAGCTTCCACAGACTTAAAGAGGAACTTTGGAGTGAAAACAACCTGCTTCTTCTAGTCAGCTTCATTGCTCTAATGAAGGCAATTTCCTTCTAAACAGATCTTGCTGCTTAATATCTCTTCTGTTAAATGTCAGTTGGGGTAATCATATATCCCATATTTTTTGAACTATAAGATGCACCTAGTTTTAGAGGCGGAAAACAAGATTTTGGCCTCCATGCAACTTGTTTTCGCTCTCCATGCCCCCCATTTTGGCCTCTTGAACTCTCCACGTGTTGCATTTTTGCCAGAAATGGAACATGTGGAAAACCGCAGAGTGCTTCTGGGGACAGGGGAGGGTGAAAACATAATGTATGGAGTGTTTGGGAGGCAAAAAATGGGCCTGTTTTGACAAAAACGGAACGTGAGGAGCACTTCTGGGGGCCAGGGAAGGTGAAAACGCATTGTGAGGAGGGTTTGGGAGGCGAAAAACAGGCCCCTATTTGATCTATAAGACACAACAAAATTTTCACCCATTTTTAGGGAGGGGGGAGTGCATTTTTAGGGAGGGGGGAGTCTAACTGCTAACTGCTATTGCTATCTAATATTCCAAAAAACACGGTACATATACCCATCATTTCATAAATTGGCAGTAGGAGATAGTGATAAGATGATTCACCAGTCCACAAAGTAGGATAGATTCCCACATTGTGCTAACTCATAATGTGGTTTCAGCATAAATAATGTGAACCCATCATTTATGGTTTGCAACACTATGGTAGTAGCATTAACCCAGTATGATTTGCTTAATAAATCATACGTAAAACAAATCAAGGTTCAAATAAATTGTCAACCCAATATTAAGCATGTCTAAATAAGCTGTGTAAACATAGAAGATATATTAGGTAGGAATGTTAAAAATGGACTATTGAAGGACTATTATAAAAAATATGAATATAATGTCCAAAGTGCCTTTTTGGCATGTTCTTAATTTCTTGTCCTGAAGGAAAGGCAGTCTGTTCAACCTAAATTCAGGTAGAATATAACAACTGAATATAACACCCTTCTGAGGTTGCTATATATATTCTAATTTTTGTAATGTGATGATAATTTGTTTTAATTTGTTTATGGTTGTTTGCCACATAGAGTCACCTTAATAAACTGGGCAGTCATACAAATGGAATAAACAAACAGATAGATGATAGGTAGAAAGATATTCTCTCCCTCTCTCTCTTTCTTTCTCGCTTTGTCCCTTGCTCTCCCCTCCTCTCTCTTCCATACCCAAATATTACCATGGAAGAATCTTAATGACCAATCCATATTGTGCTAGAAACTGGTGATCAGAAGTATGTACTAAACCTCAATCCATTTTTAAAATTCAAATCAATGTCCTCAGATATCAAATGTGTCAAAATTGTGTGTGTGTGTGCGTGTGTGTGCGTGGCAATGTGTGTGGCCACCATATCTCCCAGTAAACATCCAGACAACTACCAGATGGAAGCAAAGAGCTCACTGTGGGCTTATTTTTGCCGGAAATTGTATAGGGTTTCTTGCCTGAACAGCGATTTGGACTAGAAAACCCCCAAGGTCCCTTCCAACTCTATTATTCTATTAAGCATACTTACTGTATACTTATTATCTGTAGCACTCATATGATTACAAATCAGAGGCTGCTCTGAATTGAACTGGAGAGTCAGTGGATCAAAAAGAGCTTAAGGTCATTTTACAAATTTGAATGACGGCAGTCTTCACTGGGTGAATTTGCTCAAGGCATTAACTCTCAGCTTCATTTACCTTCCAAGGTTGTTGTAAGTAAAAGTGTGTGCATGTTTGTGCATCTGTCTGTGTGAGAAGGAGAAAAGTGAATGAAAAAGAAGCACATACATACACACTGCTTCCATATGTAATGCTAGCAAGCCATGGACCGCACATCTGCAGAAGGTTGCGTTAAAGTAACTTATTTGCTTGTGTTGGAATCATTACTGTTATCCCAGGGGTGTTATGTCAACACCAGCATCTCATACTGTGTAGAATATACTTGGTCATTTCTTTTGTTGAGGCAAGCATTTAAAAACAGTATATCAAAGGAAATGACACATCAGCTGTTTTTTTTCTGCATTTTTATACCTTGCCTGCTCATTAGGGCTCTGTGAGAGCCCATCTCCATCTCAATGGCATTAATTGCAGCCGGTTTGTCAGAAGCACCAGAGGCAAACAGTTTCAAAGCAGTGTGGTGGAAGAGGAACACATTACTAATTAATCTGGGGGCTCCTGGAGTGATGTTGAAATTGGTTGCTCTTTTTGGAATTATGCCTCCATGTGTTTCTGGGGAAAAGGAGGCTTTCACATAGTTCTTAATCCCTTAGGGACAGAGCAGGCTGTAATATACTTAGTTGATAATATATTGGCTAAAATCACAACAGAAAGAAAAAAAACCTATCAAGATCTTGGACAAAAAGGTCAATTGGGAATAAAATAAAAAGCTCATGCAGATTCAGTTCATTTCCAATGTTTTTCATGCATGAAGTTTCACTGTTCCTGTGAGAGAGACTTCTGATAGATTTGAACATTCAAACCATGTTTTAAATTGAAGAAGGCAGCCTTCTGGGGTGGGGGGATGTCATTGTATTGAACCCTGCAATCCTTTAAATGATAATTGAAAATATCCCCCCCCCCAGCTCTGTAAAAGATCGAGGTGCGTCTACTTGGAGAATATTGTCTGTTGTTATTGTTCTAGTGTATTTTCTCCTGTTACCATTAATTGCTTTGGTTAGCTTTTATGTCCCATGCATGTATGTTAAAAATCTGAACGCTGCCCAGAGTGATTGCTAAATTGTGCAGATTTTCAAATCCAAATTATTACTAAATTGTAAATAATTCAGATTTTGATAGCATGGCATAGCTGCTTTCATAAAATGACTATCTTAGGGTGAACTTACTTGTTTCATGATTAGATGCCCAATAAAACCCATTCTCTAAATTGGTAAGCTAAGTCCCTCATATTTCATGATCCCAGGTAATGCCCAGCCACCCCAACGAACTTAACCCAATCCATGAATAAGTGGATAATTTAATACATTCATTATAATTTATTAACATTCAATTTAACAAATACAGTAGTATTTATAAAATATCAATTACATTATTATCACTATGGTTGGTTGCATAGACAGCCAGATGTTTAGACTGGATTTGGCATTTGTATCCATCTGTTGAGTCATTCCCAAGGAATGGGAACAGGCAAATGTTTGATGGTGTTAAAGTTGCAGGATGTAAGCTGTTGCAAGCAAAGCTGCCTTTTCCAGTTGACTGATGGTGATTTTTTCAATGCCAGTGGTGTTCAAGTAATGCTCCAGATATTTTGGAAATACACCCAAGGCACCTATCACTATTGGTACTATTGTTGCTCTACTTGTTATATTTCTATTTTCAGGTTTTTATATTTTGTTACTTTCTCCATTCCTTTTCCTTCCACTCTGCTGCCTCCAGGTACTGCCACATCCACTATCCAAACTTTGGCTTTCTTATCAACAATTGTTAAGTCTGGGGCGTTATGTGGCAGGTGCTTGCCTATTTGAATTTTAAAGTCCCAGAGCACTTTAGCTTTTTCATTTTCTATTACTTTGTCTATTTTATTGTCCCAGCAGTTCTTCCTTGTAGGCAAATGTTACAAATTAGTATAATTATTATAATAAATTATTATTATTTATAAGTCCAGTTGGGAAGGGATCCTGATAGGATACTAAGGAAAGTAAATTGGTGCCTAGAAACAAAGAAGAATGTAACAGTTCAAATGAATGGAATTCAAACACATACATACACAATCACGAAAACTCATGTTCTTGATTTAAGATGGTATGCACATGTGAAGCTAGCAAACCATCGATAGTTCTATCTTTGTTTTGTTTAAAAGCATGCTTAAGTGACTTACATATGGTAAAAGCAAAGCAATCAGCACAATTGCAATTCAGATAGAGCAGGACAATTGAAAATGATCACTGTTTCCTTCTACAGAATATTTTTTAGGAGCAGAACATGTCAAAAATAAAAGAAATGAGCTGTTTGCTTTGCATAGATCCAAGTCACCTATATTTTGGTAAAGGAGACCGGTCTATTCTGTGGACATGTACAGCTATCCTTGAAATGGGCTCATTTTATTTATTTATTTATGTGATATCTAGAGCTCTCCATCTCAGCAAATGACTCTGGATGGTTCACAATTCATGCAAATTCCAAACTGTTTTTGCCGCTAAAACCCACCATTTAGTGCATATGACACCCAACGTATTTCAATGTTTTAAAAAGTTTTAGAACATACAATTTATTTAATTGTTATTTACTTAAGATTTAATACTCCTTTTCGTAAGGAAGGTAGAAATTTTCAAAATGAATTCTGTCTCTCGATCGTATATGTAAAAAAGAAAAACACTAGAAAAAAGAGGCCACGTCTGATGAAAAATCAAGGACTGGAATTTTCATGTTTAGTCTTTCTACAGGTAGCTCTCGATTTACAACAATCCATTTAGTGACCGTTCAAAGTTACAATGGCACTGAAAAAAGTGATGCATGACCACTTTTCACCTGACCATTGCAGCATCCCATTGATCAAGTGATCAAAATTCAGATGCTTGACAACAGACTCATATTTATGGTGGTTGCAGTGTCCCAGGGTCATGGGATCATCTTTTGCAATCTTCTGACAAGCAAACCAGATTCACTTAACAACCATGTTACT
Organism: Thamnophis elegans; assembly: GCF_009769535.1. Taxonomy (NCBI): domain Eukaryota; kingdom Metazoa; phylum Chordata; class Lepidosauria; order Squamata; family Natricidae; genus Thamnophis; species Thamnophis elegans. The sequence goes on from NC_045546.1 coordinate 26,672,058, forward strand.
AATTTAACAAGGGCAGTGATTCATTTAACAACTGAGGCAAGAAAGGTTGTAAAATGGGGCAAACATGACTTAACAAATGTTCTTGCTTAGCAACAAAATGCAACAGGAATTTTGGACTTAGTTGAGGTTGAAAATTGAGAACTATCTGTATGCATGCTTGGTTTTAGAAAAGATTAACTGGATTTTCTAATAATACTGTGGTAAAACAAGTAGAAAGAAAAGGGAAAGGGAAAAGGGAAAGGAAGAAAGGAACTTTATATGATCAGACATGAGGCAGAAAGTCTGAAATTAGACTAACTGTGCTAAGTATTAATTGCCAGAATGACTAAGAAGATAAAATACCAAAGAGAGTTGTCACATACTACGTAGAAGAATGTGTATTCAACTTCCATGGTACAGAATGCTTTCATATGTCACTAGACATTTTCCTGTTTTTTAAAATCTTTTTTTTTGCACATCAATAATGAGGATTTTGTGATTTGTGGCAAAATATTCTATAATTAAAGTGATTAGTTTTTAAATGAGGATGAAAAACAACAAAAATAAATCACTTTGTTCACAGTGATTGCATAAAAACACATATAAAACCTAGAACACAATATAATACTGCAAACAGATGGCCCTATAAAAAGCCAGAATGAACCCAAGTTTTCAAATACTTTAACAATTAATTTCCATATAATTGGAGATAAAGGTAATAAATTCTCCTTCTCCTTCTCCTCTTCCTCCTCGGGGTTGCTCTCACTATTTTGCACATTATTTTGCTGACAAGTCAGTCAGATTCACCATAGACTTGACTTTTCCTGATTGAACTGAATGCAAGTGCCCAGATGGCATTTCCTCCCAATAAGGAGTCCTTTTGACTGTTAATTATATGGATGCATTTCTGCATAGCATATAGCCCTGCCACTGGTAGGGCAATTTCTTCCCCTATGGAGATCAGGAAGAAGCATACTTATTGTAATCTCAAATGTGATCAAAGCCGTATTGCAGGAGGAACTGTTTACCATGTTCCTTCTTGAGGGTACTTCTCTGTGTTAGATAGCCAACTTCATGACTTCAGTCTTCTTTTTTAAAAGTTATGGTTGCTAATGCTGTGATAGGAACCAGCCACAAAGCACTTCAAAGGAAGTGAATTATTTTGAGCCTTTTCTTTCAGGTTTCAGATGTGGATAGAAAGTTTATTCATCACACTGGTTGATAAATTTGATTACCATTTAAATGGAAGGCACACATTCTCTTCTGATTCTGTTAGAACTTTCTGTGACCTTCAATGCCATCAACCATGGCATCTTTCTAGGTCACTTATAAGGTTGAGAATTTGAGGTTGTGTGCTTCCTGCGACCTGCCTTCCATTGACGATCTGTTCAGTGCATGAGTCAAAAAGAGGGCCATGAGAATATTTACAGACCTCTTGCATCCTGGACATAAATTGTTTCACTCCTACCCTCAAAACGACGTTATAGAGCACTGCACATTAAGACAACTAGACACAAGAACAGTTTTTTCCTGAATGCCATCACTTTGCTAAACAAATAATTCCCTCACCACTGTCAAACCATTACAAGGATGCATTACTATTACTATTAGTTTTCTCATTGTTCCTATCACCTACCTTCTCCCACTTATGACTGCAAGACTGTACCTTTGTTGCTTGTATCCTTGCGATTTATATTGATCTTGATTGTTTCCTGATTACTTATTTGTACTCTATGAATATCATTAAGTGTTGTACCTTATGATTCTTGATGAATGTATCTTGTCTTTTTACGTACACTGAGAGCATATGCATCAAAGACAAATTCCTTGTGTGCCCAATCACTCTTGGCCAATAAAGAATTCTATTCTATTCCTTGGCAGATGATTCATGCCAGTGATTGTAGGAAATATCAGTTTACTGACGTCTTACATACAGAAGGCCATATGGCTAAGCATCTCCTTCCCACTTTCAACATCTACATGAAGGCACTGGAAGAGTCATCCATCAGTTTAGCGTGCCATGTCATCAAAATGCTGATAATATCCAATTTATTTTGCCAGCCCAGGCTATTATGGCAATGCAGTTAAAGTACTTTTTTCATATCTAAGTCTGAATGGAAGAGACAGCATTGCAAATACTATTTGTAATTCCTAACTACTAGGAAATTAAGGGAGTAGGATATTTCTAGCTCGATTAAAACTTGTTTCTCTTCATTTCTACCCACACATTTGAGTCAGGCCTCTGGAGCAATAGAGAATGATAGATACTATCAAGTAAGTCCAATTAATACAAACATTTTAAAGCAGCAATCTGATCATGCTTACCTTTTCAGATTAAAAGTAACATTTCCTGGAATAGAAACCAAAGCTGACTCATAATGACATTTATAAGTCATTTTATTACCTCAAAGTGAAAATTGGGTATAATGTGATAAATAAGAATCTTAAAAGATTTCAAAAGTCCATACAGCAAACTACCATCCATCCATCCATCCATCCATCCATCCATCCATCCATCCATCCATCCATCCATCCATCCAATATATGGCACGACTACGGCATTATATTATGTACCAGTTGCACTTTCTCAAAACTCTCCCTTTTTAAATATGTTGACACAGACTGGATAAAAGCCCACAAGGCAAAAACTATCCCCCTAAGGCCTGCCTGCCTGTTTATCCTATCCTATCCTGCCTGCCTGCCTGCCTGCCTGCCTGCCTATCTGCCTGCCTGCCTGCCTGCCTGCCTGTCTGTCTGTCTGTCTGTCTGTCTGTCTGTCTGTCTATCTATCTATCTATCTATCTATCTATCTATCTATCTATCTATCTATCTATCTATCTATCTCTATCATCTATCTATATCTATCTATCTATCTATCTATCTATCTATCTATCTATCTATCTATCTATCTATCTATCTATCTGCCTATCTACCTACCTACCTACCTACCTACCTACCTACCTACCTATCTATCTATCATCACCTAGTATTTCAAAACTAACAAATATAGATACCCTTTAAAATGAAAAGATTCCAAGTAAGAGCCACAAGGTGTTGATAAGTAAACAATAAATACTAAGCAAGGTGTTTTGGATATTTGGGAATAGCTTCTATAAACATCCATAATACTGTTTTTATAGTAGCAGCAAAACACATCATCTAACATGTGCCCTTGGGCAACCACTGGAGCTTTTCTGTGCTGACTCCAGAAGTTTTCTGCTGCTAGAAAAACTTGAAATTGAAGTTTTTGACATAATGGGGCTTTCAATTTATTTGTCTTGGCACATGCCAGAATAGATAAGGCAGTGCCACCATGCCATCTACAGTATGTGTGCGTGTATGTGTGTGCAGGTACACATTTCTTTGACATGTATTTTTCTAGTTAACAATCATTTCTCTGTATCTATCACACACACGCACACGCACACACAAACACAAGATATTCTTTGTAAAGGTAAGAGATATGCTTCATAACTTGAAAACTGATTCAGAAAAAGCATATGTTTCTGTCATTTATTAAAATAGTCTTTATACGAACCTGGGAAAAGATGCAACTACTTTAAGGAGTCAACATATTCAAGTTAATGCCGCTCTTTTTTTCCACATCTAAAATACTACATAAGAACCATATTTAATAAAAACAGCCCAATTCCATAGAACACAGAGTGAAGTTCATAACTAAAATTAAGCAGAACAAACTGTGTTAATAAATAGCAGAAGCTTCCAAACTAATTTGGAATCTTGAAAACTAATAAGGAATCCTGAAACAGGAACAAAGGCATAGCTACTTTAAAGGGTTGCAAGCAAATTCTACACTTGTACTTTGATGAGTCTGGAAACTGTTTTGTTTTGCAATTAATTGGTAGAAAAAGTTGCATTGTACTTTACAAGTTACTACAGAAGTACTGTTTATCATACTGTTCATTAATTCAAATTCAAAGATATGAAATCTTATTAGGCCAATATTATTTGGCTTTATGAGATGCAAGCTGTGAGTACAATCCAAAAAGTGGGTAGAATGTAGAAAAAAACTCTAATTATGATTTAAGCATTATTTTAATTAAAACATAGCAACTATTCTGAAGGTTTCTTATATTTCTTTATATATTAATAGTATAGTTCAGTGGCAATTCTTGAATATAATGGGGAAGACATGGCTTTGGAACTATAGTTTCAGTATCTTATCTTAGATACTGAATTAAACTTCTTTCTGGATTCACTCAATATAGTCAAGATATTAGTGGAGTTCCCTGTCTCCTCTGTTTGGATGACTGCCTGTTAAGCATGACAGCTCATGAGGGAAGTTTGTATATTCACAAGTTCTTGCAGTCAAGATAATAGTGTATGATTCATACATATACATGAATTATGTATGCAAGCTACTCTGAAAGCTATTTTACCCACTTGTATACATCACTTGTTGCTGGTAAAATATGGTGCTTCCTTCCTCCATTCTGGTAATATCTCAGTGCTGAGAATTGTTTTTTTTATATATGTTTTTATTTTTTAAAACAAACACAAACAAACAAAACAGGTAACATAAAAACATCTTCCATTTCGTACAGTGTGTCGACTGGTTACAAGGTTTTTGTGCATCCTTTCTGTAGTCATCCCTTAAATTTTATATAAAGCCACATATTGTCAATCAAATATATTTGTATACATTATTATTCTAGTACTTCATTTGTTTGACTGTTACAATTATTTCTTCATTTTAAATGAGGTATTCTAAAGATGGGTTCATTTATATTATAATAATTTGTTACATCATCTTCAACATGTCCAATAATAAGTATTTTTTATATCCTATTTTAAATCATTCTATTATTTTGGTGTTGGTAACATTATCTAATAAATTTTCAATTCCATATTTTTTTTAGTCTAACCACTAATTAAATAGATCCCATGTCCTATAAAATTGTTTATTTTCTTGTTTTCTAATTTCATATATCAACTTACTCATTTTCGCACATTCCATTGCTCATATCATCAATCTAATATATATGCATATTATTATTATTATTATTATTATTATTATTATTATTATTATTAAACATTCATAGAATATAGCTATTATTACATCCTTTTTATGTGAAGCATATTAAATTTAAAGTAAATTTATATTATGACATTTCATTTCATCATCCTGGACTCATCCAATGGTGTTACATCTTTGTATTGTATTCTATATAGAATTGTTTATCTTTTATTAAAAAAAAGACTTTTCCACATCATCTCCATGGTCCTCGTTTACAGCTTATATAAAATTCCATATATCAATCTAGTATATATAAATGCATTATTAGCATTATTAATCATTTATTTGACTATAACTATTATTACTTTGTCTTATACATAGTACTCAAAGTTTAACTAAGTTTAACTTAATTTTATTGTGACATTTCATTTCATAGCCTTCCAGTAGTAGTGCAGTCCAATATCTCTTGCCATTTGTAAAATCTATATTCTAGGTGTTTTCTTGATAAGTCTTATGTGAACTTCTCTTGGCAACTTGTTGATCATTGCATATTTTGTAAAGACATGAAACCCTCCATCTGTTCCTTTCACCAGCTTGCCTTTGGTTATCACTGGTACTTCTGCCAAAGATACTCTCATTGTTTCTGTCAAGTTTTCTCCCCTTTCTTCATTTATGTTTTGAGGCATGAGATAGAGATCCAATTCATCTACCTCTCCTTTCAGTATTCCATACATATCATTTCCCTCCACTCTCGGTTTGCTGTCCGTATCAACAATTTTCTTGTCACTTTGTTCATATTTTTCTGCAATTTTTTGAGCTCTATCTTCAAGTTTCATCATTGTTTTATCAATATCCTCAACTCTTCCTTCAATTATTTCTGTTCTTTGTTCTATAATCCCCAGATTCTTTTCAATTCTTTCTGTGCTTATTAGGACTCTTGAATTTCTAGCATAATTCTTTGCAAAGTTATTTTTTCTTCTTCTTCATATTGCACCACTTTCCCGGTTGTAAACACTGCCACTAGGACATCCAAAGCCTTTTACTAGGTTTCAAATAAATTCACTATAATCTTTCAAGTCAAGGCTTCCTCTTTATTGCAGTCCAGCTACTGATAGTATTCCAGAAGAGCACCTATGTAAACAAACTGTACTCTTCCCACTATTCTTTCAATAAACAAATTCTGAAACCTTGAAGCATGAGATATATATCAAATATTTAAAAAAATATTTCCAAGCCTCCATCCTCTAGATAGCAGTGTTACTTATTCAGGGATGTGCAGTCACTAGAGGTAGGGGAGGCATGGCCTCACCAGTCATGAGGAAAATAAAATAATTTTAAAGAATTTTTTTAAAATAATTAAAGCCAAGGTAGTTGCTGACAGATTCCAAGTCACAGTGGCTTGGAGTCTGCGTAGTGTTAACTATAGGAGGAGGCGAGAGAACTATGGGCCTCCTGTGCATAAGAAATTTTTCGTCTTTTAAGAGTTAAGCAAGGATTAAAAAGCGAAAAAATTCGTATGCAAAGGAGGCACGTAATTCTCCCGCCTCCTGATAGCAATAGCAATAGCAATAGCAGTTAGACTTATATACCGCTTCATAGGGCTTTCATCCCTCTCTAAGCAGTTTACAGAGTCAGCATATCGCCCCCACATATCACCCACCTCGGAAGGATGGAAGGCTGAGTCAACCTTGAGACTGATCTGGGAGCAGCGAATCATGCCTTGCACTTGAGCGACTGCGCAATCTAGCAGCAGGAGCCTTGGTTGTAAAACATGCCTGTGTTGGAAAAGTTCATGCTCCAAGCAAGTTCAACTCTCCACTTTGCATCGCGGGAGCCGCCAAGAGCAGAACCATCAGAAGACTTAGAGGTCTCTTATTTCAAAAACTCTCCCTTAAGAATGATTAAGTCTGCATTAAGACATTATTGTTATTATCATCCCTGACATGGAAAATTAAAGCAATCTGCATATGGAAGCCACTTGGGAATTTATGACCAACAAACATGGTAAGCGAATATGGGGCTACTGAGAAGTAAAGCCCACAGACTTAACTGCTGGGCTGGCTGCAGGCCGGGGGAGCAGGCGGGCGGTGGCGTTGGCGGCAGCGGGGCACTTTGCATCGCACGAGCCACCAAGCGCCTTTTCTGCAGACCCGGGTATGGTGCTGGGCAGCCCAGCACCATACCCAGGTCTGCAGCAAAGGCGCTTGGCGGCTCCCATCGTGGGAGCCGCCAAGTGCCTTTGCTGCAGACCCGGCAGCAATCGTGGGAACTTCATCAGCTGCTGCCGCTTCCTCCACTGCTCCCGCTTTCCCCTCTGCCCTGGCCGCGGCTTATGCCATGTTCGGAGTGTTGCCCTTTTGGAAAGCCCCGCCAAAGCCCCGGTGCTGGCAGACATAGGGTGGTAGACATATAGTGGCTTTTGCCCGCTTGCCTCACCAGCCATAAAGCTCACTGCACGTCACTATACTTATTTTTCCTCTGCTTTTAGCTCTCTCTTTAAGCTTTCTTTGAGTTAAGAAAAAATGGTTAAAAAGGACAATCCTGCCGTGTGTTGAAGAAAAGATAAGAAAGGAATCCTTAATCCACAAATACAAAAAATGAGAAAAAATAGAAGAAGGGAAAAAGAGACCAGTCCAATTTAAAAAGTAAGAGGCATTGTAAAAATTTCATCCATAAAAAGGAAACAAAATTAAATAAAAAAAGATAACACAATAGTTTTAATTCAGGCTAATCCACCATTTACTCTCGTCTGTCTTTAATTTTAACTTTACTCTAAATCTTTTTGGGTGTTTTCTAAAAGTAAAATTTATCTCACCAATTCACCAACACTCTCTCTCCTGCTCAGCTTCCATTCAGGGTCTGTCCCAACCTTATGCAGGTTAAAATGGCTGCTTCTCTTGTAGCCGGCAAAAAGAGCTTTCTCCTGGATCTATCAGGGACTTTGCGATGTCCCTGAGATCAGCAGGACGTGCTCTTCTCTATCACCATCTCTACAGGATGGTTTAGGTCCAAAAGGGCCGTCCAGAAACAGAGATATCAACAGCAATCCTGGAGCTCCAAGATTGCATGTTGTGTTGTAGCGACATCAGCCCCGCCTCCCAATGCTGAGAATTGTTGTGTAATGTTTGATTTGTGATAGTTTATTCACATGTAAGTTCTAAAGTGATACACATGTATTTAAGAATCAGCTCTAGATGTTGGTTTACCTAAGCTGTCATTAATTAGCGTTGACTATAAGTATTTTTATTTTTAATAATTATACATATGCTGATATATGAAAAAAAGATAATTATGCTTACACAAAATAATACATAATACATGACTTTAACTTTCCATATGAATAAGGATGTCCCGAGAACATCACTATATCAACGATACATTTATATCAAGATCTGTCAATAAATCTTATGATTTTTCCATCATGTTTAGAATATTCAGGTCCTAGGTTTTTTTCTAGTGTTTATATTTTTTTGAAATGTTTATAATAGTTTTAACCATTTAACAATTTTCCATACCTGTAGTACCTATTATTATTTATTTCAGTTCAGTCTTGGTTGCTGGCTATGATTTCCTTGCACAATTAATAATATTAGTTGGCACAATTTTTGGTGATTGAGTTCATATATCACTTTTTATTAAAATGGCCATTATAGTCATCATTTTGTTAGTTATTCTTGTTTCTCATCCTTTCATTTTTCTGTGGCTTTTTAGCTCTAGTTGTTGAAAGAAATTGCCATAAGGTAAGTACGCCAAAACCTTTCTAAGCTAGCTTTATAAAAGATATGTACTGTATCTTCCATGATATAATGCATCCATGATGTAATACATCAAATATTTGATATCTTAGAACAATCTAAATAGCATAGCAATAGCATTTAGGCTTATATATTATTTAGGCTTATATAGTGCTTTCTAGCCTCTCTGGGCATTTTACAATGTAAGCATTATTTGCATATTGCCTTCAACAATCTGGGTCCTCATTTTACTTACCTTGGAAGGATGAAAGGAAGACTCAACCTTGAATTTCATCAGGATCAAACTCCAGGCTGTGGGCAGAGTTTGTCTGCAATTCTGCATTTTGACCACTGTAGTCAAGTACGTATTCCATATATACTTTTTAATCCCTTTGAAATGGATAGTCTCAATATCAGCAGTAATTTTGCACTGTATTTCACTTTATATATTCAGTACAATTTTTGCACATTTACCTAGAAGTTAGCGCAAATCAGGGTAATAAGGCTTACTTTGAGTAGACATACATATGCTTGCATTGTAAATATAGCATCTCCTAAGTAGAATTCTCCCTGCAGTTTTGCATTTTTCATAAATGTGCTACTTAAAATCCACCCACTAGGGTTTAAAACTATTTATTGTGACACATTAGGAAGTTTCATTAGCTGTTCTGAGAAAAAAATATTTTAACCACATTAATTTTGCCCCAAATAACATTTTTTAAGTTAAGTCCTCCAATACAGTAGTATGTTCCTAAATGTTTTTAAATCAGGAAAGTTATTTTTGTATAATTCAGCAGTATGTTTGCTTAACTATCCTTTAACTTTCTAATTATCTGCTAATGGGTAATATGTAATTACATAGGTATGTGTTCAACTTAATTATTTCTCACAAGGTATGAGGGAGACTGGCTTTTAAAATGGTAACTGTTGAGTTATGGGCCATGAGAAGGTGTAGCCTGAACATGTGATAAGGAGTCAGGCTGAGTATAAAAGAGGAATAGATACCTTTTATTCTATGCACCTTCAAAAGTCAAACTTGGTATTTCTAGTGACATGGCATGTGTGGGTTGAAGTAAAAAAAAACATTGATTGGTTGCTTTTTAATGCATTTACAAGAATCACTAATACTGAAAATAGTCCAACAAAGTGTTTTGCCACCAGTTTCAGCAGTGCAATCTAGAAAAATCCCCTGGGCTACAAAAGGATTTGGCTCATGGGTTTATTGATCAAATATGTTAATTTGATCAATAAATAAAAATTGTAATGATACAAATTAATTTTAACAACATATCCCACCTATTCTTTTCATAGATTAAGAAAATTGTATGAGCGGTCATTATGACCTCATGTCTGTAATAGTCGAAATAGTACATCTGTGGTTAAGGGATAATCCATTTATTAATGGAACAGTCAAGTTGACTAAACAATTAAAACTCATTGAAAATATCATAAAATCAGTAAAAAAATACTGTTAAACCAGAGTAAAAAAAAAGGTGTGGCTGAAAAATGAGAGTTTACTGATTTTCTGAGAGAGAGAGAGGGAGGGAGGGAGGGAGAGAGAAAGACAGACAGACAGAGACAGAGTGACAGAGACAGAAACAGAGACAGAGAGAGACAGAAACAGAGACACAGAGAGAGATCTGACCATCCAATTCACTAGGTCATATGGAATGAGGAAATTCTTAGTCCTTTCCATGAAACAGTGCCATCTAATAGAACCCAAGAAATTATGGAATAGAATCCCCCTGAAATCTGGATAGCCCTGATCCTATATGCCTTCTGGAAAACTTTGAAGACCAGGCTTCTTTTTTATTACTTGACCAAGGCTATTAACAGAGACCAACATGCATAGTTTGATTGGATTATTCTTTTTAGGGGCTTAGCTTTTTGTAATATTGTTTTTATCTTGTTTTTATGTTTTGCTTGGTAAGTTGCTGAGAGAATAAGATGGGCAGCTATATAAATTCCATAAACAAACTAGCTTGAAATAATTGGCAACTTGAAATAATTCCCAACAAATGACTCTTGAAGTAATTGGCAACTCCTTCTTAGTAGTTCTGAATGCAATTTCTGTAGAAAAGACAGAATAAAAATCCAGTGAAAGAACTAATAAATAGTCTCTGCATTCAGAATGCCAAAGATTCATACTTTTATAAACATTGACTATAGGTTCCCTGGCATTGTATCCCCTGCCTTTATAAAAAATATTTGAAGATATTTAATCAAATATATGTCTGTTCTTCCTTCTTTTTGGTTTCCCCCTTTCTGCAGCTTTTTCAGTTGGGAAAGATTTTTGAGATGGAACTACCATACTTGTACATAGTATACCAAATGCAACTACATTACCAAACTTTATAATACCGTCAATACAATTATATGATTGCAAACGTTTATCAATCTTTCAAAAGAGCCGACAATAAGCAAAAGAAATTCATTCTATCATGGATTAACTGGAAGAAAAGAGTTTCAAACCATGGTTATGTTAGGCTACATTTTTTTTTGGCTAGTTGTAGAATTGTTTAATCTACCATTTTAGATACATTTCCCTCAAGGTAGCCCAAAATAACACATTTTGGTATGTGCTTTCATGAGTTTATTTCAAAGAGAAAACATGTCTTCTTGATTGCTCATCAGTCCATTTTATGATAATAGCCCACCTGCATCATCTTTCTCAAGTGTACAGAAAGTCCTTGTTAAATAAAGAAATCTCATAATTACCTTATTTTCATGGCTTCATCATAAAGTTTTATGTAGGCCAATGCCTGATAGGAGCCATCTTCAACTCCAGACCAATCATGTTTAGTTGGTTGAGGAAATGTCTTTACTATTTTTTTTTCTCAGATCAGTCCATCCACTAAAGGTTGATCACTAAATAGTTCTCCTTATTATTAAGGAGTCAAAAGGATTTGAACTATTTATGTAAATGTCAGACATATAAGAACCATTCTGCATCTACTTAGTCTTTCTCCTTTTGAAGAATAAATTATCAGGCTTCACATCTTTCTCTGCACATATGGTCTCCTGGCAGAGCATCGGCTTCAGGGCACTTTATTAGAGCAAATGTTCAGAAAGAAGAAAATGTTCCTGACACAGGGAAATTTTAGAAATCAGGAAATAATCATGCCTAAGCTACTGCTGTCATCTGCTGTGGTGATGATCCTAGTGAAGTGGGCTCTATTAATATTCTTCTCTCTGGGTTTCTCATTGCTTAACAAAAGCTCTGATTATTGATTCTTGTAGACCTAGTAAAGAACAATTAGATATCTCAGTTTAAGCTGTTACTATTTGCTTTGGAATCAACTCCTTGGTCCTCATTTTGCTCATAGCTTTCATTGCAATATAAGAGATAATTTTAATCATGGAACACTCACAGACATATTCTTCATAGGAATCAGTATTAATAGGTAGCCCCTCCCCCTCTACACAATTACTTACTATTCTTATAGAAATCCTCTTAAAAAGTGCTATCAAAATATAACATTGGTAAAGTCTGTGGAACCTCAGCATCTGCAGTTCCTTCTAATTCCAAACCATAGAAGTTTTTGCTGCACTTTCTTTATAATATTCAGATTCATTAGAAATAACTGTTGGCAAAGCCATTACAAATGAAGGAGGTAGAACAGGTGGCTGTCTAGCACTTAAATTTAACAATTAATTCATACTGCAACTGGTAATTTATGGAAAGCCATCTGTGGATCCTTAAATGGTCACTGCGCATCTGTAGGGACTAAAGAAATGACAGAACAGAATGCTTCTCTTTCACAAAATAGCCCATGTTCCTTTGGATGGTGAGTGGAAAGCAGTGCTAATTGCCTCATCAGGATGTGGAAATATTTTGTGTACCTGAAGTTAAAGAAGCTGGCCTTGCCCCAGCAAGTTTAGGAAGGAGACATCTGGGAATCATATATTATATGTTAGAAGCACCTAAGAGAGGGCCAGGAAATAAAAATTAAGCATGTAATGTAGACTTGATATTCTGAAATTGGGGGAAAAGAACAGAAAGCAGGCAATAGACAGAAGCAGTCTGGACAAAAATTACACAAAAATAAACATTTTGTCATAATCTGATTAAAGTATTATGGAAATTTATTAGACTTTTATTCAGCAAAAGATGAAACTCAAGAGAAATGTGTGAACATTTTATTGTGATTCGGCCGGGAAGAAAGACTCAGCAAGGAGCGACATTTTGCAAAAACATCTTTTCCAAACATCAGTCTGAGAGATGCATAGCATCTCTCAAACTGAATATAATATCTCATATTATTGAATTATTGTAAAGATAAAAATGGTAGAAAAGATCCATTGATATAATATGAACTCCTTGGAAATAAAGCAGGATTATACAAAAATAGAAAATATTCTATTTCTACTTGCCTTGTTGGAAATGTTAAGCTCCAATCTTAAACCCATTTAAACAGGAAGCCCTGTTAACTATACTGAACAAGGAGCTGTATCTCAGCAAATACTGTATGTGTAGAATTCAGCAACCAGAAATCCTATCTAACAAACAAAATCCTTATGTAGATTAAGTAAAAAGGAACCAAAAATTAGCATTTGGGGAAAATTGTTTCTGTATTTTGTCCATTCATCTCACACATCTAATAGAGCTATATATTAACCACAGAAATTATCCAAATATCAAAATATAATTTCCATAAATCCATTCAAATTCTGAGAAGCGATTTGCTTGAGCCCTTTGATCCATTTTTATCAGCTGCTTCTAAGCATTCATGTGAAGTTTCTTTTGATTTTGCATTAATATTTGGAGAACATCTGGTTCTGGCAGATTTGCACACAAAAAGGGCCTTTGTCTGCTATTCAGTTAAATTCTAGGCAGCCCCTCCAAATTAATTTTAATTATCACATGGCAATATCATGCCATTAAGCATTTTACCTTAGCTGAAGGACTTTTCTTAAAAGCCTTCAAAAAGCCAAAAGATTTATTATAGCAATGTTCAGTGTTGTTGTCAGATCTATAATCATGTTTTTTTTAAAAAATGCATTGTAAAATTATTTCTGCCTTTTTCAGAGCATATATTTGTATAATAATGTTGCTGTTTTTGATGTGATGCATCTTCTGACTATTAATTTACCTGATAAAAGGCAACACCTTTTAAAGCCAAAACTACTTTGCCCATAAAGCAAAGGTAGCAACTTAGAGTTTCAGAGCTCTTTGGAAGTTCATTCTGATCACAGTTGCTGAATATTGCTCTGTCGCTATTGTGAAAATTAAAACACAGAAAGAAATATTCTAAGCCTTAAAGGAAAAACAAAGAAAACTCTAAATATTCCATTCCAAATACAAGGAACACACCTTACCAATTATGCTTCTATCTACTTTAAGGCTTTTCAACACATGTCCTGTTTACTGATCACTGAGACCTCATTTTGATGCTATACATGGGAATAATTGCATGAAATTCACATGGTAAAGATTGAGGAATATGGACAACATGACTCTATCTTCTTAAATAATTCTATAGCTTATGTGGCTGAAAAATTCACTTCCTATTTTGAAATTGGAGATGTTATTTATTTCTCTTATTGACTTTTTTAAATTGATTAACAGAGTTGGAAGGGACCATGTAGGTCATCTAGTCCAACACCCTGCAGGAGTCCTTACACCATTTCTGACAAATGGCAGTCCAATCTCTTCTTGAAAGTCTCAAGTGATGAAGCTGCCACAACTTCATCTAGGCTAAATCTCTCCTTGGTCAGTTTCCATCCATTATTCCTTGTCTGGCCTTCAGGTGCTATGGAAAATAGCTCGACCCCTTCCTTTTTATATTCTGAAGATCACAATAGTGTCAGTTTCTTCTTCCATCAGTCAATTTTTAAAAAAATGAGAGTGAAAGTGTAGAGGGTTTTACCACAGATTTTTAAAAGGGGGAAATGACCAATTTGGAATACAGATATTCTAACAGATTATTTAAAATTTGTGGGGCTCACGTCTAGCTAAAAGTTTAAGACTTTTAGTTCTAACATTTAAAGAATGCCTAGTTTAAGGATTTAAAGTTCTATAGTTTAATTAGCTTATTAATAATGTGGTTCTGTAGACAAATTAAGAGTTATAAAAGCCCCCAACTTCCCTTTTTGCAATCAATTGCTAAAAATGATAACAATTTCCCATCCTTTTGAACTGGTAAACATATGAAGCTATAGGGTAAATTCTAAAATAAACATACCATCGGTAAAAAGGGAAGAAATCCCTTTTTATACTCTTTAGATTTCAGCACTTTAATAATTAATACATAAAAAAGACTGGGATCACATTGCCATAGTTTTGAGGTGACCACAAGATTTAGTGCTTCACTGTTCATATAGAATAAGCCTGAGATTTACCTGGGATAAGCATACAGAGACTGTGTGGGCCATGAAATTCTGAGTTTGACAAAAATCCCCACCTCAAATTTGCTGCTGCTCTGAGAGCCTCCAGTGCCAGCTGAGTTACTATGCTGTAGGAGCTTGAACAGACTGGGGGTCTGGGTGCAGGGGTGGGTTCCTACTGGTTTAACAATCAGTTTGCTGTGTGCGTGTGCAGAGTTTACAGAATACTTACATTTCGGATTGCTTCTTGGGGAGGAAAACAGTTGAGGCACAGCAATCCACTCTTCCGTGACTCAGCTGAGAAGATAAAGGTAGGTAAAGCACAGGGCGGATGGGCTTGTGGGAGTGACCCGGATCTCTCCCAGCTGATCTTCAGAATTACAGGTTCACACGAATCAGTAGAATCCCACCTCTGATTGGGTGCCATTATCAGTGATAATCATAAGTAATTTCATACAGGGCTGGCCAGATTGCCCTGTCAAATTTCTGGACAACTACTGGTAGTCTGTGTGGAGCAGGATAGACAACTTGGTTTAAATTTCGAATCCTATCCAGCTCAGCATAGCATTGTGGCAGTGGTAGGCTGTGTCATCAGGAGAGCATTGCCTATTTTTAGTTAGACAGTGTAAATATTAACCTAGACTAGTGGTTTGCATTAGAACTTGGCAGTTCCATTGACCGAAGACCAACTACACAGCCTGTGAATTTTGAACCAAGACTTTTGTGTATTGCTGTGAATTTTCTACTGGTTGATGCCACTCACTGCTATTACTACATGTCACCCCTTTGCTGAAAGCTTGATCCTTTCCCTCTCCGAAATCAAGAACATCTTGATATGTCCTAAAATAAATCAATGTACCAAAGGTGCTTTGCAAGAGGCAAACTGGACTTTAAAATACATCAATCTTTCATTCATTATTTTGGCTTTTGATACAACATAATTCCCCTACAGTGTATTTCTTGTTCTTAGTTCCTTAACATATGGTGCCTTCTTGAATGTATAGGATATAAAACTACTTTCAGATTTGCTCTTAAATTTGATACTCTTGATTGCACTAGCTTATGATTTTTAATTATTCCAATAGATTTCTAAAATGATAATTGTTTAATTAATTAAATTTAAATTAATTAAATTTAATCAATTAAGACTTATACAGCTGCCCATCTAACGCACCATAAACCTGGGCAGCTTACAAACAGTAATAGTGTAAAAACAGTAAAACCCATAAAACTAACACAAAAATTCCTGGCAACCACACATCAATAAACAATGTACTGATTTCCATCATCACTTCATCCAACACTTGTGAAAACAGCCAAGTCTTCACAAATTTTGGGAAGGCCAGGAAGGTAGGTACCTACCAGAACGTGGAGGAAGAATATTCCAATGGGCAGGAGCAGCTACTGAGAAGACATACTGCCTAGGTCCCATTTGATGGTGATGTTTAAAGGAAGAGAGCCAGAGTATACCTGACCTGGAGGAGCAGCCAGGTACCATCAGGGAAGGTGGCTCTGCAAATTATATGGTCCAATGATATTCAGGGTTTTAAAGGTGAAAAGCAGCAGCTTAAATTGCAGCTGAAAATAAAATGGAAACCAGTACAACTCACTCACCAGTGGTGTAACATGACCCAACTGTGAAGAATCCAATATTGCACAGCTGCATTCTGGACCAGTTGCAATTTTCAGATCATGTTTAGGAATGCTCCCATGTAGATTTTGTTGCAGTGACCCACCTTGCAACATGCTCCACATGTTGCTCAACAAAGAAAAAAATGTTTATTGTGCCTGTGTTCTCTTTTAAAGAGCACATATTACTCATATTGGCCTTTTAGCACATGACATTTATGTCTAAGTCTTTGTATTTTTTTCTGCACTTTAAAATTTTATTCTTGTGTTCCATGTGTGGCTTTAATCATTCAAAACGTTCATTCATTTTACTGGTCCTCCTTGGAATCTGTAAGTATAATGTCCTCTTCTGATTGCATTGATCTTTTAAGCAACGCAAGTATCTGCAAAACAATTTTAAGGAATGACTCAAATTCTCTTAACTGGATTTTTTTTAAAAAAAAATCTGTTTTGCATTTTTTCATATGTTAGTTAAATATTCAACATACTGTGTTCATGAAAGTCAACATTTGAGATCATTTGTCAGAAATAATCCTTGTCCAGTTGCTCTTCCTTGAGCTGTGACTGTACTTCTTGGTATACTGAAAATGGGTTGCTTGCTTTTAAAAAGCAGTTAGCCCTGAAAAGCGACTCCAGCCCTGAAAAGAAAATGCTATATTCAATTCTTGCAAAGCCATAATTGTTCTATGCTTTCTGTGATGCAGGATATAGCATTTGAGAATATGTGCTATTTATTGTGTATTTACTAATACGCAACACACACACACACACACACACAAATCGAAGTTTTACTATCTTTTGGTGATTTACTCTCATATTAAAACCAATTCAATAAAAGAATAATAAATACAACATAAAATCATGATACCATATAATCTTCATAACTATTAGGCATCAATGTCCTGAGAAACCTGAATCTCATAGGGGCATTGTTCTATAAATTGGGAGCCTCCATAGAAAAGTAGAAAAGCTGCTACTCATTTCACTTTACCTTACCTTACAATCTCCACCAGGGGTGAATGTGCCAGATGGGAAGGTCCAGAGGTGGGTTCCTACCAGTTTAGACTGGTTCGGCCAAACTGGTAGTAATTTGGCAGTCTGGGTCGCTGGAACTGGCAGCGATCCAGGCCTGTCACACCCGTAAACTGGGGCACCATCTTGATTTTGGTTCTGCGTATGCAGATAAAAAAATTTTGCAAAAATTTTTGTGCACCAAACCGGCAGTAATGCTAGGACCAACCCAACCCTGGGAAGGTCCATAAGGTGTGACTTGCACTGTGAATTGTTCTCAGAAGCATTCTGAAAGCCATTGTAATAGTGTTTTATGGCTACAGTAGATCTCGCATACTAGCATCTATACCACTGCATTTAGCAACAATTACAATTTCTGAGTGGCATCAAAGGCAACGTCATGTAAATAGAATTGTAGTAGTTCATAGAGAGCATAAGACACTATCACCTGGTGTTCTACTCGCGGGAGAAAAGCCAACTTTTCAGCATTAAACTTTGAGCTTTTTTTTTTTTTTACATAAATAAGTCTGGCATCAATTAAGACTCAGAGGTTAAGGTATTTTTCCCGTATGCCAAGAACCAAATACATCTAATCCTCAGTAGCTTTACAAAATGTGCTCAGTAAATAAATAGATGTAGAAAGTGTTCCTGGAATTTTGACCACATACTGTAAAATGGCTGCTATGAATAAATACGTCCATTCACAAAATAACGAATAGAACATACTTTCACAAGAAAGTATACCAATGTAAATTGCCCCACGTATATACTTTACATCTTTCCCATTATCCTATTATCTACTTTGGCCTTATTTCAGAGTAGGTATGTATGCATGTAATATACAGGTAGGCTACATGAAGAATTGGGTTGCAATAACCCACCAGATTTATTTTCTGAGAATATCTTCAAGTACCATATACTTATACATACCATATACCATACACTTAGAAACAAAAAGTAAAGTGTAAACAAAAAATGGTGCTGATTGGTGATGTTTTGCCTTGTTTAGCAACCAAAAATAGGACTAACAATCTGGTCATTATGTAGATTTTTTTTCTTTTATTGGACATCATCTTTACCATTCCCTTACTTTTTCGTGTTTCATTCTCTCTGTAAGGGGAGGCATCAGGCATTGATTCCTTCCATTTTGGCTTTTTCAAAAAATGGCTCTCCTGTTATGGTTAAGGGAAGAATCCCATCCCTGAGAAATTTTATGAGTTTCTCTTTCTATGAAGAAATTTAGAGAATTCTAAATTGTTCACCAATTTTCTCTGCCTAATTTTGAACTTCTTTCTCACACAGAGCTCATTGGTTAGCACTGAATTTCCTGCCTTCCTGATTTTGAGGAATGTAATTTGAAATGTAATTGTCTTTGAAATGTAATTGTAGCATAAGCAAGGTTCTGTGCAAATTATGCTATCATGTCCTGTCAACGATTCATAGTTAAAAATCCTGGCTTAATTCTATACAATATGTGAATGCATATTGTAATTCCATACAACATGTGAATCCTGGCTTAATTCTGTACAATATGTGAATGTTTGATGGAAGGAACTCTTCTGAAATATGAAATATATTCTGCCAACACAAGAGACACTAACCAGCAAATTGCCCGAATGATGGCACAAAACAGATATTCTCTCTCACACAGAGATCATTAGTTAGTACTGAAATTCCCGCCTTCCTCATTTTGGTCTTTTTGATCATAGGCCTCATTATTCCCAACAGCCCTTGGATATAGATCAAAGGGATGCTAAAGCTACTTTCAAGCTGACAGACAGAGCTGGAACTGGAGAATCCACTAGATTCATTAGAAAGAATGATGAGGTTCCCGCAGAGAGAAAATGTCATTTTAAAAAACACATCAAGACATTACAATGCTTATGTCCTGAACATTTTGCACTGGGGGCCTCTGCATTTTGGCTATGGAGGCAGAAAATGTCTTCTATAGCTATTCTATTTTGATGGAAAACCCTAAACAATCAGCACACCTTGCCTGTAAATTTTCAACAACATCCATCAAGGTGTAAGTAAGTTAGAACATTGCTCCTAATTATTTTCTTTCCTGCTTCTGTTCTTAGCTCTGGATATGTGAAGACTGAACTACTGGGTACTTTTTCTCCAGGGCTCCATATGTATGCTTTTGCTTCCATTGCTAGATTCTCCACTCCAATACTTCATAACTGGCTGTAAATTGTCACACCAGTATGGTGCAACGGGACTGGGCGTCCACCATATGCATGCGCACAGTGCGCACATGCATACATACCACCCATGATGCTCCGTGATGTTCCAGCTGCTCAGCGGAGCGTTCCGCAGGCACCGTTCACTCCATGCATTTGCGCGGAAGCCCCGATCGGCTCAAATACAGGTAAGGAGGGCGGGCGGGTGGGCACTCTGGAGCACCGTATCAGAACGGGACCTGGTGCTCCCAGCAGGCACTGGTACACCTGTGCCGGGGTGTACTGGTTGTATCCCACCACTGTTTCACACTGGAATGAAAAGGTTCCTGGTAGGCTGGAGGACAGATTGCCCCAGCCTCTGGTAACTTGAAATAAAAATTCAAGCTGCCTAAGTCATGTTGATGATGAGATACTGCTCCCATGTAAGAGAATTGGAAATGCAAACAATTTGGATCCTTGGGACAGCCTAAGTACCACTTGTTATTTACTATAAATATGCTAGTTTTAAAAAAATGCTGTAAGATTCTTTCTTATTTTCTAAAGTTTATATATATATATATATATATATATATATATATATATATATATATATATATATATATATATATATATATATATATATATATATATATATATATATATATATATATAAAATCACAACACCCTGGTATGCCCCAATTATGGGAGGAAGCTAACTGCTTCCATTCTCTGTCCATCGGCTCGTTACAAGAGACCATCCAGACAGAAACCCAATATTTTTACTGTTGCCTTTTGTTACATTTGTGTAGTATTTGTGCTGATAAATAAATAAAGGGAGACTAGTATAGATCTATTTCAAGCTATTTAGCTCTCATCAGCTAGCCATACCCTTAGGTTCGAATCCCAGTAAGGATATGGGTAGCTGATGAGAGCTAAATAGCTTGAAATAGATCTATACTAGTCTCCCTTTATTTTTTATCAGCACAAATACTACATACATACATACATACATACATACATACATACATACATACATACATATATATATATACACACATATATATATATATATACACATATATATATATATACACACACACACATACATACATACATACATACATACATACATACATACATACATATATAAGTTTGTCAAATATGTACAAGATAACAGGTATAAGTATAAAAATGGACATGAGCACAGGAAATGGGTATGAATAAATGGGGACAGTAGGACAGGAATGGTAGGCATGTTGGTGCACTTATGCAGGCCCCCCTACAGACCTCTTAGGAATGGGGTGATGTCCATGCTAGACAGTTAAGGTAGACTCTAGAAGCTGTTGCAATTTAGTGGCCCTGGAAGGCTTCACAGGAAAGGAGGTGACCCATCAACAATTAATAGCCAATAATATGCAGGCTTCATAAAGTCATAAGGAGCATTACTCTTACAGCTTTCTTAGTCAATCATCTGTCATTGCAACATTGGATGACCTCTTATATCAGGTCAGGCTGCCAGTCAAGACACACATAGTCATGGCTGGCAGCAGCTCTGAAGTTGGAAGCAAAAGTCTTTCAGTTCTCCTGTCAGTCAGTCCTTTCATTTGGAGTTGTTGGGAATTGTACATGGCACTCTCTACTTATGCTAGCATCTTCCTATTGTTTCAATAAAGTTCGCTTTAACTGAACAATGATGCAGTACTCCTAACTCTAGACTCCATGGTGTATTAGTATGGCAAGCTTGTTGCAGATGGTAATCTTAGGCTTGCTGATGCCCTACCAAAATTGGCTGTAAAGATCTAGATGGCTACTAGATGGCACAAGAGAGTTGGAGTTTTCTGTTTTAATGTCTTGCCATCTAGTATTTGGTAGGCTTTCTAATCTTTGCCTTTCATCTGGAAACAAGGTGCAAAAAATCCCATTGTTGTCACAAAGACCGATAAAGACATCTTTTCCCCAGTATCATGAACTGGGTTGTTTGTTGCAGGAATGTATAAATAAATTTATTTATTTATTTAAAAATAAATGTTGGTTTTACAGATTACCTTGCTATTTCATATTGCTGTTCTTTCACTTTTCAGAGTTTCATATGGTAACATGCTGGTTAGAAATGTGTTCTTCTTTAACTACAGTTTCTCATGCTGGCTAAGCAGCAATTGTACCAGACATTCTGGAATGTCTGTCCTCCAGTGCCCGGAGTTAAAATGAATCAACTAGTAAATTCTCTCAATGTACTTTGTATATTTATATTGGATCAGAAAGTTTGGTAAGAGAGCAAAGAAAGTCTCACTGTTTTTGTTTCAACTGCTTCACTTTCTGTAGTGGCAGTTTCTGGAGAGTGTCCCACCCTCTGGTAACTAGAAGTCACTGTTCTATTTCCCCTCTATTCTTTGCCAATAAATGGTAAGAAATAAAAGGGGAAGATATTTTGATATGTTTAGATACAGATACAGATTAACAGAATTGGAAGGGATCTTGTAGGTCATCTAGTCCAATTCCCTGCCCAAGCAGACCCTATACCATTTTTGACAGATGGCAGTCTATTCTCTTCTTGAAAGCTTCCAGTGATGAAGCTTTCCATAACTTCTGAAGGCAAGGTGTTCCATTGGTTGATTGCTTTCACTGTCAAAAAATTTGTCCTTGTTTCCAGGTTGAATCTCTCCTTGTTCAGTTTCCATCCATTATTCCTTGTTTGGTCTTCAGCTGCCTTGGAAAATAGTTTGACCTCCTCCTCTCTGTGGCAGCCCCTCAAATTTTGGAACACTGCTATCATGTCTCCCCTGATTCTTCTCTTCACTAGACTAGCCATGCCCAGTTTCTGCATCCGTTCATCACATGTTTTAGCCTCCAGTCCCTTAATCATCTTGGTTGCTCTCCTCTGCATCCTAATCAGCACCCTTGCAAATGGATGGCCAGTAATTCATTTCTTGGACAATAAATTGTTTCAATATTATAGACATCAGCTACAGATATTATTTAATTTCTCATCTTGCAGTTCTATGTGCAAGAACACAGTTCTTATTAACATATCCAGATTGTTAAATTTAGTTTTAGTCTACTTCTGCTCATTCATGTAGGATCTGATAGGTGAAAAACTTGAAGCTTTATAAGGGATAGCAATTCAAGACAAAAGAACAATATATTGTATTTGTGTATGTTTTTTTATTACACTTGCATGGGTACAAGCATATTTACAAACATTCAAATTAACACAGATTATTAAAACTCACTTAATCTGAAAATCTGAATTTAGATCTTCTTACTATATCCTGCTATGTCATTATAATCTAAAGGATTTTCAATCTCTTATTCAAGTTGCAACATTCCTTGTGATAGTAATAGTTTGTAAGCAGTGAAGGAGCTCTATATTTTTAATTATACTGTTTTGGATTTTTGGATATAATTCTTAAATGTACGATAATGATGGCAAACCATTTTGAGGATGCAAGTGGCAGAAAAGCAATATTTGAACAAATGATAAAACATGCAGCTTGTTATTTCTGCAAAATCTCAGCTTCATGCAGGTGCCCTCCGGTAGCTAAGTCAATAGTTAAACAAACAAAAAAACAGTCTTAAGAAAATGTTTTGCGTTTACAGGAAATGTACCATGCTGTGTTTGCAAGGACCCAAATTAACCAATCACAATCACAATTTAGCTTAGCAAATTGTACAGAGTCAATCTAGGTATGTTTAGTTTATGTTCAATGTCCATACAAACATAGATAATAATCCCTAGTTTTAACCATGCATTGGTTATGTTGTATGAATATACCCATGACTTTAACTAGTGACTTGTTTCCTGCAACTTGACTTCTACTGAAGTTAGGCAGATAGATGATAGATAATAGATGATAGCTAGCTAGCTAGATAGCTAGATTGATAGACACAGACAGACAGACAGACAGACAGACTGTTATTTATTTATTTATTTATTTATTTATTTATTTATTGCACGATGAAAACATGACAAAGAGAGTAAACATATACACACAATCCATGTACAAAACTTTTATGGGCTACAGTAGCGGCCTTATAACTGGATATCCAATTCAGCTATCCAGGTGGTCGCCTCTGCTATTGTTTCATGCAGATCTTCTAAGCAACCCAAGAATGCATGTCATGGGCAGTCTTGCACAATATTTTTAATACTTTGCATATCAGTACTGCAGTTTCCCGCGTCTGTACATCCCTTAAACTGCATGCGCTGCCTGGATGTTTCTAAATGGGTGGCAGCAAGCAGATGCGGCTGTACTGCCATCCTTAACCTCACAGCCATGACATATAGAAGAGTTAAAAAAACAGACATATATAATGACAGCAATAGCACTTAGACTTACACATCCCTTCATAGTGCTTTCCAACCCTCTCTAAATGGTTTATAGAGTCAGCATATTGCCCCCAACAATCTGGGTCTTCATTTTACTGATGTTGGAAGGATAATTCTAGCGTGTTCAGCCAGACTCAGCATATCTGAGTCCAAATAGTGGTTTGAACATGGAGCTGCTGACAGACTGCTATACTGAGCATGCCAATGTAATGTTTTCAGAGCAATGTTACAGAATTATACAAAAAGAGCTGATGGTTTTGTTTTGGATTGCAAACAGTTTATAGATGTGTTACCCGTGGTGTCTGCCTATGAGGATGGGGTGGGGGCAAGGAGGGTCGGACCGACACAAACAGCATTGTGAAGTTATGGAGCAAGCCCTTCTTTTCTATATGCATTGTGACATTGTATACATAATTGCAAAGATGGAAGCTTGTGGTTTATTGTTGCAATGCTGCTTTCTTCAGAAGCGGTGAGACCTGCAGATGCCACTGTGTGTTAGGATTGCAACTAATTTCCTACTAGTTGGTCCAACAAGACTGTATGCCATCAATTTGGCAAAGGGAACTCTATTGAAGGTTGTCATTCAGCATTATATGTGCTTCATTGAATATTTCTGACTCAAATCTGTGACTAGCATTAGATGGTTTACTATTTAAAAATGCCATGGAGGAGAGGGAGGTTGAAAATTTTAAACCTGAGTCTCCTCCCTGAAAGATAAAATAGAGAGAACAAGTAGCAGTGTGAATATTTTATTATTTGTATTGAGAAGCTGACACCAGTTTATTAATGACAGTACTGACAGAATCGAACAAATTCTAGTTCCTTTATATTATTCCTCCTGCCCCTCCAGCTGAAGGGGGAAAAAGAATTATGTTACCTTGTTTCTCAAAAAATTCTATAAATTGACAATAAATTTTGCCTAAGGTTAAAGATCTAGGGATTGATTTAAGACTTCAGTTCATCATGGGGATTGTTTATTGCCACAATCTACAGCAGCGCAGGGGTGGGGGAGACTAATGGAAGGCTGCATTGACTGTTTCAAGGAGTCCTGCTAAGGAAATCTTTTAGCACTGCTACATCCGATGCAATTTCTTAATCCTGAAAACGATGCTTGACTGACCACAGTATGCATTAAACATAATATAAATCAATCTCCATTTAATTACAAACAAGTTGGGATGTTCAGTTATTATCTTTTTGTAACCTAGTGACCTTTCTGGGAATTCTTTTTTTCTTCCCCTTTTCCTTTCTTTTAAACAATAACCCCTCTCAGCTGTTACTACATTGGCAGCTGTAGTCTCAGCTGGACTGAGACTTTGGAATATTTTGCATTCCAAAGGCCACCCAATAGAAAGTAGCTTAGGATCCCTACAGTTATCAAGATGACTAGGGCGTGATTATTGGGCCCATAGCAGGAAGGTCCCCAAACACAAAGCCACACGAAGATTCCTCCGTTTAAGAAATATTTACCAGATGGCTCATCTTCCCTTGCTTCTCCTCACTTTTATCCATGGAAGTATTCTGGACAAACAAAAATGCCAGAAATAGCTGCAGACACCTACACACAGTTAAAAAGTTTAAACAATATCTGCATTTTATTTCTGAGTGGCATGCAGAGCTGCATTCCAAAAATCAGGCAGAGTTAGGACAAGGAAGTAGATCTGAGCAAGAGCAATGCCTCCAATTTGATTTCTTTTGCCTTTAAATCAAATCAAATGAATTAATGGCAGGAAAGGTAATTAATCTCCATCTATTTAATTGTTCTAACCATGCCTCTATGGTAGCAATGCTTGGAAGAACTCTATGGGTCACAAATGAAGGTCACAAGGATACGTGCCTTGTGCTGGATGTTAAGCGTAAGGAGAAGGATACGACGGCAGTGGAAAGGAGGGGAAAAAGATTATGGAGGAGAGAGAAAAATAAAGAGTAGTCTTGAGAAAGTAGCATAATGTTCAGAATTCCAGTGAATTGAAGAACATCAGGATGCGGTTTTTTTTCTTCCCAGTTCCAAATTAATTAAGCACACTTTAAACAACTGAATATTTCTCGTCTAATCATTTGCAGAGACAAATAAACATCTGCCCTAGATGTCTGCCATTTCTAAAACTAAATATATCCAATTGTGCTAAAATTGAACTGTGATTTAAAAAAAGTTGGCCAACCAACATACATGCAGCAGTCTCCACTGTAATTATGGAGCCTGTTGTTGAGCTGTAATTACAAAGTAACCCAGAACAATGTTTCTCAACTTTAGCAGCTTTAAGATACACGGACTTCAACACTCAAAGCATAATGGATGGGGAATTCTGGGAGTTAATATACAAATGTTAAAGTTGCTAAGGTGCAGAAACAGTGCCCTGATGGAAATACATTACAGGTAATCCTCGACTTACAACAGTTTATTTAGTGATTGTTCGAAGTTACAACAGCACTGAAAAAAAGTGACCGATGACCGTTTTTCACACTTATGACTATTTTGACATCCCCCTTAGTCATGGGGATGCATTGTTGGATCAAAATTCAAATGCTTGGCAACTGATTTATATTTATGATGGTTGCAATGTCCAGAGGTCATATGATCACCTTCTGTGACCTCCTGATGAGCAAAATCAAGGGAGAAACGAGATTCACTTAACAACCGTGTTACTAACTTAACAAGTGTAGTGATTCACTTAACAACTGCAGCAAAAAAAGGTTGTAACATGGGGCAAGACTCGCTTAGCAAATTTCCTACTTAGCAACAGAAATTTTGGCCTCAATATGTGGTCATAAATCAAGCACCCACCTGTATTCAGATCCTTTCCAGTCAAGATGCAGTACTGCGCATGAGATGGAGATGGCTTTAGTTATTTTTGTAGATAAATTGTGCTGAGACCTGGATGGGTGTCCATCCTGATTCTTTTACACTTCCTGACAGCCTTATATTTCATAAGACATGGTATCTTTCTGGACTGTCTGCGTGTATTAGGGTATTGAGGCTTAGCTTGGTACTAGTTTTGCTCCATGTCCAATGTGCTCCATCATTAGTGGTGGAGAGATTCGCTAAGAGAAATCTCCTTGTGGAGAGCTGCAGGATTTTGCCCTTTCTGCCCTGTTTCTTAGTGTCTATATAAATCTACAGGGAGAAGTCAGTTTATGCAAGTTATTTTTGGTACACTGATGACACCCAATCTCATATCACATGCAGTAAGAAATATTTTGCCCAAAAGAGTTTCTAAACTGGAGACCAGGATACATTACATTAAAACACATATTGCTTTATTGACCAAGCTAAAGGCAAAGACAAACCCAAAGAATTACAGCCTCATGTAAATGAGGACATGTAAATTACAATAAGCTTATGATTAGATATTGCAGCCAGTCGTTTCATTGAATAAATATATCATGTGCTTAGTAGGGTCAGTGAAACTATTAGAATATAACTGTGAGGTAATGGGATTAGGGGCAAAATGGCAAAGACAATCTGAGAAAGACACAGTATCCCATGAAACATAGTTTATTTCTAGGGCCTGAGTTTCTTTTGTTTTCCTAGCGCTATGCAGACTCCCAGTATGTTTTTTCCTAGCTTATTAGCATTCCTTGGCCTTCTAAATGTTTTATGGCTAAACCAATAGTATAGTTTTCCCAGGAAAGTGTTTTTGTAATGAGATACCTGTCCAACTTGACACCACATATAACTAAGCCAGTTCTTTGTTTTCCCTGGGAAGCTGACTCTGAGTTAGAGGCTTTTAACTTGCTCCCTCCCCCAATCTCCTATACCCTACTTAGTTGTATATTTTGATCCAGTGTCTGAATGAGGAAGTACTAGGATGGGGTGAAACAAACTGAAATTGAACTCAAACAAGACTAACTTGCCGTTTGTTCTTCTCTGCATGACATCTACTTCACTACATCCCTTATGGATAGGCACTGCCTCTGAAAAAACAGATCAGCAACTTGGGCAATCCTCCTGGATGCCTGGCTACTGTTAAGTAGAAAGGTGACTCCTATAGCTAGGAAACTGTCCAATTTCAATTGGTCTGACAGATGTGGCTTAATCTAAAGCACCTAATTGTACTGTTGGAAGTAAGCCTATTACATACTGCATGGAGAGAAGAAATTGGGTAAGGTTCATGCATGCACATACTCATCCAGCTTATACTGTATTAAGTATGCCTTTATTTAATTCAATGTTATTTATGTATAATATTGAATCTTATTTTTCTCATAGAGTATTCCAGCAGAAATTATCAAATGTATAGAGTCTCATCAATTAGGGAGCTGCAATTAAATAACTGCATGAGTGTTTACATTAAACAAATCAGTTGTTTATATTACATATTGAATCTCCCACCTTTATAAATTATTTCTGAGAGATGGCATCCATATAAAAGATCAAAATAAATGCAAATAAATATTCAGGTGCCCATTCAATCTTCCAGGTTGAACATTAAACAGAGCACTGCTTAAAAGTAAGAAGTATAGTCATTTATGATCTTGCATGAATCATCTTCCAAATGTTGCTCTTCAGTTAAAGATTACAGTACAACAGTACAACATGCAGTTGAGACTATTTTGGGTGATATCCATATTGCTATACTAAAACATTACATGTTCAAGGCATACCAAAGGATAGCAAGGACATCTGCCCTCACAATGGTTTGGAGTAAGAATTGGGAAGATATCCATTAATATCTATTATAATTTGTTTTACTGTTTAGAATGGAACCAAAAGTCAAAAAGACAAGAGCAGAGAATGACATTTAGGAAGAGATATTCTCCCCAAGCATGCAGGAGAAATTCAACAGTTTCATCCAATTATTTTTCAATTCTTCTTTCATTAACATCTAATAGGCATTCATTTTAAAACTTATCTTTGCATGGTTCACTAAAGAAGATCTGGCCTCAAGTTTTACATACTAAAAAGCTAAATTACCAGTCCTATTAAAATTATGGAAATTGGCTTTCAAATTATACATAAAGGATCCTATCTTTAAAGGCTTTTCTATGTCTTTTGAATTCTCCTGATAAAACTAGGACTTTATTTCAAGAATTAAAATGAGCAGCGGCATTAGAGGAACCTGCTGCCTTTTGCTGTGGGCAAATTCTTCAGTGTGGAATGATAGTATTTATACAGCAGATAGGAATAATAACAACATAAGCCATTGTATAAAACCTCCACTGCCCCACTGCAAAAGTCAATGCAGCATTGATCACAAATTATCCTACTGTTTTATAAATGCATTCTCATTGCCTCCTCCTGGTGCTTCCATATATATATGGAATATATATATGGAATATATATATGGAATATATATATATGGAATATATATATGGAATCTCTCTCTCTCTCTCTCTCTCTATCTATCTATCTATCTATCTATCTATCTATATATATATATATATATATATATATATATATATATGCCCTATTTCATTGGTAGAATATTCAACCTGATGATTTTCTTCCATGACAATATCACAGGATTGTTTCTCTCTGTTTTGAGCAGGGAGAATTATATGACCAAAGCATTTCTGAAATGGATAGGATAATTGAGGATGTGCCTTCAGCTCGTGTACTTTTTGAGAAACTAAAACATTGTGATAGGTTGTGAGGTTCTGTGTGCAGCTACTCCTTATCCACATGATCTGAAACTCTTGAATTCAGATCAAAGTTAGACAAACTTCTTCAAGAAAGGAACGGACCCCACATTTTTGTGGTTCATTGAACTTTTCTTAACTGGAGACTATGAAGACTGTTCTTCTCATTTGCATGCTTGTTGGTGTTAAGATATTTCTGACTTCTGAAATATTCCTGGGCTTTAGAATTACAGTACATGCTTCCTGCAACTTATTGTTTCATGTTTCTGGCTCAATGTGTTCTATGAACCCAGGCAGTTAATCCAGTAAATTAGTAAATCAATCCAGCTAATCATGGCTAGCATGTTGTCAGAGAGGATCACTAGAGTTAGAAGGACACTTGGCTGAAGGAAAAGGCTCAACAAAAATTAGAATCATAATTCTTTTTCCAACAGACTTTTTTTTGTTGGCCAGTGTCATGATACCTACAAATTATTGTCTATTAATTGATGCAGCTATAAAGTATACACTGTTAATATAGTAACAAACAACCTGGATCCTGTATTGAGGCAATTCAATAAATGTACGGTTATTTTATTCCCACTCTTGTTTACTTGGCCTGCATGTATTTTTTTTTTTTTAGTTCTAAGCCTGACATTTGACTTTATACAGACAGCTTCATTTATTTCCCTACAGAACAGGAAGAGTGTAGGAAGAACGGTATGAGTAAACAAATAGCAGCAGCAGTGCATTAAATATGGCTAAAAGAGTAGTATGAATGGATAGAGGTATCAGTTTCAACATTGTTCAATTTATTTATTTAATCTTGAGTTAAGGTTAGTATATTCTCATATTGATTTATAGAATAGTACGATAAAACTGTGTACATATATTTGTGTTTATTTCTCCATATACATATACTGTATATCCTAATATATATGCATTTTTCTATGCACTTTTCCTTTAAAATATGTGCAAGTAAAAAAGGCTTACAGATATTGTCTTATTAAAATATCTCTGTGTACAATCCACTCCCTTATGCATGTATGTTAGCACACAGATTTTAAGTTCTAAAGTTCACATAAAAATGTGCATTTTGATGAATAAGTTAATTCCAGTTGTTGAACTGATTTGGGGAATGCAAATGGTACAGTTTGCATAAAAATGCAAACTGAATGAATATCTGTATAACCTTATGTAGTGACTGTTGGAGGTTTTGAAAATACTGCCTGCATCTATATTCCAAATGTTTCCAAAATAAGAAGAGCTTATTAAAGAGAAGAGGAAAAAAGTATGTTTCTAAAGCAGATCATGATTACTTCCATATTAATGTTCAAATGATTTATAATGTAAATAATGCTATGTTTCAGTCCTTTCTTGCTTTAAAGCCAGTGCTTCCTAGATAATCTGAATTAGAGTTCCCATAACCCTTCACTATCCACATGTTGATGGGTATGCCACTTTTCAAATACATTGGAAAAATAATTCTCATATACAGAATTCTAGTTGTGAATACTAGAGAAATTTAGATCAAAAACAATATATGCTAGCAAAGACCTGTCCAAGGGTACAAGTATACCTGTTCATTATTCCAATGATAATAACCTGTTAAGTTATTCTGTTATTGGTACTGTAAAGTAGAGGGCAAATAAGCAAAGAAATAAGTGTGATAAGTTTTGGAATTGATGTTTAGGATTCTGAAGGTTTCCTGAACATTGAAAAACAAGCAATTACCATGAATAGAGAAATTAATTCTTTATTCATTTGTGATATCTCTGTACCCTGAGAAATTTCACCTTCAATTTCCCAGGTTATCCAAGTCTAGTTTCAGCTTTCATTACCATGCAAATCAACAAGAAAAGCATTGACTGGAGCAATCAGCTGGACTTTCAATACACTGAAGCCAAACCAATCATGTTTTGGACTTTAGCATAGTGGTAAATCACAAAGCAAAAACAAAATCATCGTGCAAATGCCATGATTTACATATTTGCGTCACATTTTGTGACACAACTAATGTGCCATTTTTATGTTGACATCACCACATTACCACATTGCCATACAGGGCCTGTGATTTTGGCATCCTGATGATTTGCTATGTAGACCGCTGAATCTTGTCAATTGTTTCTGGCATAGTGAACTCAATGAATGGTAGCTTATTTAAAAACCACAATTAAACAAATTATGACTGTATTTATTTATTCAATTTTTATACTGCCCATTTCAGTCAATCACTCTGGGCAGCTTACAAATAAAAAAAAATACATTGCAATTAAAAAGACTAAAATCATTGCAAAACTTTAAAAACACTAAAAACATCCAGATTAAATATACATGGAAGCAAGATACTTGGGCAGTTAGCAATGCAGCCACTTTGTCTGATGTGTAAATAAGGTCACTAAAATTTATAAGAGGGAACAATGATATCTGGTAATATAATATTCTTTGAAACCCTAGGATTACACTGATAGGAAGAGCCAGGGATGTTGAAAGGACTGACAAATTATTTAATATATGTGAGCAAGTGAGTAAAATATCCTAGAAAGCGTTTATCAATCC
The DNA here is from genome assembly GCF_009769535.1 of Thamnophis elegans. Lineage (NCBI taxonomy): Eukaryota > Metazoa > Chordata > Lepidosauria > Squamata > Natricidae > Thamnophis > Thamnophis elegans. Next base: position 26,704,323 of record NC_045546.1, read on the forward strand.
TATTATGTATAATTTGTATATATACATATATTGTTATAATAACCCACTTCTGTAGATATTCCGTTAGATATTCCATTATCTAATGGAAAACTGCAGGAGAAGTCACTGAATTTCGCAAAATATGTTTATTTCAAAACATGCAATTTGAAGATGCTGGAGGTCTTTGTTTAAACAATCTACTAGGTAGCATTAACTTATGTTTTAAGAGGCTACAGACATTTTTAAAATTATGTTTCTACAATAATGTAGAAATTATTCCTTCCATAAGAGAGTTTCCACCATCAGGATGTAGGGTGGCAATCAATATTTTAATTTTAGAGATGTGCAAAATCTATTCTTCTTCTTCTCTTCTTATCCATTCCAATCCTAGGCTTTCCTTGAGATGGTTCAAAATTTTATTTAAAGTTGTTACGCCAAACTGGAGATAATTTGTGATGTCAGGGAGTTCCAAATACATCAGTCCTGTTTTGAGGTAGGACCACATCAGGAATTAACTTCTGGAATGACTAGATCAGCATTGCTTGAGGGAGAAAGGGTGGGGCTTGCACATAATTAATTAAAATGCTTAAAAGATTGAGATTCCTTATAAGTCAAGCTTGACTCCTGGTGATTTCATAAACATATTCATGGAGTTATGATGCAGATATACAGAAATTATTTGCCATTTCTTCTTCAGGAGTGTTGTAGTCATCTTTGCATTTTAGCCTAAAACCCTGGTATTTTCTCATAGTTCCTGACTTAAACATTAGTCAGAAGTGACCTTGCTTAGTTTTGAAAGCAATGTCTCTCTATATCTTGCCGTCTTTACTAAATTCTATGTAAGATAGCAATCTATTACCTTTTTACTTGCTTTGTCCTATTCTGTAGTCAGAAGGTGAGGGCAATCTGATGACTCAATGTTATCATCTCTGTCTCTCTGTTGCTCTTAAAAGAACATACATCTGGCCCTAATCCGGAATGATTTGAAGGAATCCAGTGCATCCTGAAGATATTAAGATAACTTAAATAAAGTTTTCATAACCTGAACTTTATGAATAGCAAATAATGTATCACACATTTATGAATGCAGCACATGAATTATAAATGTTCTTGTTTAAAAACTGTCATTTAAAATTTAACTAGTACCAATTATAATATATTTATAAGAGAAAAAATGGCAAAAATCTTGTATAATGTAACCTCTCCTCGATAATAAACTGAAAAAGCTGCTTTATCACATATTCATATCCAAGTTCCTGTTTTTCCCAAAACATTCTGAAGGCAGAATTATTGCCAGTTTTATAATGTTGAAAAGAGGCAGAGTTCACCATCATTATATCAGTGCTTTCCTCCAGCTGACCCCTAAAAGACTGATTTAGGGGCATTCAGGTGGAGGAAGACAGTTCACCTCCAAATCCATGGAGTTCCAATGTTTCAGACTCAAATGACTCATCTGCTGAAGGGGAACCAGAGCACACAACATGGTTCAAGAGGTTGATGAGCGAACCTTGTGTGGTAGTGACTCTCATTACAGCCTTATGGTCATTATTTTTGTTGTTGTTCGGCTTTTTTATAAGTTGTGCTTCTAAGTCATTTATTTGGAAGGGCCAGGGAAAAGGTTCAAGCTGTTGGAGAGTTGCATGTATTGCAAAACTGTAGCTTATTGCTACATACATAAAGGAAAGGGGCTTCCATTAAAATCACTGTTGTCTCTGCTATGCCTATGTGTCATAGAAGAAGACACACAGTAGTTTAATTTCAGATTGCTCTTGCCCAATATTTCAGGGTCCGTATCAGCACCAACACATTCAACTTACCTCCCCCATCATGCGCAACTTCCAAGCAAAGATTGGATTTGTTGTTCATTCTCTCTCTCTCTCTCCCTCTCCCTCCCTCACTCTCTCTCTCTCTCTCTCTCTCTCTCTCTCTCTCTCTCTCTCCCTCTCTCTCTCTCTCTCTCTCTCTCTCCAATTCCCAATGACTCTGGGTAGTTACAAATAAAAACCAACCAACCAACCAAGACAACGATAGACAAAAATGAAGAGTGAAGATGGCAACATGACAAAACAAATGGAGGTGAATGAAAAGAAACAAGCCCTCATAATGGAGAGAAGAGGAGAGGGCTTCACTGTTTCTTGGATGAAAAGCCAGTTTTCAAGGCCCTTAGAAATATCAGCAGGATGGAATTGTAAGGATCTTGGGGAGAACATCTTGGACAGATGTTGTTACAGCTAGACACGAACTATAATTGAAGTGCTAAAAATGAAGTATAATTTGAAATAAACTGTATCTTGCTTGTTTAGTAATTGACTGCCAAATCAGAGTAGTTCCACTGACTTGTTTAACAAATTAGCATCTCCTTTAAATCTTACTTCCTAGTTTGTATGAGATGAGAAACTAGAAATTTGTTACTGCGCAGGAAAATTAAATTCTGATTTATTTCTTGCACGGAAGGAGAGGGCGGGAAAAACACATAATCCCAGTATAAGATTATTTATGATTAATCACAGAGCATCATTATCTCAAACTTAAATCTGTGCCAAAATCTGCCTTGCAAATTTCTTCCCCAGGTTTCTGTTTTTCTATTTTATTTCAAAGTGCCCAAGCATTTATTTTAACCTTTTCTTGATGCTGTTATTACTGAGAGGTTGGGTTTTTGTTATATTGTTACACTTGTTTTCAGCATTCTAAACCTTCCCTGGGATGCAATGTATTTATCCTGAGAAAATTCTTTGAATTAAATGGAATTGTTGGAAACAGGAAAGCTGCAGAGCAGAGCAGCAGAAAGATGTTTGAACAATATTCTGCTGAAAGACAGGAATTTCACACAACTTCCACATCTTTGTAGCTAAATAAATGCAAGCATTTCATCAACTACTCATGTGATTTTTTTTTCCAAAATGGGTTTCCTGTTTGAAAGAAATTTACAAATCAAACTTGTTTTCATTATACTGAAAAAAATATATGCTAAATTTCTATTTACAGAATTACTCAAGTTATTAAACATCTATATAGATCAGAAACTCTCCAGTTTTTCAGCCAGAGATTAATACAGGAAAATGTCAAGGTACTGAGGATTTAATAGCTGCCAGCTGATGAAAGGTTGTAAGCTGTAGTCAGTAAGCTGATGCAATGTAAGGCAAGGCTGATGAAATGAGGCCGATTCATTGCGGCTATAGTATAATCATTATAAGACTCTGATGGAAGATCCACACAAGTCTACATATAGATGGTTATTAGAGGGCATTTCTCTCTCTCATTGTGTATTCAGTTCTCTCCTTGTGTCTAGTGAATGGAATTTATCTCCATGTGCATGTCTGCAAATATTTTGCATATAAACTACTGTTAATTGTATTAAGGCTCTGTGTGCAGTGTTTTTGCTTCTGGGTTTATCTCATAATACTAGTCACGCTGCCAAAACTCTGAGAGAAAACCTTAAAAGTAAATACCTATTTCAGTCATTAGATACCAAGCACCAGATACTGATTTTGCATTGGGAGGACCAAACCATTAAAATAAAATAGGGAGATTCTACTCTATGTTTATCTCTATGCCTTTTCCAAAACCCTGTATTAAGTTCGATTCACATACACTACATCCTGAATGTTCAGAAACCAGAAATTTGTGCTTGACTGTGTCTGGAATGTGTAAAAAAACCCCTTTCACAATTTTGGAATTACATCTGGGTAACCAAAAGACTGCAAAAGCAGGTATCAAATTTGTACCTCATGAATACAGACAGTAATCCCTTGCCACTCTATACGATCAGAAGCAAAAATCTATAAAGTTGAGGAATGAATATTTAATTCCAAAATAGACACAGCGTATTGCATTTAGTTTTTATGTTTTGTGTAAATAGTGTCAATGAAAGTTGCAAGATTTGAGGCCAGGACCTAATTTGTAATCTGTTTATGATAAATATTTATACCTCATTTTCCTAATTACTCAATTTTATTTCCAATAAGTAATATCAAAGATGTAACAATTCTTAAAATTCACAAAAGGTATGGCAGAGTCAATATGACTTGCAGTTGTAACATTATATCATTTGGCAAATTAAAAGATGTCAATTGTATTAGTGTGCTGTTGAAATCAGAATAAATTCCCCATCTAAATTCCTATAGCAAGGGGGAAAAAAAGAGAGGATTAGATTCAAATGACTGCAAGATGCTAAAGAAAGAGAAGGTTTAGGTTTACTAGATTTGAAACTCTTCTTCGATGCCTGCTGTTTGGTTTGGGTGAAAGAATGAGTGACTCTCCAAAATAAGAGATGGCTCAAACTAGAGGGCAGTTAACTAAGATTTGGATGACATGCCTACTTGTGTTATGATAGGTTTAAAATGAATATTGCCTTTGGGAATCATTTTGTTAAGTGTGACTTAGGGCTTGTCAAATGTTTCAACTTTCAATTTCCAAACATTAGGAATGTTCAAAAGTTGTGACATGCCTTGGGAATTGTAAAGATATTTTGGCTACTTTAATATACTTTAGATTATATAGCTTGATAAGTAACTGCATAAATATCATAACTTTTAAACACTTTGTTAGTTTCATGTCATACCAAAGGTCTGGAATTAAAAAAAAAACCCAAGGTTCTCTTTGCCTGAAAGATTGTTTTAGAAAAGAAATGATGAGGTGAGGCCAGACTGTTGGACTTCTGGCCAAATAATGCTCTTCAATTGAGGTGAACCTACTCCTAAGTCTAAGGAAGAGTTAGAATCAGACGTCTGTATCTGTCATTGATTTGCATACTTAAAATTGAAAGAAAGATTTAAACTAGGCGTAAAGTGTTATAGGTTTGATTCTGTAAAAAATGAATTTGAAATGGTGCTGTGCGATAAGGATGCATATGTTATTGCTAAGGTTTGTAAACTGTTGTTGAAATTGTATTTGGAGAAATAATAGTGAAGCAAATAATTTGGGGTACAATGTAATGCTTGAACAATGGGAAAACTTGTGGGTATAAAATATACATTGAGCTATTACTTAAAAGAATTTTTTAATAAAATGATGTATCAATGGTATTTAACAACTCACAAATTGTCAAAGATGTATACAGGTGCTTCAAATGTTTGTTGGAAATGTGATGAGCCAAGGTGGCGCAGTGGTTAAATGCAGCACTGCAGGCTACTGCTAGATCAGCAGGTCAGCGGTTCAAATCTCACCGGCTCAGGGTTGACTCAGCCTTCCATCCTTCCGAGGTGGGTAAAATGAGGACCCAGATTGTTGGGGGCAATATGCTGACTCTCTGTAAACCGCTTAGAGAGGCCTGAAAGGCCTATGAAGCGGTATATAAGTCTACTGCTATTGCTATTGCTATTGCTATATTGCTAAATATGGAAAAGGAACTTTTAATCATCTTTGTTGGACTTGTGACAGAACAAAGAAATACTGGGATCAGATTCATGTTTAATATAGAAAATGCTCAAAATAATATAAAAATCAAACCAAATACTTTTCTGTTAGGCTTAATGGACAAAGAAGCCACCCCCTGTGCATTGTAGGCATGATTTTCCCCATGTGGGCATGTGACCCCCCCCCCATGTTCCCCCCCGCACATATGCCCTTCCCCCCACCAATTCTTGGCTTCCAGGTTGGTGCAGATGGCTTTCTATGCTGAAAATGGGGCACAAGGGGAGGCTCATGCAGCACCCCCATGCCCCATTTTGGCTTACGGTTTCTGCAGGAGGCCTGTTTTGGACCTGGAAACCCTCCTGCGCCAACCTGGAAGCCAAAACAGGATATGGAGGTGCTGCGCGAGGCCCCAAAATGCAATGTTAGCACCCCCCATGCATGCACCCTGCCCGCTGTGCATGCATGGCAGAGACCCAAAGACCAGCTGGCCGATGGGAGACACGCACACATGCACGGTGGAGCTGGGTTGGGGGTATGGCTGACGTGCCCGCACCCTCTGCGTGCCATAGGCTTACCATCACGGTACTAGCCATTTCTATAACGATAAACTTGCATATATGTATGCAAAAATAAAAGAGTCTAAAATGTTATTATTATTCTACTGTGCTGAAGAGTCAGAAGTTAATGCTTCTCTTTATTTTTTCCTTTAACCTACATTCCTCTCTCCCCCTTTTCTCCTTCCCCATTTTGTCACTATTTTCATTTGTATTTTATACTTTGATAACTTTAATAAAATTATATTTTTAAATTATATTTTACAGTTCCTTTAGAAAGGGCATCCTCCCTAAACATTTATCTTAGATTGGTTAGACCAAGAAAAATTGAAATAAGCCATTATTTCTAGATGTGTTTCTGGTTGTGACCAAGTGTGCTTATAAGTGAGCCCTTTTGTACAATTTCAAAGCTTTATAAATAGTCCTTGAATTGTATCATAATTGGGACTGGAACTTGTTGCTTAGCAATGGGTTTGTTAAATGAATTGCACCTGATTTTATGACCCTTTTTTGTGCTGGTTATTAAGTGAATCACACAGATATTACGCAAATTCCCATTGATGCTTGTCAGAAGCACCCTGGGAAGATCACAACAAGTGATCAGGTGACCTCAGGATGCTTCGACCATCACATCTGGTTGCCACATGCCCAAATTTGATTACATGACTGTGAGGATGGTGCCAAAATTTGGGTGTCATAAGTCATTTTTTCAGCACCATCATAACTTTGAAGAGTTGTTAAATGAATGGCTGTAAGTTAGAGACTGCCTGTAATGGGAAGGGGAAAGAGAAAGGGATGTAAAGGAGAATAGGTCATCCTATTTCCAAATACATGACCAGCACAGAACCAAGATATGCTAGGATATCACTTTCCAAAAATTGCTGCCCGGGGTGATCATTCAATAAATGCCAATCCTAATATATTGAAGGGCTACCAAATTGCACAATGCTGCTGTAAGGTGTATACCAACAGATATAACCTCATGTACATCACATTGTGGTCTGCAAAAGCAAGCTGCTTCTGAACTGCTTCATATTCATCACCTACAATGGCTTTGCCCATAGTATTAACTGAGTTCTATTTATGAATTCTTCACAGGTTTTTTTTCCCTGGACTGAACAAACCAACCAACCAGCAATCCTGTGGCATTGTTTGCATTGTTCATACTCTGTGTGGCATACTCTGTGTGGGGTTCATGCCACTAGATGTCAACCTCTGCCCCACTTTCCTATCGTGCCTCTAGGAACATATTTAAAAGACGCCTTCGTGTTTCTGTTGCTACATTTTCCGATGAGGGAATAGATTTTATGTATGTTTGTTTCCTTCAGCTGAAAACATTTCACAACAAGGCATGGCTAAGTAGCTTTAATTAAGGTTGCTAATGCCACTTTTGGCGCAGGTTTCCTCTTCTCTCTTTTTTCTGCAGGTGTCTATTCTACATGGGCTGAGGTGAGCTCTCTTTTGTTTGGCAACAAGGGGGAGAAGGAAGAGATAGTACTTCAGAACATTTCCTTGTTGCTAAGGAGTATAAAGCCCTGAGTTCTTTCTGTTAGGTGTACATGGGAAACAAAGCCTTTTAGGATTCTAGAAAAAAGGATTTGACACAATTCAAGTTTCGGTGGAATCTTCTGAGAAGGGAAAAAGCAAAACTGGGTCAATAGTACAAATTGATAACATCGATTTTATGTTCCACAGAAAATACTTCAACATAGAGATTTCATATCAGTTTTGATCCTAGAAGGTGCATTCAAATTCTTACAGTCTAACATCAATATTGTTTTTTTCTTCTCATGCTTTTCCCCAAAGAAACTGCTGAAATATTGCTTAAATACTGTAATATTATTACAGATCTTCATTTAAGTAAAAACAAAAAACACAGAGAGATGTTTCTCCTTGTGCTACATTATAAAAATGGATTGCAAGTTATATACGAAAAATGTATGACATGATAGAAGGAAGGATGATTTGCAAAGATAGATCTAGAGATATATAGTGGTTGTTATTGAAGTCAACTAGATGTAGCTATATTTAATTTTCTATTCTTACCTTGCAGTTTATTATTGCTTATTCTCTTTCTGAATTTGCATAATGTTGTTTGCTGAGAATGGGTAAGGTTATGATGGTTATGCATATGTGATGGCACTACCATAAAATGGATGCTATGGAGGTGCCCATTCACTGGAATATTTAAACGAACAGCTTCTTCCATATTAATTATTTATATTTAGGGGTACTATACCAGTGCTGTAAACATCGCTAGAAGGAGGCAGAGAGTTAGAGTAAGGGTGAACTAGATTTTTTTATGTCAGATATTGCCATTTCTAGCTATTAGGCTGTTGAAAAAATCCTATTGCTAAGACAACTTGCAGAAGTGAATGCTAAAATACTTACATGTTTTATAGACACTAACCAACAGTTTTATACACAAGGCTCTATTCATTAGAAAATAGTCAGCTAAGATTAATTGAAGGCCAGCTAAAACAGGAAATGGTCAACTTTTAGTATTAGTATTCCCATGTAAAAATAGACAGAAATGTCTCATGAAGAATTTCAAATAGAAAGCACAAGGAAAGTCATACACCAATTCACTTGAAATACTCTAAATCAGAAGGTCAATGTTGTTGAATCAACAAATTAAGTAACATATTACTGGGTTTTTAGAAAGCAGAAAGGAGAGGAGAGGTAAAGGCTGTAATTCAGCTATCTAGCAAAAATTCTAACAGAAACCTATGTGCTTGTATAGCCATACATAAACCATACACATAGTTATTATCATGCTGCTGTGTGGTACAAAGGATTTACTGGCAAGACATTGCAGTTAACAAACTATGTAGTTTGCAGTAACCCAAGAAAAGTAATTCTAGCAGTCTATTCCGATATAAATAATGCCAACAACAATATATAGGCACAGAGCTGCAATATACTGTATGTACAATGAAGTTAACACACACACACACACACACACACATTACTGGATTAACATATATTTATTAATTAATCAGTCGGAAACTGTTGAGTATTGAAAAGTCCTCAACTTACGACCTAGCGGCTAGCAACAAGCCAAGCCGCGTCCTGATTGGCTAGGACGCGGCTTGGCTAAGCGTGGGCTGCTAGGGGCGCACCTATTGGTTTTCCCTGCTTGACAGCTCTGTATGAATAGCTGTCAAGCAGGGAAAGGTGCTGAATCGCTACTTGTACATAGTTTATCGTTTTACAATAAAAGAAGCTGTTCTCACCACAGACTGCCCCCTGCCTTGTCCTTCGTCCGGACTCACAATAGAAACCCTAACCATTAACATTTATTTATTAATATACTATTCATGTAGTCCAGGGGAATTTGAACACCCCTGATGTAGCCAATGGCCTCAAAACAATTTGTCTGTCTGTCTGTCTGTCTGCTCTCTCAATCATAAGAAATAACTCAGGCAGATTTAAATTTAAATTTAAGCACTTATGCAGGAAAAAAGAATAAAAGTCCAGATAAAGTAGCAATAAAAACATTTTTAAAAGGCAATCTAGTAGTGAAAGCAAGAGAACAAATGTCTACAGGAAAAAAATATGTTTCAGTTTTGCCTCTAGATCTACTGTATACAGTCTAGTGGGACCTGTGGAAAGATTTTCAACAAATTGAATGAAACCCTATAGAGAAGAACCTGTCCCTGATAATCGCCTAATGGCTCCTAGATGAGAGTCTTCAAAATGACTTTAGCCATTGGGCAGAGGTAGAATAGGGCGAAAAAGAACAGACCAAAAATATCTGGCATAACTGGCTGCTTGCAATACTTGTCCAAAATAGTGGGGACTGACTTACATTGTAGGTACCAAAATTTAAGTTGTTGGTTGTTTTTTTTAGGACAAGCAAACAAAATTTTTGAAACAGCCTGGAGGTGCTTTGCCATTATTTCACTATATTTTTAAATTTATTGATTATATAAAAAAAGACTATAGCAGCCTGATTTAACAATGCCCACAAACTATTGAGCTTCCAACTTATTCAACTCATCTTATCAATGGCTATGACAGTACACAATCACACTGACTGGATCAAAGGTTACTTTGAAAATTCAAAGTGGATCCTCATGAACTTTCTGCAAGAATTGGCAAAATATTTCATATTCTTTTCCAAAATCTGCCCACTCTTTGGATACGTTACCTGGAATTCTGAAAAATCTCATGTAAGAATGCTGAAATTTCATGAAATTTTAAAATCCCAATTTAAGACCATTAAAATATATCTTTTTATAAAGGAATGGGAACAGAATGTGTCTTACACATAAATACACATGGAAACCTATGTCCACCCAAACCAATGTTCGCAACAATAGATAAGCACTAATATTTGATTTTAAACAAAGATGTTGTTGAGATCTTCCCAAGTTCTGGAACAGGGACTTATCAAATAAAGGTATCAGAATGTTTTTTTTAATGGGGAGGTAGAGTCTGTAGTTCATTCAGCATTACTGATCTTTTATTTTCGATCAGGAGTTTCTGAGAAACCACCTTATGCAAATATAGAAGATAACTTGCCTATTACACAATGTTTCATACTATATTCTATAATACAATCAAGCGTAGCAATAAGAGACCTCCAGAATTGAATTCTTTTAGAAAAAGCATGTACAATTGTAATACTCAGCCTGAAGATGGCAGGACATTGACATAAGTTATTTTTATGCTTTTTTTTAAAAAAAAGGAGTGTTTCTTGGAATTTGGCTTAAAGTGTTTGCTTTTTTTTTTTTAACTCAGGCGTTATGATTGTTTTGAAGCCAATGTTCTTGCACTCTGCCCAATGGCTCTACCAACTGAAGGACAGTTTTAAACACTTATAGATTGGTGGCATTCTGCCAGGAAGAACTGAAGAGTCAGTCTGGCAAAGCTCAAAGGATTTTGTGTGGAGTCACTGCTTGTCCATAACTGCTGGGCATTGAAAGGCAGCTCTTAGAAATGCTGAATTCAAGGAAACGCCTTTTCTCTATCATTTCTACAGAACAAAATATTCTGGATTTGAATATATTCTTTTAGAGAGACTTTCTGGCACTTTTGATGTCCCCCAGCCCCCTGAGTTGTCTAGCACAGATGAAAGAAAGTCTGAGTAATCATAAACCATTTATTCCATTTAATCTCTTTTTATCATTGACTTATATTATTACACTCAGGCCTGTCTTCCAGTTTCTCCAAAAATATCATTTCCTTACAAAACAAATTCCTCATTTTATATTTAATTTACAGGATGTTTTAGAATTTATTTCACTTTTTTTTCCTCATGGGTTTTTTTGAGCTCAGGGTGAAATGTGGAAATTGCTGCTTGTATTGTTTTACAGTTTCCCATATTTCAATCGCTCTGCAATTTCCCCAGCTGTCCATGCTTCCTGTTCTGCAAAAGATCCACAAGTGTTTTAGTCAAGCTAATTAGATTTCAGATTTTAAATGGAATATCTTTCAGGTGTGACTTTCCTTTAGCTGTAGCAATGATTTTGGCTCCACCTAAACTGCATGCAAAGTTTAACATACTGCTCTCCAATATAGTAGTGTCAGAATACAGCTCCCATAATTCCTGATAAGTTATCAGAGAAATATAATAGAATCTAAAATCCAGCACCATTGGAAGGGCAGGATAGCAAGGATAAAATCAAAGATAAATTTTTTAATCAAAATTATATTTCAATTCTAATTGAGGGTTACAAATGGTTGTCAAAAATCTAAACACTGATGGGTTTGCCCTCAACAAAATTGGCTCTTTGCCAAGCAATTCTTTTAAGTTTCATTGTTTGGTAGGAAACAAACAAGGGGAACAGCAGTGGGTGCGCTCATATGAGGGTCTTAAAATAGACTGGCAGCTTTAAGGAGCCAAGCTTCTTGACTGTCACTTCCTCCACAGATTAAAAAAAATCCACCTTATTTTTTAAAAGGAAGCCAAGAACAGGCACTCAGCTAGATATTTTTCATGTAGCAAATGGCTGCAAACTCCTCCTGGTTTCTCTTCAGATCGTATAAATCTTTCTCCTCCTGGATCTCCATAAGGATGAATCCTAGATCACAATAAGGCATGAATTGGTTGGGTAGGTTGAAGGAAACAGTTATCTGACTCAAACCCCATTGTAAAATAGGATCTCTTTGTGATTTTTTTCCTCTGTGTTGAAGTTTGACAAAGGAACAAATTAAGTAACTGAATGATACCTTTCACTGGATAAAAATGGGTGCTTTAATTTGCAGCTGTCTAATTGACTCCTAATTTATTTATTAATTTATACATTGCCCATCTCATTATCAAGCGACTCTGGGTGCTTAAAATTTTGTTTTTGCTACACTACCAAGAAACCAGGTCATGTGTATTCAATGTTAGTAGTATTTAACAATTTAATACTACTTATTAAAGGAGTCCCTGCGGATTTTACTCTGCTAGTGGTCGCTGATTATAGGGTGTGTTCTTACCTCTTTTTTAAGACCATTGACCAAGCATTGCCTGAAGACATTTCTGCCATCATGTGGCCAGCAAGACATCAAGAGCATTGTTACCTTCCCACAGACATGGTACCTATTTATCTACTCACATTTGCATGCTTTCAAACGTCTAGGTTGACAGAAGCTGGTTGAAGATGGGAGCTCACCCCATCACATTGTTCTTGTGTCTCAAATCTGGGCTGCTGGCTTTCCAGCCAACAAACCCAGCATCTTAACTGTTGAGCTACTGCACCGCCCAATATTACTGAATATTTAGATTAAATTCATGCATTATATTTTCCCTGCTTGATAATTGCCCAAACTTTGTCATGAAAACTGTCATGAAATAATTTTTTGGGGGAGGAGGCAGATTTGGTCTTGTTTTTTGTCCCATTATCAAAGATGGTTGACAGTCTTTTTTGGAGAGCAGAAATGGATGGCTTTGCCTTCTATTGTCCCTTTGCTGCATGGTATGTCTGCTCCATTACCTGAGTGCTATCTGTGTCAGAGCACTTTAGTTTGCTACTGGCTACCTTCAGCAGTTCATTAAGTAATTTACAGAGGAAGGAGTATTTCTTCAAATCAGTCAATATTTATGCACTCTAACAGGTTCTATACCTGCTTTTATCAGCACTGAAGAAATAATGTAGTGGTGACAAACTTGTATAGCAAAAAGAGGTTTGATAGTTCAGAACCCAGGAAAAAATGTTTTTTTTTTGCATTTTAAATTCCTATACAATTTTTTTCCTGGAATGTGTAGATTCCTTTTTGATAAATTCTTCTGTTACCTGATGGAGAAGACCTTCAATTTTGAAGTGAAGAAGTTTCTTGGATGAGAAGTGAAACTTTTTCAAGGAAAAAAACAAGACAGTCCAGTTGACTTTTGAAAAGCACCTTTGGGGTCTGGATGTTTGAGAATCTCCACAGACATATGAGGTTTGATCAGAAACATGTCATGCCTATGTTATAGATACAAAAATGGCTGTATTTACTCACTGGGAATTGGGTAGTACATACAGTATTATGCTCCTGTATAGCAAATGGCGTCACATCAATCTGGCTTGTTCATAGTGTAATCTGGGTTTTCATGGCTTTTTTAAAAAAATCATTTTTATTTTGTTTTCCAGTGAGTTTCAACTAAATTGCATGTTATTTTGTTCGAAAATTGGGAGCTCATTCTAAGCAGCTTCCTTTTATTCTCATTCTGAACAGAGTTCAGCTCTTTTGCAATGAGACTCAATAGCAGTGGGAAATTGGATAAAGAAGGTGGAGAGGGAAATTATGTATAGCAGTGTTTCTCAACCTTGGCAACTTGAAGATGTCCGGACTTCAACTCCCAGAATTCCCCAGCCAGCATTCGCTGGCTGGGGAATTCTGGGAGTTGAAGTTCAGACATCTTCAAGTTGCCAAGGTTGAGAAACACTGATGTATAGGAAGAAAAGAAAGTTGGGAAAAGTTGAAAGAGGGCAGGTCACATGCATGTATCAGGTCTAACAGTAATTTATGTGTGACAGGAAAGCAATCCTAGCAGAAGAACTATATTTAGGCGAGCTTTTTGCTTTCCTGTTGTTCAAATCTTTCTCCGCTCCATTTTCCTCTTTGCATCAGAAGCTGGCAAGAAGATTGATGAAAACATATATAAAAGTATAACATATATTAAAAAGTCAAAGACGGATCGAAATTTCACGCAGACAAATAATGCTACAGGGAAAATTTCTTAGCTGTGCAGAAGATTGACATAAAACAATGTTAATTTTTTTAGACCAGAGAAGATCAACAGTCCCACTTCTTTAAATGGCTTCATTCTGAACAAAAGATACACAGGATTGTGTGTGTGTGTGTGATTGCAATACTTTTTCAGCTACAGGTAATCCTCAACTTACAACTACAATTGAGCCCAAAATTTCTGTTGCTAAGTGAGACAGTCGTTAAGTGAAATTTGCCCCATTCAAAGACATTTCTTGCCACAGTTGTTAAATGAATCACTGCAGTTATTAAGTTAATATAGCTTAAGTGAATCTGGCTTCCCCATTGACTTTGAGTCTCAGAAGATCGCAAAAAGTGATCACATGATCCCAGAACACGGCAATCATCATAAATATGAGTCAGTTGCCAAACGTCAGAATTTCAATCATGTAACCGTGGGGATGCTACAATGGTTATAAGTGTGAAAAATGGTCATGTCACTTTTTTTCAGTGCCATTGTAACATTGAACAGTCACTAACTGAATTGTTGTAAGTTGAGGACTACCTGTAGTTGACCGCCAGGATAGCAATAGCACTTAGACTTATATATTGCTTCATAGTGCTTTACAGCCCTGGGCTTACAGAGTCAGCATGCTGCCACCAACAATATGGGTCCTCATTTTACTGAACACGGAAGAATGAAAAGCTGACTCAACCTTGAGCCGGTGAGTCAATTGGCAATTGGTAACAGCAGTCAACAGAATTAGAGTGTACAGTAAGTATTGACTGATTTGAAGAACTAGTGCTTCCTCTGTAAATTAAATAATGAGCTGCTGATGGTAGCCTGTAGCAAGCTGAAGTGCTCTAGCACAGATAATAATAATAAAATAATAAGGTAATAAAATAGACAAACTGTGCAGCAAACGAACAATACAAGGCAAAGCCATTCATTTCTGCTCTCCAAAAAAGACTGTCAACTATCTCAGACAGGAAACAAGATCATTTTTTTCATGTTTCTATGACATGTTAATCCATTTACTAAACAATTAAGCATTCGATAAGAACAGGGCTATTTTACCCTCCTCAAATGGGAAGATGGCCATCAGTTGAGATATAGGACTGGACAAATTCTGAAGAGACCAGGTTATCAATGGTTGCTAGATGGATGGCAGTTCTGAAATTCTGAATCCCATGGTATTGCATATATATAGTTTAATTTTTTCCTAGAATCCATTTTTTAAAATCAGTTGAGTATTGAGCCATTGGTCGCAAGAGAAATTGACAAGCCAGCTTGCCATCTGAGCCTGACATCATTTGCTGAGAAAGAGCGACTGGCCCAAAGTCACCTAGCTGGTTTTCATGCCTAAGGTAGAACTCATAGTTTCTTGGTTTGTAGCCTGGTGCTTTAACCACTAGACCAAACTCGTTTTCCCCAAGATATAATATTTACTATCCACAAATTCTTTAATTCCAGTTTAAATTTCAGTTGATATTATTCTGGCTCATTCTAACTAACCCAGAATGTTATCTTGATGGACATAGGTAAAGGTAAAGGTTCCCCTCATACATATGTGTGAGTCATTCCTGACTCTAGAAGGCGGTGCTCATATTTATTTCAAAGCCTGAAGAGTCAGCACTGTCCAAAGATGTCTCTGTGGTCATGTGGCTAGCATGAGTAAATGCAGAAGACGCACAGAATGCTATTACCTTCCCACCAAAGGTGGTTCCTATTTTTTCTACTAGAAATTTTTACATGCTTTCGAACTGCTAGATTAGCAGAAGCTGGGACAAGTAACAGGAGCTCACTCCATTATGTGGTGCTAGGGATTCGAACTGCCAAACTGCTGACCTTTCTGATTGACAAGCTCAGCGTCTTAGCCACTGAGTCGCTGTGTCCCTTGTGATGGACATATTTTCATGCAAAGTTTTAGCAACCACCCAGCTTCTGACCACTATTCTGTTCTCAATAAATATCCCTTGTCCTGACTAATGGCTAAATGTTACCTCCTTTTCAGAGTTAACAAAAGACTCACCCAGTACTTTTATAACATCCCTCTATATTTCAATGTTCAGAATGGTGGCATTTCTCATTCCTTTTGCATGGTAGGTGCTGGCAAGCTAGGAGCATCTAATCTAAACTCTTCTGAAAAAAACAGTATGCTGTGTTACATTGAAATACTGGGAGGAGTGTTAGATTCTGCACTAATGAGAACAACCCAGAAATAATCTTTCTCCATTATTGCTATTCCTCCACATAAGACATCTCATATTCCTTGACAACAGAAACATATTCTGTTGCAATTGTAGACCAGGCCATAATTGACTGATGAACATGTCTTAGGTGGATAATCAACTGATGGACATGTTTTAGGCTCCATGTAATATTTGGAGATACAGGTGGCAAATGGAAGATGGAAGTGGCCATATTGCATACTTTAACATGACCTTATTTTTTTTGTTTGGGAAACCTAGACAGCATATTAAAAACAGAGGTGGTATTCAGCAGGTTCTGACCAGTTCTGGAGAACTGGTAGGAAAATTTTGAATAGTTAGGAGAACCAGTAAATACCACTTCTGACTGACCCTGCCCCCATTTATTCTCTGCCTCCCAAGACCCAGCTGATCAGGAGAGAATGGGGATTTTTCAGTAACTTTCCCCTGGAGTGGGGTGGGAATGGAGATTTTACAATATGTCCACCAAGCGATGGCATGCCCACAAAACCATGCCCACAAAACCAATGTAAAATGTTTTGAATGTACCATTTATTAAAAAGCAGAGACATTACCTTTCTTACAAAGGTTGCTGTAGTCAAAGGTATGGTTTTCCCAGTATGCATGGCCATGAGAGTTGGACCATAAGCAGTGGTGGGTTCCTACTGGTTCAGACTAGTTCATCCGAACTGGTAGTGGTTTTGTGACCTGGGTTGCTGGAACCGGCAGCAACCCAGGCCTGCCAAGCCCCCAAACCAGTTTCCCAGTTGGAGGCATCAGCGCCACCATCGTGTTTTTCAGTTCCGTGCATGCGCAGAAAATTTTAATTGCACTGTGCATGCATGTACAGTGCAAAGCACGCACACAAGCGAACTAGCGGCAGTGCTGGCCGGAATCCACCCCTGACCATAAAGAAGGATGATGGTTTCAAATTGTAGTATTGGACAAGACTCTTGAGAGTCCCTTGGACTGCAAGGACATCAAATCAGTCAATCATAAAGGAAATCAACCCTGGCTGTGTTTTGGAAGGACAGATACTGAACAGAGGTGAGTTGTTCCGGGTTTGGCCCGGGTCAGCCAAACTAGTAGTGGTGGCAGTGGGAGGCTCTGTCCACCTGCCCGGATGCTTTTGCATACACGGGTGATCGCAAGTGAACCAGTAGTAAACCGGCTAGCACCCCACCACTGATACTGAAGCTGAAACTCAAATATTTTGGCCACCAAGTGAGAAGAGAAGGCTCATTGAAACAGACCCTGATAGGAAAGATGGAAGGCAAAATGAGAAGGGGACAGAAGAGGATTAGATGGTTAGATAGTGCCATAGATGCAATGAACATGGATTTCATCAAACAACAGGACTTAATGGAGAACAGAGAAGGCCTGGTATGCTATGGTGCATGGGGTTGTGAAGAGTTGAACATGACTTAGCAACTGAACAAGAACAAATCTTTATTTTTGCCTGTTGTGAAGGAATGATATTTTTAGGGCTGGTGCCTTAATATAGGGGGAAACAGTCCATTGCTTTTTCATAATTTATACACAAGAACCTCAAGCATCCAGAAAAAAAGGATTCACTGGCATAGTTTGCCCACTTCTAATTTAAAATCATGTATAAGGCGATTTTTGGCTAGAGTCAAAGATACATTTCTCACCAGAAAACTTTCTGGATTTCCTGTAATATTTCTTACATTGTCTAGAGGGGTGTGTGTGTGTGTGTGTGTGTGTGTGTGTGTGTGTGTGTGTGTGTGAGAGAGAGAGAGAGAGAGAGAGAGAGAGAGAGAGAGAGAGAGAGAGAGAGAGAGAGAGATTGATTTATAATTTATTTAAAATTTCCATATAGTCAGATCACTGTCTCCAGTTATATTTTTCAAAAAGCAAAGGGAAAAAAAGAAAACGAAGATAAAGATCTATTTCTTAGAGGTCCTTTGTTAGACATGTTAAACATGTGGTTATTTTGAAGATGTCTTCATCTGAAACACTAGCCTTCCCATTAAAAATCATACATCTGATAATATGTCACAAGATCTAACAAAATCCATACCCCTCTCTTAAGACATTCAAAATAAATACAAGACTCTGTTCTATAAATAAGTTTAGACTAGACTTGCTCAGCGAAGATGTCCCAGTGAAAGAACTGCTTAAAAAATCCAAAGTTTATTTTTGCATCTGAACAAAATAGGATCCCATATGTTGTTTTGATTGTAAGTTCCATAACTTCCAAATCCACGCTAATATTAAGGGAATGTTAAAGTTATATTCTAGAAAACTTGGAGGGCACCAGTTGCCTGCCTCTCCTATTTAATTTACAAAAAATCTAATAGTTATATTGGATGGGTGTTGGATCAAAATCACATAGTGCTTGTATAAATTACACTTTGTTTTTAAAGAGTGTTGAGAGTCTTTATTAAAGCACTTGAATACCTACTTTGTTTTTTGTCACAAAGGTGCTTTTTCAAGAGGCAACTGGACTTTCTGGTTTTTCTTGGAAGGCATTTCGCTTCTCATCCAAGAAGCTTCTTCAGTTCTAAAGAACATGTGTTGTTGTTTTTTGTACTTTATAGGCTGCCTTGTTTATTTAAAAAAAAAATCAACTAAAAAAAGCCAACATCTTTCCTTCTATTTCAAGAACTCTGAAGTGAAAGAAATCATACCAACCCAATCTGTTTAAATCACTTTATATCATTCAATGAAGCCATGACAGAAATAGCACATATTGGAGTCTCAATGTGCTTTAACTTTAGAACAGTAGGAGGATATACAACTATTTCTCTTCAAAAATTGCTGGATACCTTATTGACTAGTTGTGGAATGCTGCAGCTAGGAATTTTAAGGTTGAAACGTAGGATTCAACACCTTCAATTGGTTTGAGGAAATGAGATGGGTTTGTTTTCTAGGTCTGAGGCTGAGAGACCTTACAGTTTCTTACACTTTGCTTTCTTCATTACTTGCTTGTTCAATCACTCTCCTCCCTCCCCCATCATTCCGATGATAGAAAACAGAGGAACTCTCAGTCCAATATGAGGAAACACGGGAGGGGGGGAGAGAGAGAGAGAGAGAGAAAGAGAGAGAATCAATCAAAAAGAGTCGAGCATTTATTGAAACCAGTTCTACTCCACCCTCCTCCCCTTGCCCCTCCCTGAGTCTTTTTCAGAGTTGACCATTTGTGGAACAGGAAACGTCAGCACAAAGCTGCTATGGGCCCCTGCTCTGTGAAATGATTTCCTTTCAGACTGTCCCGTTATCTTTTAGCTGGCAGGACATTCTTCTCCTTCCCTTCTTTGCTGAAAACTACTCTTTCTGCTCCCCCATTCTTACTTTTCTTAAACACACACTCTTGCACACACACACCCACACACAGAGAGACACACGCTTACTTACTTACTTACTTCACTGGCCATACTGCCAAAAAAGTCCATCCTCCGCCCTCCCCTGCTAACTTCCTTTCAGCATTTCCTGAACTGGATAATCCCAGAATTTGCAAAAGCAGAGGAAAGGGGAAAGTGAGAGAGACTGCATGAAGGAAGGAAGCCAGTGCCTTGTTCTCCTAATACTGTCCGATAACCCTAAAACAGAGTAAGGAGTTTAAAATGTAGAGCCTACATAGATTTGTAGCTTTTCATCAGTTTTGTATTCTCCCCCCCCCCTTTTTTTTACAAGTTTATTGGAGGGGAAATGGATTTAGAGCGTCTGGTTTTTTTTTCTATGAAAGACCCAGCTTGATTTAATTTGAAGGCCAGCTTCATTTGATTTGTTGGGATGCATCAGCAAGGAAGAACCTCAGCCAAAATCTGATCTCGGTTGCCAGTTTTGCTGGAGACACTGGTTTCTTAACTCCCTCATAGAGAACCATCCTGAACCTGGGCTACAAACTATATGCTGCTTCCTGCTGGAGATCTCCGTATGTACTGATCGTTCCCTTCTACAGCAGCCTTAGCTGCAACAGCTTAACATCTGGTGGAGATTAATGTTGAGGCATCCGGCTGAAAGTTCTGGGCTTTCAATGTTGCTGACTAGAAACGGGACTCAAACAACACAAATCTGAGAAGAAGAGGGGAGAACTTTTTAACTTATTTGGTGTAAAAAGGGGGTGGGGGGAAGAAAGGAGGGGGTAATCCTCTTTTTTTGGAACTAACTCATGAAGAACAAGGCAGGAAAGCTGAAACTCAAGAGGAAAGGAGCTACGAACGTCTTTGGCTGCGAGCTGAGTGAATATCTGGAAAGTTCTGGACAAGATGGTAATCAAACATGGTTTCTTTCTTTTTTTAAAATTTTCTAATGATGGGTCTGCTGTGGTTCTTTAGGGTTGGGAGACTTAGGGGTCAAAATATGGAATTGGTTTCTTTCATGTGCAAAAGATTTTTTAACCTGTTGTCTGGTTCTATCAGTGATCGACCAGCAGGGTACTTAGTTCTTGTAAATTTATCGCTATATGCCAGACAGAAAGGAGAAAAATTATCCCTAAGACTTGTATATACACCAAATTGGAAATGGTTTCTGTCATGTTCTAAGTTCTACGCTTTCTTTTCAAGTTATGCATGCATGTATGCATGTATGTATGTACACACACACACACACACACACATTATTAGGAGGGGTGTGAGAAAAATGGTTGGACAAATGTGGGAGACGCAGCTAGTATTTCCTGTAAATTTTATTAGACACCATGTCTTTTGCTTATGATTAATGTTCTCTGATGAACATATGATGTGTCAGACTGTAGGAAGTTGAAGTCCTAATCTGTTTTTAAAGTAGTCAAAGGAAGAGAAAAGCAGATTTCACCCCCCAAATGGGCTAGAATCTAGATGATGGGACACAGTGCTGCTGATATTTTTGGAAACTACATATATGATGACAAATGTTTAAGGAGTTCTCTGCACCTTTGTGCCATTTGCATGATCCTAAAATGTTGGTTCTTTAATACAAAATAATCAATTAGTAACATAATTTGCTTGATATCTAATAATAATGGGTGGTAGTTCTTACTGTATCTGTGGAACAAATGCTTCATAAAGGAAGTGCATTAATGTATTTGAAATAAAGGATAAAGGTTGCTGCACAGTGCCATGAGTTGACAAACTGCATTGCTTTGCTCTTGGGTGCTCTCTCAGATACATTTTCTTGCCTCTAGTAATTGCACAAGGAGTGTCATTTCAAGTTGGTCCTCTTACAAAGCTGAATGTATTTTGCAGAAGGCATGCCATCTATGGACAAGTATGGCTATGTAAATTACACAGTAACCTTGTCACCCCTGCAATGCAGCTTTTCTCATTTGATGTTCATTAAGAACTGGAAAGAATAGTAAAGAAGAAACTGCAAACAGAGATCTCAATTATTTCAGGTCAGGACACTGCAACTTTTGACCCACCAAATCAAAATAGGCACAGTCAGTCAACTGTGTTAAAGGATACTTAAACTTAACTCTCCATGGTGTTTTTATTGAAATGCTTAATCCATATCTCACAACTGGAAACTTGAACTAGCTGAGACAAAAATTTTCAACTGTGGCACTCAGATTTTAGAAGCTTTTTTGACATAAAATGTAACAAATATTCTGTTAAATAACTTTTCAGTCAATTGTTGATTTGGTTTGAATCCTTTTTCCCTTGCTATTGTAAGAAGGAAAGTTGCCTAATGGTAGATTAGTGTATGAACTTTCTCATGGGAAATTTGGTAGGTCTAGGAAAAAATCCCATCTGGACATTGAAAGGCCACTGTAACTAATGTCAAACAGAAAACAACTTCCTATTGGGGCAGATGGGATTATAAGGATAGTCAATCAAACCCAGTCAATTGTTGGAATCAAATATTCAAATTGATTTTGAGATATTTCATGTAATAAGTTGCCTTTGAATCACTTCAAAAACAACAGGGCAATTTGAGACATGATAACTGACTTCAAATGTTGCAACTTTTCTAACATATAGGAACAAAGTTAATTTGCTCATCTCTGATTCTTGGCTGAGGGAACCAGCATTGTCCGAAGACATTTTCCATTGGCTACATGCCAAAGGCACATGGAACACTGTTACCTTCCCATCGAAGTGGTACCTATTAATCTACTCACATTTGCATACTTTCAAACTGCCAGGTGAGCAGGAATGGGAGCTCACTCTGTTGCATGGCATCTTTAGCTGCTGAGCCATCCTTTGCTCTTTATATGATCCTTTATTTTTCTCCTGATCCATAGCCATATATTGTTATAATTAACTTTCCATTTGTTCGGCTGAGTTTAAGGATAGGTCGGTTAGTCTCTATATTTAATCTGACTGCTGTATTCAAGTTCCCTTTTTTATTTTTTCTTTACTCTCCCCACTACACCCCAAATGAAAACAAACAAACAAACAACACAATTTAAAAGAAACCAAAAGAAGGATAGGGATTTCAGCCCTCTCTAAGCGGTTTACAGATTTTTAGCAAATTGAGTCAGCAAATTGCCCCCACAGTCTGGGTCCTCATTTCACCCACCTCCGAAGGATGGAAGGCTGAGTCAACCTTGAGCCGGTGAGATTTGAACCGTTGAACTGCAGATAACAGTCAGCTGAAATGGCCTGCAGTACTGCACCCTAACCACTGCACCACCTCGGCTCTATAACCAATAGTGGTTATGCATCCACAAATGTTTCTTCTATTGTTGCACAAGCGAGTGTTAATGTATCACTTTCTTAAGAGTTCATTTTGCCATGCCAGTGAATCTGCCAGATCAGAAAAGCAAGCACAGAATGGTGAATTCATTTGTTTTTATGTTCTTAAATAAGAACTTCCTTTGAAAAGAGTTTTTGAATGTTTTTATGATAAACTGAAGACAAACCTTTCAATATTAATTAAGCACAACTTTCTGAAAAGTTCAGAAGCTGCTGTGCTGGGTCTTTTTTTCATACTTATTATTTCTGCATAGATCTATTCTGCCCCAAATGCTGCCAGGGCAGTTATTTTGATGTGTCATCATCACAGCCTATGATATAAAATCATACTGAATTCTTTATCAGTTGGGCCAAACCTTAAAAACTAAGCAAGGTTCTACCTGTTAATACTGGAATGGAATATATGGGCTATAATTTAATTTTAAAACAGCTGAGTTTAACTTGAGGAAGACTTTAAATTGAATTGAATCTTGTTGCACTCAAGATGGATCTGGGCTAATTCACAAACATCTACAGTGCTTCCTTATGTTTTAGTGAATACATTTTCTACCTAGTTTTCTATTTTTATTATTTGCTTGAAATGTTATTTGTAATGGTTACCATGCTTGGGACCATATGGACTTAATCAGCGGTCCCCAACCTTTCTGGCTTCACACACTGGTAGCAGTGGCAGCAAGTGGCAGCAAGTGGAGTTGACGGGAGGGGATGGTTTTGTGTGTGCAACCTTATCCCGCACATACATAAATGGAGCTTTGCATGCTCCCCCATCACTCAAGCAGCCCAGTTCTCAATGGGCCATGGACCGGTAGCAGTCCAAAGACCAGGGGGACCACTGGTCTTAATAATAAGAAAATGATGAATTTAATTCTGCATTACATTTAATTTAATTCTGCATAACATTTCGTTCCTCTCTTTTTTCTGATTCCAAATAGTCACCATAGAGTTTACTAAACTTCTAATGGGACATTAAATGACTCATTATTAAGGTGTATTTGGCTTAGTACATCACAATCTGTGCTGCTTTGCTCTTGTTTTGTTACAGTTAAGGGTCATGCACACATGCGGACACAGAATCCAATCCTTTATTTATTGTGAAGACAGATATAAGGAGGCCTTGTATTTCTTTCCTGAGTGGGCCCTTTCCCACCAGTGATTTATTTCTTTGCTGGATGATTCATTCTAGCAGCACAGGTCAAGTGATGGGATTAAAATGAGTGAAATGTTGTTTGTTGTTTATTGAATAGCATGTCCTATTGGTTACCACCATGAGATCCTCTAATAAAAATCTATATTGTTACGGGAACAATTAGAAAGATGAGGGGTCAAATAGTATAGGTTCAATCTTAAAAATAATAGCAGAAGAGATTTGGGAGTTTTGATTCTTTTGTTCTGTGACAGCTTAAAGAACTGGAATAATATTAACACCAAATTTATCCCTAGGTAGCTGTGATGGCCAACATACATTCAAATGTCATAGTTATGAATCTTACAGCTGTCTAAAACTCTTGATTGGAATCTTTGAGCTGAATTTATTTTTATTCAGATGTAAAATCAGCCTTTGGAAGAGAAGGACTCTTATTCAAATATTTTCTAATAATTAGAATCATGCAATAATATTGAAATAAGCTATTTTCTACCTCTGTGTGAATGACTTGATCTGTGAAGTAGAGAGACTGAACAACATAATAATTAATAAAAAAGATTTAGGATTCCTTTAAGATCTAGCTTCTTTAGTGAGAATTCATAACATACGGGGTAAGATCTTTTGCTTGATTAAACATTCCGATATGGGAGTATGTGGAAAGTGATGTACTTTCCCCTGCCACTGTAATTTGGATTAATCAAGAAAGTGGATATTTAGATCATTCTGGATCATAAGTTGCCAAACCATTTGTAGATGATATAACCTTCATTAAAGCAATTGAAACTACACATGAGTCAGGAATTATATCAGGCAAGAAATTATAGAAACCAGGAGATTGAGGAAGAAGCAATACATTTTTATCGATGTTGACTAATCCCAATAACATTTTTCACCTATATTTTCCCTCATGAACCAATATGATTTTCAATTGGATTTTTATATTAATTGTGTTCAGCTTTATTCTGTCTGAACAGTTGAAATAAAATTCTTTTTGTGATCATCCAAAATCCTAGTTGTTACATTTTTAATGTTTTACACTATCAATAGCCAGCTCCCCAGCTGAAAGCATAGCCTGCTTTAAAGGGAAAGTCTAGATGTAGTCACAGGAAGTGGTTTGGCAATTCAGGGAAGCTTCCCCCCCTCTGGGTCAGTTCTTAACAGTTACCTTTGGCTTATGCAAGAGGGAAAGGAGAGTATTCATTGTGCTCCTAAAATGCTTATTTTCTGCCTTTGGCTTATGCAAGAGGGAAAGGAGAGTATTCATTGTGCTCCTAAAATGCTTATTTTCTGCCTTTCTCTCAGCTTAACATTTTGTTTGATTGCTACAGAAGAACAAGAATATTTCTTTTTCATGGTGCGCCTTTGAAAAACAAAGATGAAACTGCTGTGGCCAACAGTTTGGAGCAAAACAAAATGCAGGGACATTTCTTATGGTCCAGTAGTTGGCAGATGAAAGAGACACAACATCAGCAGTGGTGGGTTGCCAAAATTTTTACTACCAGTTCGGGCGCACGACACTTATGCGCATGCCCAGAAACGTCCGGGCGGGTGGGTGGATTCTCCTGCCACCACTACTACTGGTTTGCCTGATCTGGACTGAACCATGAGCAACCCACCTCTGAATGTCAGGCTTGTTGAGACACTTGGAATAGCTCAATAAAATATACTTTGATGAATCATGATTTAATTGATTGATTAGGTTATTGAAAGCTACTAGCAATCCCTGACTCATGATGAAACCTATCTGCCTTCTTACTGCCATTTGGGCCTTTTATGACTATGTATGTTTCTCCTTTAAATGAAGTTAAATCAGAGACGGGTAGCTTGATGTTCATCAGATATTTCAAACTTTTTATTCCATTTAATCAACAAGGTCAGTAGCTGTGGTTTATTTTATTTATTTAGTGTATGGTATATTGATATACATATATTGATATACATATATATTGATATACAACAATAATGAAAAACATGAAACATACAAACAGAAATATAAGTTTACACTACAATATATGAGGTAAAATATTACCTTAAGATAAAACCATAATAAAATCATGATAATATGAAGCCATCGAATTGCAATGGGACAAGTGGTATAATTCAATATCTAAGAAAGCTAAAAGAAAGCTAAAAAGGGATGCAGTGGCTCAGTGGCTAAGAGATAATGGAGTGCCACATAACTGAGTCAGCTCCCATTACTTGTCCCAGCTTCTGCCAACCTAGCAGTTCAAAAGCACATAAAAAATGCAAGTAGCAAAATAGGAACCACTTTAGTGGGAAGGTAACAGTGTTCCATGTGCCTTTGGTGTTTAGTCATGCCAGCCACATGGCCATGGAGACGTCTTCAGACAGCACTGGCTCTTCAGCTTTGAAACGGAGATGAGCACCACCCCCAAGAGTCAGGAACGACTATCACATATGTGCTAGGGGAACCTTTACCTTTATCTTAAGGAAGCTAACCAGCAAAGTGCTTCTGGTATGGCTGTGATGAGATCATCCCAAATAGCTTGAACTTTTCTGAGGACAGATTCTCAAACTGTGTCATGGTCAGGATCATGGAAATCGTAATGTGAAATATCTGGATTCCATCAGATTGCATCTCAGATCTGGATGATAATTGAATTCTGTTTTTGCATTTTTCTTATCTATCCTGACTATTTTACCTGTGAAGAGATCATTTTCTGCCTTTTAGGGACCACAGTGCTCTGGCCCCTACACTCTCAATGTTGCTGAGATGTTTTTTTTTTCCTTGCTTACTTGCTTCCTAGCATATTAATATCATGGAAACTGCTGGTTTTCTGCTATTGCCTGTTTATACAAAAACTAGAAATCAAAAGACTCCTTGTAGAGAAGAAACTAGAATGTCACAAGACGTTGCAAAAAAAAAAAGTTGATTTCTTGCCAGGCTCAGTAATCATAGAGTGTATTCATTTCATAATTCATAATGACAAATAGAATTCTCTACTATGTAAATTCTATTATCGCAGAGCCATCAAATTATTTTTTAAAAAAATCTTAATGGCAGTAATTGCAACACCAACGAGTGGAAAATAAGAAAAAATATAAAAAAGTTGTGAGCACTTCCAGTGGGCCGCACCAAGAAACTTGAAGAATATACTGCATTTCATTGTACTTAGATTTTGTGTGTTTGTGTGTCCTATAAAATTAACTCATACCTGGAAGAAGCTTCTTGTGGGGGAAAATTCTCATTGAATTCATGCATTATATTTTATGTACCTTTTTATAATTATACCAGTGACAGGTATGGATTTTGGTGATACAAATCAAACAAATGAAGAAGCAATGAATGAGAGAGAAGAATGGGGCAAATTCTAGAAAATCTAAAATACCTTAGAAACGGATGTATTTTTCTCCACCTTTTTCTCTTTGCTTGATGCTATGTCCTGCTTGTGTCTATCCACAGGATCAACACATCCTGGCAACATCCATTTCTGCTACATCCTCATAACATTACTGTTAGCTGTACAGTAAAATCTCAATTTAATGGATCAAGAAATACTCCCATTAACTATACATTGAATATGAAATTATGTTATTCCCTTCAATTTATTTCATTTGCATAATGACATCATCATACAGATTATATACATTGATGTAAATGAAATAAATTAATACAAATAAAATAAATTTAACACTTTCCTTCTCTTTAAGTGCCTCCCATGGACTATGTCCAATGCCTGCTCTTTCAAGGAATGTCTGGAATTTTTTTCCCCCTCTGCTTCATGTAAAATCTTCTAAGTAGGGGTTCCCTAAGCTCTAACTTCTTTTGCAATTGAGAATAGAAATAATGGGGCATAACAGTAATTGGGAGTAAGGATAATGAAATGTATGAATTTGTTTTGACCTTGGGTGGAAATACTGCAACTCAGTATTGGAGAAAGACTCATAGGATGTGGTTTTCATGGTAATGCTGTATTGACAAAAGTCGAAGCAAGAATCTGTATAGCGTCCTTAAATCTCTGGCTAAAGCTTAACTTCTTTCCGCCAGGCCCCACTCCATTAATCCTCCAAGACAAATTCTCTTCATCATGGCTCAAAGCTGTCGAGTCCAACCTTGCCAAACTAGGCTTCTCCCCAGCTTTAATACTCAAGATGGACTATGATCCAGCAAGATAAATTTTGCGACAAAGGGTGGAAGACATCAAGAGGCAGGAGGACTTAGGGAAAGCTCTGCCGTTTCTGGCTCCGTATGCCATTAGATGTGTTGTTGCTCCTGCCAACTTTCTTAGTCAGTTGGAGTCAGCAAACCACCAGAAAGCATTTGCACTCGCACGGTGCCATGCGCTTCCATCGGCCGTCCTGTATGGCAAGTATAAAAGGATACCATTCATGGAAAGACTCCGTCCCTGTGGCTCAGGAGAGAGGGAGACTGCCAGTTACATGCTCCTTAGATGTTCCTTTTATACGGAGATTAGGAAAAAACATATTCTACCAATAACTGCTAGGTCATTCCAATACTATCTATCTCTAGCGGCTGCTTAAGGATGAACAATCCGTAACTACAGCGCAGGTGGCCAGATTCTGCACAACAGCAATGGGGATTCATCGCAAACAAGTGTCTTCCCCACCATAGCAATGTTATACAACAATTGTGGCAAACCCTTTGCGCTGCTTAGTCACTTCCCTTTTAGCGTTGAACAACGGGACACACAGTTTAGGGATTGCAACTATCGTATAGTCAGACCGTGTATAATTGACACTGGATTTTATTATAGATTTTAGGTGTTATTTATTATTTTATACTAGAACTTTTAAGTGTATATATATGGACTGCTTTTATTTGTTCTGGTTGCTGGTCTAAGACTGTAATAATAAATTGGGGTTGGTAATGCTGTTTGTTTAAGAGTTCCTTAAGAGTTTGTATTTGAAGAGTAGTTATGAGTGTATTATACTAAAGTCTTTTCTGCTTCTGATGAGCTGAAAGTTAATATGTTAACTTTCCTCAAAACTTGAGGATTTTTTTTTATTCTTTTGTATGGTATCTAAAATTGGGTAAGTCATGATGAAAACCTCACAAGAGGGAATTTTTCAGACTAATTGCAACTCTAGTGGTTGCACATATACTATATTTTGCAACCTTGAGACATATAAACTACTTCTTTGTTCTGTGGTTTTATTTTTGTTTTACTTTGTTTCTCCCTGGTGTATGCAGGGTAGAATTTCTTATTATGAAATACACATTGGAAAACTCGTATTTTTCCCCACTCTATTCATAATTTCTTAATAAAAAGAAATTGCTTTTATGGCAACCTTCCCTAATTACATGCCCTTCAAATATATTTGTCTGAATTTTCCCATAATTTCCAACAAGAGTATTAAATAGAGTAGCCTTCAGGTATTCCTCATTCAGCTATCACTCATTCATTGAAATTACAATTGCTGAATGAGGAGAATTATGATCGTTCCTTGTAGTTCTGGCCATCACAGCATCTCAACAATCCCTTGATTGTGTCAAGCTTGGCAACTAACTCACAAATAATACAAAGGTTGCAGCACCTGGCAGCCATGTGATTACCATTTGCAACCTTCCTGGCTTCTGTCAGTGGAGAAGCTGCAGGAGATCACAAATGGCAATCATGTGTGATCACAGGATAATCTTTTTTTTTATTTCTATTTTTGTTAATGGGTTGTTGCATTTAAATTTTAAGTGTATTTTTGCCTTTTGTTTGTATTTTCTATATTTACTAAATTTAAGTTAAAAGTTTGAGTGATAGGATTGTGTTTGATCAGTGGTGGCATTCAAATTTTTTTACCACCCATTCCTTGGTGGGCATGGCAGGGGAAGGATACTGTAAAATCCCCATTTCCTCCCCACTCCAGGGGAAAGTTACTGCAAAATCCCCTCCTGATCAGCTGGGACTCGGTAGGCAGAGAATTGATGGGGGTGGGGCCAGTCAGAGGTGGTATTTGCCAGTTCTCCGAACTACTCAAAATTTCCACTACCAGTTCTCCAGAATTTCAGAAAGTTCTGAAATTTGTATTGTGATTTTTCAAGACAGATTTGTTTATATAACATTAAAAAAACCCATTCTTTTTTTTAAAAAAATAAGAGATTCAGGATTGCAAAAAAGTAAATACACTAAGAATATGGTTGTAATCTATTTTAATCTATCATTGTCTGCAACCAATGATTATCCATGGACACCAAACTTTTATCCTACAGTTGTCTTGCTATTATGGAAAGAAAAATTAAAATATCTCAGAGGGTTCTAGCTTTGGTCTCCAGGTGGGGCTGGAAGTTGCTTCCTGTAGGTGGAGCAGCATGGAGTGAAATGGAGCAGAGTCTGACTTGGCAGCTACTTGTGTTTCATGACTTCCTGTGTGAGCACACACTGAAAGTGGTCAAGCTGTCTTTTTTTAGAGATGCAGTAACAATAACAGATTGTACTACCACTCTAGGATCTTGTCCAGATACCAACAGGTTTTTTTTCTTGAACTTCCTTTAGGGGAAAAAAAATTAGACATCAAGCATATAGGAGAAGAAATAGGAGAACGAAACTAGGCTTTCATGTTGTTTGCTGCATAATTTGTATTTTTTTTCTTTGTTTTCTGATACTTTCACTGATACTTTCTTTGGATTCTGCTGGTCTGAAAAGAAGCTCTTTTTGAGCCAAACCCCAAATCTCCTGTCCAGATGTGAATTCAGTTTTCTGCATTATTTTTCTCTCTCCTTTTCTCCCCACTTCTATTGGCATATACTTTTACAACAGGGTCATGCGTTCTTCTCTGGAGATGTATGAATACATTTCCCCCTAATTGTCATACAGTTTTGGCTTGAGAAAATTCAAAGACCCCCATAAATAAATTTAGTGGTTAGCCTGCTAGAATGGTGCAGCCAGTTCTCTATCAATGATCAGAAAGTTTCTATTTCAGAAAATTCAAGGGCATCCTGGCTGATTGATTGTCTGAGAAGCCCTTAACATTTCGGTTTTGAGAGAATGAAGAGCTTTAAGAAGTTGTTGGGAGAGCCCATTCAAGTGACTCCAGAAGAGACACAATGAGTTACAAAGTATCAATATCAAAAGTGCTCATCTTCATCCAGATGCTCCTTAATACTCTATTTGCCTTTGTCTCCTCTCTATGTAGGAGGGCACATTTCCAAAACATTGGGATCTGGTCATCCATGCTTTTTCTTTAATCAGAAAGCTTATGCGGTGTTTCAGGGCTTATACGTTTATTCATTAAATAAAATAATGCTGGAGGCCGATCCTTAGCTTTGCAGCATGCTTTATGTTATTCAATGAAAAGGGATTTTTTTAAAAAATAAAGTCAAATATTGAGTGGAGTAGAGAGACTGGAGGGCATCAAGAACGTATCTGTGGGAGTACTGATTTGTGGAAGAAAAGCCACAGAATAAATTGAGTATCAAATCAGCCTCTTATGCTTTAACCACTTTACATTCTAGCGCCAACTACTTGGGTTTGAACCAGAGTACAGCTGGGGAAAAGCAAAATGCTTCTCACAACCAATCTTGGCCTCTACTTATGTTCTTATTTCTATATCAATCTGTCACCCGTTGAAATGTGAATATGATAATTCATCTGGAGCTCTAAGAATGTCCAGAGCTGAATAATCTCAAGTTCTAGGGTGGTTACATATTTCCTTTTGCATACATAGTAGGATTGAGTATATAATGTAGGCTGAAGACACAAGAATAGTTACAATATAGTATTGTGGTGGGATTGCAGTGACTCATGTGGTTAGAACACTGAGTCAGAGGACTACTGACAGCTCGGCAGTTCGAAATCTGAGAGTGAGCTGTGTGATGGAATGAACTCTTGTCAATTTCTTCCAGCTCCTATCAACTTAGCAGTTCAAAAGCATGCAAATGCAAGTAGATAAATAGGTACCATTTTGGTGGGAAAATAACAGAGACTTGAAAGGATCCCCTACTGGCGTCCCCTGCGCAACGTTGATGTCATTGGCAAATTCTTTCAAATTGGAAGTGCCTTGGTAGGTGCTTCTGTCACAAATGTGGTAGTATAGTATTAAAGACCTCAGACCTAAAGTACTTTAACTGCACAGCCAATGCTATTATGCAATTCTGAGATCCAAAAGCTATTGTGAGTGTTTGGGGGCAGGATAATCTTAAAAAGAGGACAAGTCTTAAAACCTACTTTTTGACTCAGGTTTTTCAGAGTTTGGGAGGTATTTAGCAGTTAGCTGTCATGTTAATTTTAGAATAGGATTTTAAAATTGTTTTATGATGTTATTTGAATATATGTGTATTTCTAAGGTACCTAGAGCCATTGATGTGGGATATCAACCAACCAACCAATCAATCGATCAATCATGTCCATTGCTGAGTATTGTGTGAGATGGTCTATATGCCTGTGGCATTCTAGTTGGGAAAAACTAATTCAAGCTTTTGTGAAGTTGTTTTTTTAAATGTAAAAGTGAATAAATTTTCTACACATTTTGCATTCTGCTGGATCTGCAAGTTGCACTCTTTCCATGCCTCTGCTCAGTCAGTTTTGCTGCTGGGTTGGTTGAGCTCATGCTCTCTTCCTCGCTGACTGTTAATGTGAAATGCTGCGTAGCGAGCAAAGTGCATAGACAAGCCAGTTCTTATTTACAGCGCATAGCAAAAGTCAAAGAGCTGCTTCTACTGAAATTAGTATATGCTGTAGGCGTACTTGCAGTGGATGTTGGCACAAAATATCTCTGAAGATTCATCTGTGTGGATTTTTAATAGACTAAAATCATGCAGCTAAGAATTTGAAGGCTCTAGAGGCCTTTTGGAGCGCAGAGCATGATTGAATTTGAGGCTGGGCTGTCTATAATTCATTTTCACAATTAGATATATCTTAATAAAGACTCTCTGAGTGTGGTATAGGACCGTGATGGGGAACCTATGGCATGCATGCGACAGGGGGCACACAGAGCCATCTTTGCAGCCACACAAACCATTGCCCCGACCCTGCTCCACCGTGCATGTGCATGCACCTCCCAGCAACCAGCTGGTCTTTGGGTCTCTGCCGTATATGCGCAGGGGATAGGGTGCATGCATGGGGGCATTCCCATTGCACTTTGGGGGCTCGCACAGCACTCCTGCACCTTGTTTTGGCTTACAGGTTGGTGCAAGAGGCCTTCCAGGCCCAAAATGGGGCACGGGGGCGCTGTGCAAGGCCCCCCATGTCCTTTTTTGGGCCTGGAAAGCCTCCTGCACCAACCTGGAAGCCACAAATGGTTGAAAGGGAGCAGGGCGCACGCAGGGGTTGCGTACCCATGCATGGGGGGTATGGGGGCATGCATTTGCATTGCATTATGGGTGCCGGCATGAGGGCGCACTGTCATGTGCACACATACTTGCTTTCGGCACATGATGACAAAAAAGTAAGCCATGACTGGTATAGGATATGATCATGGGTGTATCAGATATGTACTTTGATATTTGAATAGCAATAGTCTATTTGCTAATCTGAAACTACGATGTTTTATCAAATGTGAAATCTGATACCCTTTATTTATCAAATTTATAACACCAACCTAACCCAGCTCCATAACAATTCAGGGCAGCGTGCATTAAATGATAGGTTACAATGGAATAAAGGATGATGCGTATTATAAATAATGAATACGTAATCAAACTACTATGTAAAGTCATATAAGTAGTTTGCCACTCAACCTAATCAAAGGTCTCGGGGGAAAGCCAAGATTTTGAAGACTTTTAAAACACAGCTGGGTTTGGGGACTATGCAGATTTTGGGGAAGATGCTATGCCAGAGGAAAGAGTTTCTTTTGCATGATCACTGACTGAGGGGTAAGAATGGAGATAAATGTTTCTAGTGCATGTCTATTTATCCGTCTTACCTGACCATCAATAGTTAATGAGATCTGATTTCTATCATAATGGATTCTGAAGCTATAAAAGTAGAGAGGCTTTTCAGTTATACCATATTTCAACTTTCAACATCCTTTGGAGAGCATATTTTGATAACATTATTTCTGCTCATTTCAAAATATACAGTTTGAAATTCAAATCTTCTACCACCTGCAAGAATCACTGCTACCTTCTTTTTTAAAAACAGCAACAACAAAATTAGGCAGGGGGTTGGGGTTTAAAAGTATAATGACTATATATGTATACCTTTTTGTTCTCTCTTTTAAAAAAAAAGAAAAAGGAAGATATATGTTAAAATTAAATATGTGTACTGAAAAGGAATTATAAATACCATCAACATAAAATGGAGCTCACTCAGAAGCTAAAATATACCAAGTAAATGAGATGAAGAGTGTGAAGTAGAGGAGAGAGGTAAAGGAAGAAGAGAGGGATAGGAGAGAGGTCAGGAGGGAAGAGGAGGAGAGGAAGAAGGAGTGGAAAGGGCAGGTAGGAGAAGGAGAGAGGAAGGGCAAATAGAGAAGAGAAGGGTGACGGGGAAGGAAGGAGGTAAGGAGGAGTAGTAGTGAGGGAGAAGAAAGTGACAAATATGGTGAATGGAGAGCAGAACAACCAATAATTGTGTTTGGGAGTTGATAGTAAGATGAATTGATGTCAACATTTAATAATCAATACGGTGTTGGCTATGTAATAATATACATGTGATTATATGTTATGAACATGTGTGTGTGTGTGTAGGTATATGTGTGTGTGTGTGTGTGTGTATAAAGATAATAATTTTAAAAAAAACAGCAACCACAACTAATGTGCTGATATTGTCCACAAACCACAGCTTTGTTTAACAAATGCATAGGTTCTAATTAGACATGTCAAATGGTTTACATTTTTAAAAAATCTGTTCCAAAATGAAAACTGAAGGCAAAAGAAAACCTGGAAGATTATCCAGCTCAACTTCCAGCTTGAAAACTCTGGGGCTAGATCACAGGTGGTATTCTACCGGTTCGGACAGATTCCCCTGAACTAGTACCATAAATCACGGGTGGCCCTGCCTGCCCACCCCGGCTCTACAGCATCCCATTTAGGCCATTTTTTCACCAAAAGTGCATGCGCGGAAGGCTGTGCGCATGCATAGAGGTGGCATATGCGACTGAAGTGGGTGCGTTCAAACGTGTGCTCACATTCGCAAACCAGTAGGGACGGTAAATGAATACCACCCCTGGACTAGAATTACACAGTATGCTATGCCATGGTTTCTTTAACTGTGGTTTCCTGACTAATTTTTAATTGGTGGGAAAACATGGTGCATTCAGTTATAAATCATGGGTTATAACGTACAGTGATTGAGTTTACACAACATGCTTAATGAAAACTGAATAAACTACCTTGAGATTTAATGTGATGTGTGAACGCAGCCTGCTATTCTGATGCTCTGATATCGGCCTTTCATTCTTTCTCATAGAAATATTGCTTGTCCTCTGAGAAAGCAGCACCAGAATGCAATCAGACAGATGGTTCCCAGTGTTACTAATTAAAGGCACTTTTTCACAACAGACTGTTTTGTAGAAGAATATAGGAAAAAGAAGTAGGGGGAGGGAAGTAGGAAAAAGAATATGGAAAGAAAGATGTAAAAAAGAGTCCCTATGGGGTTTATTCCATTAGTCATAGTTGACTTTAGAAGGTGGTGCTCATCTCTGTTTCTTTGAGCCAGCATTGTCCAAAGATGTTTCCGCTGTCATATGGCCAGCATGACATCATATTGCTGCCCAAAGCATACAGCAAAACCCAGAATGCTGTAACCTTCCCCCAAAATGTTACCTATTGATATACTTGCATTTATATGCTTGCAAACTGTTACGCTGGCAGGAGTTGAGACAAGTGATAGGATCTCACTCTGTCATATGGTGGTAGGACTTGAACCACCAAAGTACATACCTTCTCTCCAGTGTCTTTTAAGTCACTGAGCTACTGCACCTCAGGAAAGAAGGAAAATAGGGGAAGAATGGGAAAAGAAGCAGGAAAGAAGATGTAAAAAGAAGATGTAAATATAGGCAAACTTTTAGGCTCACTCCAGACTGTATTGTTTGGTTCGAGGCCACAGGGCAATATTGCCAATAACATTGTGAAATAATCAGAGTAGTTGTGATCAAAACTTTGGTTCCAAGTATTGGGGTTTTTTTGCTATTTAAATATACTGATTTTCTCTAATTTTTCCATGCTGCAACTATTCTTTAAATCATAGCAGGTAAAACTGGAAGTTATTTGGGGATCACATTGTCATCCTGCCTACTGAACAACTTCAATATTACAATATCTATGATGGGTTGGCATCCAGCCTCTGACTGTGTAACCTAGTTGACTGCATCCCAAAGTACTCAAGTCCATAATAGGACATTTCTTACATTAAGATAATTTCCCTGATATCTAACCAAAATCTATGATTTTGTAATTTCCACCTATTGTTTATTATCTAGACTTCTTGATAAGTCAACCAGTTTCTTAGATGACAGTTCTTCATTTACTTGGAGACAATTATGAGTCTTTTTAAAATGGCAGATTTAGTATATAATAATATTATTAAAATTAATGGTGTATAGCAAGGAACTCCCCCCCCCTCAAAAAGCCCCAATCCTGACCTATAGCCTTATTCCAGCATGATGATGAATATACAGTTGTAATACAACATCAGAAAATCGCGTATTTCCTATGTCCTTATTTTAGATGACCTCTCTCCACTAGTTTCCATCCCTAATTTGGAAAGGACAAAATGTATTTACAAACAACTTCTTCAAAAGCTTAAGCAAATGTTATATATATATATACATGGATGAATCTGAAAATGAGATAACCAAAACAAAAAAATAGAATAACAAGTTTTACTTGAGGAAAAAAATCTGCTTAACTTGTAAATTGCAAAGTGAAGAAGGAAAACAAAATCTGTTCAGACTATTTAGTGAAGACAGGGAAAATATATTTTGAATTGGTAAATCTAAAATTCATAAATAACTTATTCAAAATACAATTTTAAATATTTCCAAAGAGTTTACAGTTTGTTCTTTCTTAGGCACTCACTGGAGATTTATAAATATCCATAGGGAGTCTTCAAGTAACCAAACAAGGAACAGACTGTTCATTAAACCACAACTGGAGTTTGATGTGCCACAATTTACTAAGTGTCAAATACAGGTAGTACTCAATTTACAATCACAATTGTGGCCAAACTTTCTGTTGCTAAGCAAGACAGTTATTAGGTGAGTTTTACACTATCTTACAACCTTTCTTGTTACAGTTCCCTTGTTTGCAACCAGCCTGTATTTGCATTTAAATGTTTGACCTGCAGAATGGTGTCAGTTTTTTACAAATTCAGTAGTAAAGTAGTGGTGGTGAGATTTCACTCTAAACTGGGATTGAGGCACCCAAAAACCCTCCCACCCTATAATCCGCACAAATTAGCATTAGTGGGGGTGGCAAGAATTGTCCTTGTCAGTAATGGGGAGCTTTTCATAAATCATTGTACCATTAGAAAAGCAGAAGAATTCCCTTCTGAGCAGATTTTGGCAAGGAAAGGAATCTCTCTTCCCCATCTCATCTCCCCTTCTTAGAACTAGCGACTTCTTATGAGATGGAGCACTGAGTGGTTTCAAAAAAACAATCTGATTCCCCTGTCAGTCAGAAGCATGTAAGAACACTGATATTATTGGGAGGAGAAGCCATCTGTTCACTGTTGTACTTTCGCTGTTCTTTTTTGTTTTGTTGTTGTGAGATTCTGTTTTCATTATTTCGGCAATCTGCTTTTTTGTTTCCTGGGAGTTGTGTTTTAGTCGTTGCAACTTAACATTTGTGCTGCTGTCGCAATTCTCTGCATTGTGTCCCCATTTCCTCTTCCAAAAGTAGCTGCATTCTGTTGCGTTGTATATCCTGTTTTGCATTTTCCTCAGCAATCCTTGGGTGAGGAGTTTCAGCTTCCTTGCTT
This sequence comes from Thamnophis elegans, assembly GCF_009769535.1. Taxonomy (NCBI): domain Eukaryota; kingdom Metazoa; phylum Chordata; class Lepidosauria; order Squamata; family Natricidae; genus Thamnophis; species Thamnophis elegans. The sequence continues at coordinate 26,742,166 of NC_045546.1, forward strand.
CTTCCTAGGCTGCTAAACTTTTGGCTTTTGGCTGTGGTGCATACTCTCCAGATCTGTTTTGTACAAGGATGGTTCTTGTTTCTCCCCACTCTAGTCCAAAAGACATTCATTTCTTTCCAACAGCTTCTTGCAGCAGCTAATGTTGATGAGAGGTGGGGCTCCTAGGGCAGATCTTTTTTCAGCCATCAAAAGCACTGGGATCCTGGACGATGAGCAAAGGCACAAGGAGTGAAAATAAAAATAAAAGGATACTTTCAGACCAGATGCTATTTTCTCAGTCTGAGGTTAAAAACCATTTGTGGTTTTACTCAGAAGTTTCTGCCAAATTGTGTATATTGTACTGTACCAAGAGACTACAGCTGCAGTAAAAAATATAGCTGTATTTTGATCGTATGGTGCATATATTTTCATTCTTAAAGTTGATTAATTGACAAGATCACCTATATGAGAGGGGGGCACACACACACACACAAACACACACACACACACAAACACACAAATACAGTCAGACAGAGACACAGACAGAGACACAGAGAGAGACAGACAGACAGACACACACACACACAGAGAGAGAGAGAGAGAGAGAGAGAGAGAGAGAGAGAGAGAGAGAGAGAGAGAGAGAGATTCCTTAGATTAACCTTGTGAAGTAGCAAAATCCAGAAACTTGTAACTTCTTAGTAACTAATCAATGTATTATGGTATCAAAGTTGTATGCGTGCGTGCGTATATGTATGTGTATATGTATATATATGTATGTGTGTGTATGTGTGTGGTGTATACATAATTTGTTTTTAATACCAGAGCTGAATTAATGTCACATTTCTTAACATACATCCTGGTATCCTCATGCTATTTTTATTTTAGTAAAATCACTTAAAGCAGAAGGTGGAGTAACTTATTTCCTGCGGCTCTTATTAACTAGGGCAGGATATTACTCTTGAGCTATACAAGTACTTCTCAAACTTGCCAACTTTAAGATGTATGGTCTTCAGTTTCTAGAATTTCTCAGCCAGCATGGCTGACTAGAGAATTTGGGGAGCTGAAGTCCAGACTGGGTTGTATCAATAGTTTCTCAACTGCCTTCTTCACTCTCTTGGTTAGGTTAAAAGACGAGATGAGCTATATTTCAGTGGGTGGCATCTGCAAGTTGGGCAGGGAATTGTTGCAAAATGATGGACCTGTGTTACATCAGTGTGGCCAGCATTTCTGGAGATTTTTTCCCCAGGGTTTCAGTTTTGTTTGTTTTTTAAATATAGCCGTTGAAATATAGCTGTGTTGATAATTCTGGAAGTTACAATTCCAATTTATGTGAGGATAGATGTATCCATAGGATGTGGTAAAAAGTGAATTTTTTGTAATTTATTAGATTTATATGTGTTTCTATTTTTTTAATGTGCTTTATATATGGGACACACATTAAAAAACTGAGCTTCTATGGTTCATGGATACCAGCCTGACTCTAGAAGTCATTTGTTTGATTTCAACTATTATAGTTTATAAAACATGGCCCATGGCTTAGCATATTATACTAAATCAATAATATGTGGCTTATTTATTAAACCACAGTTATCAAATTCTTATATGCTATCCAGCATGGTAAACCTTGTCATAAGCCATAATTGTTAACTAACATTGATCTAGACTTTCCAATTAATATGAACGATATAAACAATATTCATACATATAGTGTTCATTTGTACTATTTTGTACAAATTTGTACAAAAATATCCTCTTCTCTAGAGTGAATGCACTCTATTTCTCATAATAATTTTTCCTGTTCCTTTTTTAAGCCCTATGTATATATTTTGCCTTTCCCATAGAAATTAATAATCTGTCTCTACTATTAATGCAAAAGAGATGGAAATAAGTTGCATTTGCATTCATTAAAATAGAGAACCTATTAGTTTTCAGATTTAGTTGAATAAAAGCTCTCTCTAACAAACTCATCATTAAATGCATCAGATATTCCAGAATGCTAAACCAGTCTTGTGGGAATTGCATTGGAGAAGCTTTTTCTGGACAATTAGAATTCAACATACTATTAAATGCAAAAGATTCTAGCCTATACATTTGGTTTGAAAATTAATCAAAAAGGAAAATAGATGTAACAATCTGTAATTGCCTGGATTCTTTTTCTCCCCTTTTCCCGTTTTTTTCTTTCCTTTTTTTTTCTATGTCAGGGCATCTTGATTTTGGTCTGTATTGAAAGGCATGTTCCCTAACTGCTATTAGCTGTGGAGCAAAATACAGACATGATAATCTATAACTTTGATACTAAAGCCAAATTTAGGCTTTGGAGTGGAAACATTTATATGAAGCAAGAAGAGGACAAGGTTACAATAACCTATTCCTATTTTCTTCTGCTCCAGGTAGATAAACCACACCTACGTTCATTTTGGTCTTTTACTTGACAATAATGCAGATTGTGAGTTTGTGTATTAAGTAGTATCACAAAATACTTGTTTGAAAGAGATGGTCTTTAATTCCAGAGCAATCTTAAATACGGTAAGTGAATCATTAATAGAACCAGCATGTAAGTGTAGGAGACAGATAATTGGACTTACATATAGGCTTCAAGTTGTCCATCCACAATTTAGATCAACAATGCAGATCCTGTAATTGTAAGGGCCTATTTCAATCAATTTAGTCCCAAGTTTGTTATTTTAAGAAAGACAATAGAGGAAGGAAGGAAGGAAGGAAGGAAGGAAGGAAGGAAGGAAGGAAGGAAGGAAGGAAGGTCAAAGAGATGATTAGATTTTCTATCCAGTTATAACTCTGCATTCATCCATTATCTGTTTCTATCTGCAACAACCCTGAAGATGACAGATTTCCCTGATGACAAATGACACCTAACTAAAAAGTTTGATATGTACATACTATATGGCCTTGTCCTCACTTGTCCTTCTACTCAGCATGTTCATGACTGGGCAACCCCAGTTTTCATTCTAGACTCCACAATGTTGTTCTCATCTTGCACAAATCTACGTATAAATGAAATGCTTTTAAATAAACTTTAGAAGCACTGGCATAGAAGTAACTTTCCTTCTCTTAATCTTCCACTATTGCACTGCAACTACAAGGTGAGTATAAAATGCTGGATCTGGAGAATGTTTGGAGATGTGGTATATTCTCTCTCTTCTGGTCACTACCAAGCTAACCTATAACACAGCCATTGCCCTCAGAGTTTATGCTCACTCTATCAACTTAAGAAACTTAAGTTACTTTCATGGTCACATTTTTGGAATATAAGATGCACCTTTTTCCCTCAAAAAAGAGAGACAAAATCTGGGTGCATCTTATACACTGGATACAACATTTTTGGCCTTTCGAAAGCTCACCCCCTTCACCAAAATGGCCATGCATAGCCTTTAGGAGGATTTCAGAGTGCTCCTGGGGGCTGGGGAGGACAAAAATGAGCGAAAAACAAGCTGTTTGTTGCTCGTTTTTGCTCCCCCCCCAGCCCCAAGGAGCATTCTATAAGCCTCCTAAAGGCTATGCATACCCTTTTTTTGACAGAAAAAAGGGCCTGTTTTCATGGAAAATTGACTGTTTTTTGCTTGTTTTTATCTGTCACAGCCCCCTGGCCCCCAGAAGCACTCTAAAGCCTCCTAAAGGCTATTCATGCCCCCCCTTTTTTTTTTGACAAAACCCGGACCTGTTTTTGCGAAAAATGGGCCATTTTTGGAAGGTCTGCAGAGTGCAAAAACGCTTAAAAAAAAATCTTGGTGCGTCTTATACTCTGGTGCGTCTTATACTCCAAAAATATGGTATATTCCCCTTAAGGTGTAGAAGCCTATTATTCAGCCTTGCAGTGGGCAGAAAAAAAGAGAAAGGGGTGGGTTAAAATAAATATTTGTTGCTTATTTGTCTGATTCCCTGCATCTGCCAGTATCAATGACTTAAGAAACTTAAACATCCAGCACCTAGTCTGCTTCAGTTATTATCTTCTATAAAATCTCAGTACATTTATGGTAGGGCTTATAAGAGATCCTGAGGGGAAATCTGAAAGGTAGCCTAGAATGGAAGTCTGATGTTTTTTTTTCTTTTGCCTGTGATATGTTGAAAAGTAAAAACAGCAAAGAAAAAGGAGAAAAACAATCATCTTCCATTAGAAGAGAATATCTGTGGCAGGAAACCCAACAAACAGTCACACTGATGAAGTTACCTAGTTGGCAATGAAATATCTGCAAGCAAACAACCAAGCTCAAAAAGCATCAAAGACTCCATCACAATCCCCTTGGCTATAATGAATAACATGCTTACAACACCATTTATTAGTGACTTGGGAAACAAGGAATAAAAAGCAGGATGCGGGGATTGTTAACAGGGATGGCTATGCTGTTATGCTGCCATTGCCAACTCAAAGATGGATAGATAGCACTTTAAATCAGAAATAAATTCTTATGTGGTCTGAGCAGTTTTAAATTTTAAAACACAGGCTTGGCTTGCAGTTGTAAGGTACATTTAAAATGCTTAGTAGTATGCAGGAGTTCTTCTAGTGATCCATTTGAAATGGAATGCATGGATTGTCGACATAAAACTATCTTGATAGCTTTGTAACCACTGGTGGCGCAGTGATTAGAATGCAGTGTTGCAGACTAATTCAACTGGCTGCCAGGAGTTCGATCTTTACAGGCTCAAGGTTGACTCAGCCTTCCCTCCTTCCAAGGTCAGTAAAATGAGAACTCGGATTGTTGGGGGTAATAAGCTGACTCTGTAAACCACTTAGTGCTGAAAAGCACTATGAAGTGGTGTATATATATCTAAGACGATTCCACTATCGTCCTTTCCTTTTTGCTATTAGCTCATTCAGAACGAATGACCCCTTTGAAAGAGTTTTCTATAAATGCTTCAAATCCAATGGACTGCAAGCTTCATTAATTCTGTGCTGCCTGAGCAGCGATGGTGATATTTAAATTACCCACTTTGGCTTTTTAAAGCAAGAATGAAATCCTGGTTCTTCAATAAAGACTGACTGACTTTCATGTGCCACTCAGGATATTTAAAAAACAGTAAAGGAAGGACATTCATGGTATGAGGAGTCTCTGATGACCAACATTGCTCAGTGACCCCATGTTTTAAATCAATTCTCAATTTTTCTTGTATTAGCAGCAGTTTATCAAGAGACAGCTTCAAAGACTGGTTTAATTTGTGATGCTTTGCAAACTTGCTCTTTCTAATGTAGGTGATCACATAAGCTTGCATATGTACAAGTTTATGTGCAATGTCTTCCAATTCCAATTAATACTGGATGCAGTTTCTCTGCTATAATGCGATCTTGCGCATTGTGCCTTGATGTGCTTAGAGCTCCTTTGGCAAAGCTTTGTTATATTCATCCTTCTCTGCAGCAATGAAAGGAGGGTGGTGGAGGAGAAACATATACAATACTGGTGGATTCTTAACTGCCTGCTCAGAATTTTGGAATTCTGCCCTTGCAGTTCCGCAGAATTCACTTCCATTCATCCTCAGCTGCTTCTCCCTCCCATACTTATGCCTGCCCCCTCCCTTCGCAAATGCTCCTTTTTTCCTTGTCCACATTTAAGGCTGACCCCTACAATATATCTATCTTTGGAAATAACATTATCCAATATCCAATATATTCTCTCTCTCCCTCCCTCTTTCTCCTTCCTTCCCCCTCTCTCTCCCTCTCTGTCCCTCTCTCACTTTCTCTCCCTCCCTCTCCTCTCTTCCTCCCACTTTCTCAGTCTCTCCCTCCCTCCTTCTCCCTCCCTCTCTTTCTCTCTATTTCTCCCCCTTCCTCTCCCTTCCTCCTTTTCTCTCTCCCCCCCTCTCCCTCCTTCTCCCTCCCTCTCTCTCCCTCTCTTTCTCTCCCCCTACCCCTCCTTCTCTCCCTCCCTCCTTCTCCCTCCCTCCCTCCCTGTCTCTTTTTCTCCATCCTTCCTCTTCCTTCCCTCCCCCCTCTCTTTCTCTCTGTCCCTCCTCTCTTTCTATTTCTCTCCCTCCCTCTCCCTCCCTCCCTCTTTCTCCCTCCCTTTTTCTCCCTCTCCAACCCTCTCTCTTTTCTGAATCAATTTTTCTACTTTCTTCAGGTAAAGCACTTGTCTTAAAAATGCAGCCAAAATTACTTCTTAGTCCCTGGGTTAGTCTCCACTCTCCCAGTTATAGCTCTGATAATACAGGTGTTTATGTAGCAGTCCTGAACCTTATTCTGGAAGAAGATTGTAGATGAAGGCTGACATTGAGCCATAAAATGTTACCATGTGAAAGGGTCAAGGTTTCTTCCCAAGAACATTTATTATGCATAACAGCTGATCATGTATTTAGGCTAGAGCTATCAAAAAAAAAAAAAGAGCTCAAAAGACATTTAGAAAGAAATGTGGAACATATAGTACTTCTGAGAAACTTCCCAGGGATTTTAAAAGAACAGTAAAACAAAACTTCAATAAGAATGGAATACCCGATTGAGAACCCAATGCTGGTAGAGAAAATTCCCCCAAAGCAGGCAACTTTTTTTAAAAGCTAAATTTTATTCTCAAAAATGCAAACCAGGAAGCAATTATAGAATCATATAGGTTAAAAAAAGCAGGAGATAATTTAGAAAAGGAAGGAAAGACAGAAGAAAAAGAATGTCAGTAAGACAGGCAAACAAACACTGCTGGGAGTATTCATCAGATAATAAGATTCTTAAACCTGATTCCGAAGCCTTGGTCTAGGAAATCTAGATCATCTAGAACAGTGGTCTCCAACCTTTCTGGCTTGATGGACTAGTGGATGGCGGATGGTTTCATGTGTGCATGCCATTTTCACAAATGCAGCTTTGCATGCATTCATGGGCACTCGCCCACGAATCTACCATTTTTGTGGAGCTGTGGCCTGGCATTGGGCCACGGACCAGAGTTGGGGACCCTGATCTAGAAATATGTAGCAACCAGGAATTAGTTTCGCCTGTGAATTTTGCAAAGTAAAACATGAAATTGAAAGAGTCATGAATTTCAAAGGGAATCAAAACTGGTTGATATGCCATTTTCATAGCCAGGTGGCTTCTATAACATTTAGAATTTGTTTTCTGCTCTAATTGGTAATAGGTGACATTTTAATTCCAATATAGATGAGATACTATAGATATGGATGGATGGATATGATTTTATTATATTTTTGTTGACATTTTTTGTGAATCTATAAATATCCAAAACAACTTGGACTGCAGGTTGAAAAAGAAGAGTAGTTGAATATTTAGTATCTCAAAGTAGATACTGGGAATCAAATATTAAAATTTGATTGCAATGAAAGCTGAAGCTCCTGAGTAATATATAACAACTTACGTACAGAGGTCATCTGCCAAGAATTGATAGAAGATTGTTTTCTATATTTTATTTTAAGTCATAATTTATATCTTCTGGCTGTCAAATGTGTCATTGGTGCTTAAAATAGCAGTCAACATTAGAAATTAATATTTTTAGTTAATAAAATTCAAAACATTAGAAACTACTCCCGTTTTCTTCTCAGAATTTGCCTGGTTTGTAATAAGCACTGTCAGGTCTAATATTACTTTGCAATAACTAATTGCTTAACTACCCTAACTGGTCCCCAAATTATATTTTGAAGGAAAGTATGTCTCTAACAATAGCTGGAACAATTGGCAGAAGGGACTGCAGTATCATCTTTTAAGCCCTAGGCATCTTATGCTGTTCGTTCAAACTGAAAAGTAGGAGAATATAGTTTTTAATTTCTTTTAGTTCAATCTGTTGAATTAAGAAACACTGGAAATATATTTCCAAATACTTTGGAATCAAGTTTTTTTCCTGAATATGTTCAAAAAGTTTATTCGGCTGATTTGGCTCACTTTAAAAAAAAAAAATGGATGAGACAGAATCAAGCTGATGTTATAACAGCATTGTTCAGAACAGGAATTGGATGGATTAATAACCTTGTTCATTCTGGTTATATGTAGAAAGAAAGATCCTATAATAGAAATGCTACTATTTCCAGATACTGCTTTTCAAAAATGATGGTAAAACGAAGTATTGTTTTTCCTGAAAACTCATTTTAATGTCAATACACTAGTTAATACATCAAAATACAAAGGAAGTAAGGGCAACAATTGGCAGTGGTGAGCCTACCATTGGGCAAAATAAGTTCATTACTCCAAAGAAAAGTACTGGAAGCTGGCAAGAAAATGTGTGAAGTTAGAACTGGGTTCTGTAGGATGCTATTCTATTGCCAGTATTGAAAAAAAAAGTTTACTTTTTAAACATGGAATAAGGGGACATCAAATTGTTCTTCACTTAGACACCAACATTTCTTGAGTGAGACTTGATAGAAGGAGTGATATTTTTAGTATGCTGTGAGCTGCTGCTGCTTTCTGATGAATTTGTATGCCAAAATTAATATGTACATATTGATAGAAGAGAAGAATAAGTACAAATGGGGAATTTGGACATTGGTACATCCAGTGGATATCCTGGAAAAAGGATGGATTATTAATTGACTTTCTAGAAGGATACAACCTCACTAGTGAAAGAGAAGCTTCCCAAGGAAGTCAGAAGCTCTCTCTTTGACAGTAGTAATTAGGAAGAGAAGGAAGCATCTAATCTGCAAGCAGGAAGGTGGCAAATCCTAATTAAGTCTCAATTTTACCCTACTAAAAAAAGCTGTCTGTCGCTCACTCTGTCAAAAAGAGTGAAAAAAACAGTACATGGGAGATTAACCAAATATCCCAAATCATCTGCAAGATGGAAGCCTCCTAAGTGTGAGGTTATGAAGCTGAAAGCTGTCCTGAAGCTGTACTTTTAGAATAAGCCAAGCCACACCCGTTGCTTCTTGGAATGGAGACCTCTGAGAAAAGCAGGAAATAAGACGTTGATGATTCAGAGTTGTTTTCTTTAGTTGCTGCAAAGGAGACCTTTTGGATACAAGGCCTTTTAAATTAGGCAGAAAAGGATGTGCATATTTTTTTCAAGAATATATATTTTAAAATAACTCTCTAGTTTGGCTTAAAAAACACCATGCCATTTTAAGATAAATGCACACAGCAATTAGCAGCAAGATGATTAGTTCAAATATATATCTGTGTTTTTTAACTTCCCATTCTGATTTTGAAAAACAATCATATCTGCAATATCTAGACGGTAAGAAAAGAAGGTAATGAGATAAATTGGAAGTGACAATGCCATTCTGCTTAATTGCAAACTTCCATGTAAGTCTCAACTGATCTGATCAGACCTTTAGATTAGGAATTCAATCCTTATGTTGACAATTAGCTGGGTAGGTCATAGAGATAACATAGCAGAGAAAGAGAAACAAGGATTTATGCCAGAAATGAGAAGGTGGAGAAAGTATAGCCCTATCCATCTTCGGCTCTTGCTATATCCAGCTCTCAGCTAAAGAAAGATTTCCTTCCCATGGATTATATGAATGAGAAGAAAAAGAATCACATGGCAAACCCAAAGATTTGTTTAAAAGTAGTTCAGAATGAAATCAACCTGTAACTTTTATGGCTTGATTTAAACAATATAAGACTATTGTGTAGGAAACCCTCAATTTACAACTCATCATTTAATTGATGGCCACAGAAGGGGTGTCTTGTGGGCCGTAAAGCACTTCTGGCTGTTGTAAAATATTGCGCTGACCCTTCTGGTCACTTACCACATTTCAAGTATTTGTCAACTGGCTCACATTTACGACCAGTTGCAGCATCCTACTTTTTTTGCTAGGTTCTAGCATTTTTCTGCCAGTTTTGGCAGAAAATGCCCATTCAGGAAAATCAATTCAGACTTACAACTACATGATTCACTTAATCACCCTATGAATCAAAGTTGTAACTGCCTCATTTGCTTAACAACTAGCATAAAAATGGTTCTAAAATCAGGTTTGATCACGTGGATACCTTGACTTACAATTATCAAAATTCCCATCCCAATTGTGGTCATAAATCAAGGACTAAATATTCTCTCCTTTCTTCTCTATCTTCTGGTTCCAATACTTATTTTCTAGTTTTATTGAAACCATTATTTACTGTTCCATCCAAAGTGTTAAAACTAACATTTGCCCCTACGGTCCAAACCTGAGCTGAAAACTATTGTCTGAAGTTCATTTGTAATCCTACTATGGAATGCAAAATGCAAAGCATCAATTGTTAGTTATTTATTATATTAGAACAATATATTCATTTTAGGCGAATATTAAATAAATCCCTGCACAGTGCCCATCGGTTTAACTTGGAAGCAATTTTTTTTTTAGATTAGACTACTTATTCATCTGCACCATACTGTCTACTCCAACAGGGAACAAGTTAGAAAATAGTTGGAGTCTTTCCTATCACCACCTGTGTTTAAATATGGTCACTTCAGCATTTAAAGATAGTTCTTTGACCCAGTATCATGCGCACAATTGTATTTCAATTTAATCCCTAAATTAATTATTTAATTTATATTGAGCAAGTCATAGGGGATTTGAACCTGGATGTCTGATGTTTATATCCTATATTCCTCACTGCAATTGCTTGGATTAGTGAGCCCAAATATAGATACTGGTGGATGTTTCATACCTACAAGATTCAGAGTTGTTACTTTGTGGTCTGGGTATAACTTGCTCTTGTTGGAAATCTTCCCAACATACAATGGCTTGATTTAACACTTAAACCTAGTTGAATCTGTTGCCACATGTTCTAAACTCATTGTTTAGCATTTAGATCAGAAACCTTTGTGGCTCCAAGCTGAGTTTCAGAGAGAGACAGAAACAATGAGAAAATGGGACTTTTATTTGAGGAATAGTTATAAAAGAATAAACCACAAAACGATGATAGTCACAAATAATGGAACTCCTTCCACTCTTCTGTTTTTCCTTCAGGCAGCAGTTACATACAAACAATAGTTGCCCAAGTATAGCAAAAATATTGCATTGTCTTATCAATGCAGATTTGTATGATTTTTGAGGTCTTTTTTTACTAGAAACTCAAACCCTGCAGCAGGGAAACAAAACATAGTGGCATTCCTTTGCCAGTATCAGCAAGGACTCTAATTTTCTATATAATCTCTTTCATTATTAACTGGAAACAGATCAGACCTATATAGTATAAATAAAGAGCAAACTTCTCTCCCTTCTAGCACTGAAGATGTTATCTAGTTGGGTAATGGAATGTCTGCAAGAAAACAGCCAAGCTCAGAAATCACCAAGCTGCAAATATTATCTTCTATGAGAAGAGACCTTCTCTGACCTGTTTCTTTCTGTAGTTGTTTGCACGATGATTAATTCATTTATACTTCAGGAACATAGAGGCCTAGACAGCTTCAATTCAGCCAGTGAGTAATGCCCATTTATTCTAAGTTTAGGAAACAAGAAGCAAACTGCTGGCATGTGGGCCTTGTCTCCCCAGCTAAATAGCTTGTTGAAGTCAGCTTTCTTCAACACTGGGGGTAGGAAGTGACAAATTTTAGTCTAGCTGGATTATCAGCAACGGATGTGCCAGATATTTTGGGAACAATTTCCCTAACTCTAAAATCACATCTACCTGAAGGACTAAGCTTTATTTATGCGATTTATTTTTCCAAACTTTTAAATGCATTTTTAAATGCCATCAAATTATTTTGAATTCTCTTCACTTTTTTTTTGCTCTTGGTTGATATTTATAAAGCTATAATTACATGTATTTTTATGCATTTAGAATGTACACAAATCAGTATTTTCACCCTTGCTATCTCCAGGCTACCTAATAGCTGTGTCCTTTGAGTATTGCCATGAATAAATGTCTCTTCCATTACGTAAGGCTGCTTAATGAAAAAGAAAATACATTCTCCCACCCCCATCCCCCCACAAGAAAGGAAACAACTCGTTAATGTTTCCCTTCCTCTCCTCCTGCTTGTAGTCCATGTATTTATCTACCTTTTATTTATATATGCAGTTTGAAAAAACTACCAACCAATCAAAAACCGTTGTGAGTGGCCGCTCTAGGAGGGTTAATAGCAGAAGTGAACTGCTGCTGGTTTGGACTGGTTTGAGTGAACCGGTAGTCCTGACCACTGGCTGAGGCCTGCCCAAACACTCCTATGCTATCCTGTTGCTACATCTTACTTTCTGCTCATTCGCGCCCCCCCCCCTTGTAACCCAGCTGATTTCCGTGCCTAGCCCACTTCACTCATCGCGGCTGCCCAAGAAACTCATCTGAAAGACAAATCATAGCTATTGAAATGAATATTTTAATTCTAAGTATAATTTTCTCTGAATTAAGCAACATGGAATTGATGCAGTCATTTCAACCTTATTTTAATTTCCAGTTTATGATTCACGCAAAGGTAATACATGTATGAAAAGTGAAGGTAGCTAATTGGCAGGAACTGGAGTGCAGCATGAAAAATGTATTTCTCTCTCCTCTCTCACCCCAGAAAAAATAAACAAATAATAATAATGAGTGGAGTAAGTCAAGTGTGGATAATCTAAGAAGGATAATTACCATGCTGGCTGTGGCTGATGGGAACTAAAGCTCAAAATGCTAAATTGTTTATGTTTCTCAGCTATGTTCAGAATTCTACCCTGGTTTGTTGTTTGTCAGAAGAAAGTGTGGAAAATGTATTTCTGATTAAAGTGTACATATGCATTGCTGATGAAGCAAGAATATAACTGATATAAGAGCCAAGGTGGCGCAGTGGTTAAATGCAGCACTGCAGGCTACTGCTAGATCAGCAGTTCAGCGGTTCAAATCTCACCGGCTCAGGGTTGACTCAGCCTTCCATCCTTCCGAGGTGGGTAAAATGAGGACCCAGATTGTTGGGGGCAATATGCTGACTCTCTGTAAACCACTTAGAGAGGCCTGAAAGGCCTATGAAGCAGTATATAAGTCTACTGCTATTGCTATATAAAGTATGATACTGCACTTTCCCATATTTTTCTACTGGATTTAATTGTGAGTACCACATAGGAGTGCTATTTTAAAAGGTATATATTTATTTAAAAATATAAAAATAAATGAAACCTCACAAAATTCACAAGTTCTCAGTTCTCAGTCCACTGACTGAATTGTTCATGAGGCGAGCCACATTCCTAGAACATAATTAACTATGTGGAATCATTGTTGTCATTTTACAGAAAAAGTCTTTTGTCATCAATGTTTTTGGGTCACTGTTTTGAAAATGGATTTTCATGACCATAAAAGGAACAACATTTTAAAAAATCATTTTAAATTTACTAAAAAAGGGCAGACCTCTTGAAAACTAACATGCGTAACCTGATGTAATTATGATTTGCTTGGCTTTTGATGCCACAAGCTTTCTTATTGTATTCATTGAAAAAGAATAATATCACTAACTTTCTCAAAACTCTTAACTCCCCCCCCCCAAAAAAAAAAAACTTACTTTGGATAGTAAGAATACTTTCTTGTAAGTAAAAATGAAGATAGTTGTTTTGGACTATGAGGGAAAAAAGCACTACCAAACCATTATGGGTAGGCAATATAAGTCCCTTTTGTGGCATTTTAATTATATTGGCAAATGGAGAGGGAAAATGAATTTTCCACTCTATACATGGCTTATTCCACTCATTATTGTTATTTGTTTATTTTTTTTCTGTTTGGGGTTTTTTTTTTTAATGAAGTCACAACATTGCCTTAAATATTGGCTGGTGTTTAATGCCATTCTGGGTCCATGAGTTTACTCTATCTATCTTCCTCCCAATTTAAAATGAAGAGTTTTTAAAATTAATTTTAGCCTTGGTTGTTCCAGCTTTCATTTTCTTCCATATTCAACAAATATTTTCCCTCTCTATTTTAGCAATAATTTAGATAAATGTTAATTGTAGAAAGATAGGATTCAACAGCACAATCTCAGATGAGCAATTGTTGATGATCAATCATATAAATGTCTAGATTCATTTTGTATTACTGAGGTAAATTTAAGCTATGGTGAAAATATGCATGTGAAATGATCTCTTAATAGCTTGGAAATCAAAATATGGTAGATTTATCAGGTGTTGGTAGTAATTTGAAACCTTCATATCCAGGGAAAAATTAAATGTGTAACAATTGTTTTAAAGAATCTTATTTGCTTTGCGCTTCATTTATTTATTTATCCATTAGCTACAGGACTCCTCCTTTGTGTGCATCTAAAAGATGAATGACAGTTTAGCTTTAGCAAAAGATATTGAGTTTGTAATTTAATATACTATTGTTTCAACATAGAGAGACTTTGTTTTTAATCTATGTGCTTTGTAGAACTGCTGTGTGTTGGATGACTTTATAAATCTAAATTATAAATAAATAAATACTTGGCAAAAAAAAGACATTGCCCATTACACTTAAACAAAATCAACTTCATAAAGGTGTTAAGATTCATAATTTTTCTGACAAGTCTTAAAAATATCAGTATCTGACTATAACTCCAGTTATTGTCAAACAAACAGTGTAAAAATCACAGCATTAAAAGCCATGAGGTGAAAAGCAGGAATACCAATCCAAATGCCTCTGCCCCTATTTCATCAGAGCAGTTATACTCTTACTAGTTGTGTATGTCAGCGGCCCACAACCTTTAGGGCACCAGGCACCAGTTCTGTGGAGAGAGGTTTTTCTGTGGACCGGAGGCGGTGTGGTTTTGTGTGCTGCCTATATCCCGTGTTTGCGTAGTCCGGATTCTGGCATGCTGCAGACCAGTTCTGGTCCACAGATCAGAAGTTGGAGAACCTTGGTCTATGTGATGCTGGATCACTAGTTAGGTCACTGTCCCTGAATGGCAATGAGAGTCCATTGTGTATCCTGAAAGCACAGCATTGAGTTGTATTTGTTTGAAATCCTATGGATCATTTTACATAATCAAGACTGAGCATGACATTGGTCTTAAGTTGCCATTGAAAAGACCTTTTGGAGGAGGCAACTGGACTTTCTTGTTTTTTTTCTTTTGAAGACATTTCACTTCTCATCCAAGAAGCTTCTTCAGCTCTGACAAGATAGTGGGGCGGATATATATTCCTTGCAGACAGCTGGTCATTTGCATCTCTTTAGTGGGTCATTGAAGCACTTGGAAGTTTATCTGTGTCCTCAGGGTCACCAGAATAGTGCTCCTAGATCCTGTAGCCTACAATTTTTCCTCTGGAAATCCATTCCTACTCCCACACTGTTCAAAGGGTGTTCATCCCAAATTGTATGGCTAAAAGTCAGTAGAGATTCTCAGTCATCCAGGTCATGGTTGTCCCAAAGGTGCTTTTTCAGGAGGCAACTGGACTTTCTTATTTCTTGTCAATAACATGACTGAAAATCTCTACAGACATTGAAAAGAACAACTCTGTTTCTTTGTAGTGTGATGCAATGTACTTATAAATTTTCTAAAATCATCTGCATATTGCCACTTATATGGACAAAAAGATGGCACTGGAAATTGCATTTTCATGTTATTAAATTATGCTTATCCAGGGGATCCTGGAGACTATTTTGAAAAGAGCAGTCACTAACAATCCTGTGATGTGTGTGACAAAAGGCTTCTGAATATATGGCATCTTAGCAAAGTGTGGGACTACAATTCTCATTAGCCCCAGGTAGTATTGCTGATTGTCAAAGAAAATGGGATTTGTATTCTAAAATAGTTGGTGGGCACTAGATTGGGGGAAATTGGTTCATTCTAATGTCATCTTCAGGTTTAGAGTTCAGTAGATTAAAACCAATATTGTCATTCTATGTTGCTTATCACCATTAAATCCTTAGGAGAGAAACTATGGACTCCTTTTTAGCCTTTCATCAGACAGTGGTTGCTATAAATCCTGACAGGAACATGGCACATTTTAATTAGTAGGGCTGTCTGACCCTTCACAGCATCAACACATAACCTCACAGTTATGTGAGGCTCTAAATTGCTTCAGTGAAGTAACAGAAGGGATTATTGCAATTGGATTAATACTTTAGCATGTTTGTGGAGAGACAACCCATTTGCTGGACAGATCTTACTTATATCCCTTTTACTGCAATAGGAAAGGGCATGATTTAGTGACTCATTTAGAAGGGCCTGAGCTGTTGAGTCATCCAGAACAGTGTCTCATTTTTTCTTGGAAATTCTTCCTTTTAAACATTGGGCAAAGTTAATTTATTAGTGGTAAAAGCAATTAAAGGAAGAGGAGGAGGTGAAACAACAATTAAGTAATTGGTAAGGGGAAAAAGTAGGAAAAAAATAGTTGGTTGAACAAAAGATCAGAGAAAATAATCATGTAAGTACTGGGCTCAAAAGCAAATGTGCCATAAAGTTGAGGGGGGAAACCTGTTTTTGGTTTGAAGTGACAATGAGGTATTTCATATTTTCAAAGCAAATAGGATGAAAATAGGATGACTTCGTAGGAATAGAGCAGAGGTGATATTCAGCCAGTTCACTCTGGTTCAGGTGAACCGGTAGCAGTGGCAGCTGCAGGAGGCTCTGCCCATCTGCCCATCCGCACTGCACATGCACAGAAAATTGTGCACCAGAGGTGGTTTGCTACCGGTTTGCACTGGTTCAAGCAAACCAGTAGTGGAACGTTGGCCTGGGTCACAGAACTGGCAACGACCCAGGCTGGCCATGCCTACAAACATTTTAGCAAGGGACCATATTAGGAGTAAATCATTAAGTGAGGCAAAGGTAAACCATATTAATAAATAATGGATTGCTTAAACATGATTTCTTTAGTGAATTATTTTTCTATGTATAAGTGAAATTCAAGACATTATGGAGCAGTGTGTTGTGTGAGCCTGCTTTTGATCCTGTTTTTTTTTTTTTGAGTGCTGGATACAATAGTAATACCACTTAGACTTATATACCACTTCACAGTGCTTTACAGCCCTCTCTAAACAGTTTACAGAGTCAACATATTGTCCCCAACAATCTGGGTCTTCATTTTACCGACCTTGGAAGGATGGAAGGTTGAGTCAACCTTGAGCCTGGTGGAATTTGAACTACCAAATTGTAGTCAGTCAGCAGTCAGCAGAAGTAGTCTGTAGTTCTGCATTCTAACCACTGTACCACCATGGTGCTATACCAGAGGTGCGTTGCTCCCAGTTTGGCCCGGGTCAGGCGAACTGGTAGTAGTGGTGGCAGAAGATTCTGCCCCTTCACCTTGATGCTTCTGCACATGCAGGACTTTGCAGGAGCGTGCCCAAACCAGTAGTAAAAAAACTGGCAACCCACCACTGCTCTATACAATAGTATATATAGGAAGGATACAATACGAATAACCATTGAAAAACATTGTTGCACTAAAAATGCCAAATCCTTCATTAACAAGCAAAATGTTCTTGAGCTGGTTAAGTCTAGAGAAATGATAGAGCTTTGTTATCCACACCTAAAGTGATATTTAATTAACAGGGACATCTGCACCTAGAATGATATCTGTACCAAGACTTTGCATACACAGGTATACATGTAATGAACTTTGGATCCTGTGCTTTCTTATTTATTCGTCAATATTGTCCAGTGATGTTTTCAAGATTTTCCTCCTGCAGGCATCAACACTGAATGCATAATGAGTGAAAGAGAATGACTCTTTCAGTGCTGTTATTGTTTGAATCCTAGGATAGAGCAGGATTCATAATGTCCACTAGGTTTAAATGGTTAATGTATAAAAACGGAAAATCTTTAACATACTTTTGAACAACTTATGTGAATTTTATTGATCTCTGAAATAGCTTTAAGATTGGATCATACAAAGCAGAATATCTAGAGATGGGGGCAGGGTACAGATTAAAAAAACAAAACAGGCTAAAAAAACCCACCCACATATCGGATTCTATTCAAATGCCTTTCCAAGTGATATTTTTCTTTCTTTCAAAAACCTATCCATATACCAGGTATTTAAATAATGCTAGACCTTAATAAAGGATGGGAAACAAGATACCTGAAATGGGGCCACCAGCCTTCAGTAATTAGATCACATAATGGATTCTTCTTTTTACATTATGGAAGAAGAATCCAGTTTTCTTGTATTTTGTTGGCAATGTAATGGCTAAAATAACAGAGATATCCATTTTATTCTCTGTCTCCCCCCTCTCTCTACCTCACTCCCCCTCTCTCTTTCTCTCTTT
This sequence comes from Thamnophis elegans, assembly GCF_009769535.1. Taxonomy (NCBI): domain Eukaryota; kingdom Metazoa; phylum Chordata; class Lepidosauria; order Squamata; family Natricidae; genus Thamnophis; species Thamnophis elegans. The sequence goes on from NC_045546.1 coordinate 26,760,146, forward strand.
TTCTCTCCTATTTGTCTGTCTATTTATCAAATTTATTTGCCATCTCCCGATTCATATGACTCTTTTTGTTTATTTGTTTTTGGCTTTTCTGCCTGCCATAGGTTAGTTTGTCTCATAATACAAAGTAACAGTGTTTTTCAATAGTATTTTACAAATAGCAATAGCACTTAGCAATAGCACTTAGACTTAAATAGCACCCAACAATCTGGGTCCTTGTTTTACCCACCTCAGAAGGATGGAAGGCTGAATCAACCTTCAGCCAGTGAGATTTGAACTGCCGAACTGCAGCTAGCACTCAGCTGAAGTAGCCTGCAGTACTGCACTCTGCACCAACTCAGATCTGAAATAATTCTTGCAACAGAACTTGGAAATAATTCATATTATTATTATTTTAATGATTTTAAAAATTCTATTCTAACTTTTCTTTTTATCAATCAGTGACTATACTTAACATATTTGACTTTTTTTTTCATCAGTTGAAAATAAATTTTGAAATATTTTTAAACTTATTGTTTAAAAAGGAACATTTTAGAATACAAATTGAAATTACCTCCTGAACCAAAAGTTTGCTTGTATTTCTAGCAAATATCAGTACAGATGAAAATGCAAGTGAAAAGAAGGCATTAAAGAATAATGTATTCTTTATAAATATATCTTTATATATTATAAAAGTATTAAGTTACTTTATGAATTAGGAAGGTGTCTATTCAAATCTTACTCAACCATTAACTTGCCAATTCATCTATTTCTCGGTAGTTCCAAACTCTTTCCTAATTTGCAATTTGCAATATTGGGTATAATAATACTAATCTGTCATGGCAGATTGTATGTGAAATAATGCATGTTAGCACTTTGAACAGAGGAAACACACAAGAGAGAACCTCAAAGAGACCCTGAAGGCTTTATTGAGTTTGCGTCAGCAACTTTCCTGATTAGCATCAGCCACTATGCAGAAGACTCTTTTGCTTAATTAGGATCCTCGTAAATGTTAAAAATCTTATGGAATAATATCTACAAAAATGTTGTATTTTAATTATGAATTTCACATTTGCAAAAAAAAACAAAACCACAAAATTGTAACTATAAAAACTAACAATTTTCATATGTGAGGTTTTATCATTAGCAAGTCTATGCAGGTGTTTATCATTTGATGTCTCAATTTTTCTTCTTCTGGTAAAAGATCTTTTGTTTTCCTTTTTTTCTTTAGAATTTTTTGTTTTTCTTTTCTCTTGGGGACACTTTTACTTTGTAAAGTCAAGGTAATTAATTAAGGTATGATTAAGGTATCTGTCAAACATTATTTGGAAAAAGCGCTTTGGAACTTGTCAAACTGCAGCACTTCTCTGATATTCATGAAGACAGATGACCTTTCTCAAACTTTCTGTAAGGTTTGAAAAATATTGTCGCTGTTTTAAGGAGTTGACTCATTCAAGGTAATGCAAGTTTTAAAACTACCACCTCTTTTTATCCAACAAGTGTGCAAAGCAGAACAAAAAGCCTTCATTTGACCCAGTTTTGAAGAAAACAGAACTCTAATGAAGTTGATGTTTTCCCTCCCATGTCCTTCTCTCACAGTTTCTCCATGCATCTTTCCATGATTCTGATCCCCTCCAGCATGCTGGAGGCAGTTCTTTGTCCTGAGCTGAGACAAGGGGATCACTCATGATGTGCTCCTTAACTGAAGCATGAGCATCAGAACAGCTTAGACTCTTAGAGAGGCTGTTATTCAATGTAGAGCAGAGCACTTATTGTATCTCTTGGTAATTTTGTACCTAAATTTATGACATCCAAAATTTCAATAAAAAAAATTATTCGAATAACAAAATAAATATTTTCTTTCTATCTAATTGAATGCTGATGGTTACCAATGCATTCAACTGTTAAGCAAATCACTGGCCTCATGCATTTTGCATCTGATGCCTACATCTTTTCCTCTTTAGCACTTTGAACGTTTTAAAATGCTGCTCATTCTTTATGTGTATGCCTCCATTTTCTTTCACACTGAACCTGATTGAAAAGGGGCAGATTAAGTACTATTCCATGAAGTTGGTATTGGTCACACAATTTTGTCTCTTTGTTTCATTTTCTTAAAGCAGCTACAAAAAAAACCATTGCCTGCCTGCCTGCCTGCCTGCCTGCCTGCCTGCCTACTTACCTGCCTGCCTGCCTGCCTGCCTGCCTACCTACCTACCTACCTACCTACCTACCTACCTACCTACCTACCTACCTACCTACCTATCTATCTATCTATCTATCTATCTATCTATCTATCTATCTATCTATCTATCTATCTTCCCTCTCTCATCTCTCTATTTTTTAACTGAGATTTTTTCCTTCATCCTGTAGATTTAGATTTTAATGAGCATTTATATGCCGCCCTTTTCCCTGAGGGGACTCAGGGCGGCTTACAACAATGGGGGGAAGGGAGTGCAAGACAAGACTTAAAAGAAAAAAAAATGTGAATAAAAAAAAAAATTAACCGTAAAAACACAACATTCACTCAACATTCGGGCGGGGTGAGAATAAATCCTATCCCCAGGCCTGACGGGATAGCCAGATCTTGAGGGCTGTGCGGAAGGCCTGGACTGTGGTGAGGGTACGGATCTCCACGGGGAGGTTGTTCCATAGCGTCGGAGCTGCAACTGAGAAGGCTCTCCTCCGCGTAGTCGCCAGTCGGCACTGACTGGCAGATGGAATTCGGAGGAGGCCTACCCTGTGCGATCTGATGGGACGCAGGGAGGTAATTGGCAGGAGGCGGTCTCTCAGATAGCCAGATCCACTACCATGGAGCGCTTTATAGGTGGTAAGTAAGACCTTGAAGTGCACCCGACGATCAACAGGTAGCCAGCGCAGCTCACGGAGGATCGGTGTTATATGGGCGAACCGTGGTGCGCCCATGATCACTTGCGCGGCCGCGTTCTGAACTAGCTGAAGTCGCCGGATGCTCTTCAAGGGCAGCCCCATGTAGAGCACATTGCAGTATTCCAGCCTAGAGATCACAAGGGCTCGAGTGACTGTTGTGAGAGCCTCCCGGTTCAGGTAGGGCCGCAACTGGCGCACCAGGCGAACCTGGGCAAATGCCCCCCTGGTCACAGCTGACAAATGGTGGTCAAAACTCAGCTGTGGATCCAGGAGGACTCCCAAGTTGCGGACCCTGTCTGAGGGGTATAAATTTTGCCCCCCCAGCCTGATTGATGGAACGTTAGCCAAATTTTTGGGAGGAAAACACAACAGCCACTCGGTCTTTTCCGGGTTGAGCACCAGTTTGTTAGCTCTCATCCAGTCTTTAACAGCCTCAAGGCCCCGGTTCATCACGTCCACCGCTTCATTGAGTTGGCACGGGGCGGACAGATACAACTGTGTATCGTCCGCATATTGGTGGTACTTAATCCCGTGCCTCCGAATGATCTCGCCCAGCGGTTTCATGTATATGTTAAATAGCAGGGGGGACAGAACCGAGCCCTGCGGCACCCCACAGGTTAGGGGCCTCGGGGACGATCTCTCCCTCCCCACCAACACCGACTGCGACCTGTCCGAGAGGTAGGAGGAGAACCACTGTAAAACAGTGCCGCCCACCCCCACCTCCCGCAGTCGTCGCAGAAGGATACCATGGTCGATGGTATCGAAAGCCGCTGAGAGGTCAAGGAGAACCAGGATGGACACATAGCCTCCATCTCTGGCTCTCCAGAGATCATCGGTCAATGCGACCAAAGCGGTTTCAGTGCTGTAACCGGGCCTGAAGCCAGACTGGAAGGGGTCAAGATAGTTAGCTTCCTCCAAGGTACGCTGAAGCTGTAAGGCCAGCTGTACATAAACTGTGGACTGTACCATATATCTACAATATATTGTAACTGCTAAATGATTAAATAAATGGAAATCAGCAGATAGTGACATGTCCATCCATATGGAAATCTGCAAGGGGTCAGGCGAAGAGAAGAAATGAGTATCATCATGTTGAGATGCAAACTATGTCCTTATACTATTTTCAAGTGACTTTGCAACACATGGAAGGAGGGTGGAAGAGCTTGCATCATGATATCACAATATGATTATTGGCTTGGGGGTAACTGTGGTTAGGAATGGATGCCTATGGAGATAGTCCTGTTTGTTATTCAGACATGCCTGATGGCAGCTTACATTTTTGTTATATTAAAAACAGCAGGAGGCTCCAACATTTCATTTCGAAACAAAAAAAAACTTTAATAGATATATTATGTTGACTTTTCTCATATAATTTATACTAACACATTCAGAGATTAATCATGCATATGTCATAATGCATTACGGAATCCATTTCATTACACTGTAATGCTGGATTCTTGGTGTATTGATGCATAACAAAATGTTTGCGTTTCTTTTCCTTAGTGATTCCAGTAATTATTTCTCTGTGGATTTGTTTTTGCAAAAAGAGAGGGAGAAGGAGGGAGCGGGGAGAGAGGGGGAGATAGATAGATAGATAGATGGAGAGAGAGGGGGGGATGGATTCTTGATCTAATTAGGCTGGGTGACCTTGAGTTAGTCACTTTCTTTCAGTCTTAGGAAGGAAACAATTGCAAACCACCTCTGAAAACCTTGGTAAGAAAACTGCAGGGACTTTTCCAGGCAATCGCTGAGAATCATGCATGCAATAGAGAAAGTCCTAGGTTAGATATTGGATATCTTGCAGATGGCATCAGTTATGGAAGTTTCTTAGCCACAAATTTTTCAACAGGCAGAACAGAAAACTAAGTTTCAAAAAAAACCCAAAAACCCAACTCATGTTACTCATCTTGAGTAACTGATAAATCACTGATTGATTTATCAATCAATACGCAGCAGGGCTTCAGAGTGAGCTCTTGGAATTTCTCCAGTCATCTGCACTTTAGGCATATGGAATTTTGAAGGGAAACATCAGTCTTTTACTCTCTAATTGTAAATTAATGAATTTACAATTTATTTATTATTGTAACATAACTGGAATCTTAGGGTAAAGTTCAACAACATGTACCACCATCTCTTTTATTAGATGAATGTCAAGAGGGAATATCTTAATCACAGTATATAATTTAAGTTTATAGGCAATGGAATCAAGATCCCTATTTGTATTGATCAAGTACTATAAATAAGAATTTTATGATGTGATATTTAGTACCTTATAAATGACAGTATGTATTATCACATCCATATGATCATAAGCCTAAGTGTTTTCATCGTAATATAAAATTCCTGAAATACCTATTTTCAATACTTCTTTCTCCCCAAGGTTGCCCATTTACCATTACCTAAGGAAAGAAAACTTCATTATGAAGTATAGACATTCATGAGAGAGAGAGATAATCAAGAATGCACAATGTGCTATCATACCTCTCAATAAGGAATTTGGTTCGTTCGTTCATTCATTCATTCATTCATTCATTCATTCATTCATTCATTCATTCATTCATTCAATTTATCTCCACTTCCATCCACAGGGAGTGGGAATATACAGTATACTAACTAACTAGTCCACTCTGCAAGGTTGAAGCAAGTTATTGAACATATTGTGAGTTGTTATAACAGCTGAGACGGTTAGCAGTGTCATGCAACTTTCTTTTTCTCATTAGTTCTATTAAATAAATAATAGATATTGACTCCAGAAAAGTTTTAAAAACTGATTTCTACCAGGGTCAGATCTATAAAATTTTAGATGGGGTGGAACTATTAAATAAGAGTGACATCATGATTTTAAAAGAATTTTTTACCTTTCATTTTATAAGTTAAGAGAATCAACATGGATATTTTAAAATACTGGATATGTTAACAATTATAATTGTAATGGTAGTTATTAATTTTACATGAATTTGGGGTGAGAAAAATCCTTATTTAAATTTCCCTAAAAGCACATTTTTTTTCTTAAGTGCTATTTTCAGGAAAATATTCCAGATAGACAAAAGAGATATGCAAAATGTAAAACTTTACAAGTCTTAAATGTCACCTATTAAACATGTAATAGATGTTTTCAGGACTTTTATTAGCTGTTGTGTTCTCTCAGCCAACATAGTAATTTGAAATAATTAATGATACATTCTTGGGTCACCAACAGTAATGATACACCTATAAAATTTAGGATTCCCACAACTATTGTATTATCTTCTGAGATCCCAGAAGCTGTTCCTTGCTTCATTTCTTTGCCAGTTAATTATGTTTAGTAGGCAATTCTTGCATACCAATAGCTATAAACATCATCTACAGAATAGGATTAGAAAGCATCAGTGAATTGATAACGATGCAAGAAAATTAGTTCATTTGTTTTGCTTTCTCTACTTCCTAATTCTGTGTTTCAGGGATATCAATGTGAATTCTAGTTCACATCAGGATAGATAATGATGAAGGATAAGAGAAATATGTGAGAATATGAGTATAACTTCTTTCCCCCAACCCACTATATTATGCAAACCTGAAAAATCTGAACCCACTTCAATTCTGTGTTCTGAAGGCAGGATATTACTTGCTAAATAATGCATCTAAGACACATTTACTTATTCCATATACATAATAAAGTGCAAAATAATGCTTCTAACCATTTGCATTTTCATGACACTGTAAAATTGACCGGTTGTAAATTTGACAATAGCATCAATGTGTTTAATATGCAAATTTTCCCAATTTCTAATGTTGGCATGTAGTATAGTTAAATATCATTTGTTATTTTGTATGTGTAATTATAATTAATCCTCTCCTTCCCCCTCCTTGTTCATACTTTGTAAATGTACCAGAATATGGTATATTAGGCGCTTAAAACATCAATGAATGTTCAAAGGTTCACAAATATTAGGGTTTTGTTTTAAATACTGAGTGATTGCTATTACTGTGTGATTAAGAAACCAATCAATTCATCTTACTTTAGATGACTTACTTTAGAGAACTACATCAGTGTTGTTTCACATTTTATTGTATGTAATTATTAATTGACATTGAAATATAAAAGATCGTATTTGTGAGGAGAAGGTCAATTGAATTTCTAAGTGGCAGTTCTGAAATGGCTCATTGGGATAGGCAGAGTCAGGTAAAGATTTATTTGGTGCTCTGCTTTGCATGATCTTGACATTAAGACCATGGTATTGTAAACACATAGAAGGTGGCTTATCAATCTAATGGTTAAATACAATGCCACATTCAATAGAAGGTTTGTGGATCAATATATGTTCAATGAAATTGCAAAATTATTTTCCTTGTAGCCCCACATTGAACAGTTTGAAAAAAGGACATGCTCAATGAAAAAAAAAGTAGAGATGGAAAGAGATTACATACATTTTGTATATAATAATCTAAATTTGAAGACACTTTTGACTTAATTTGATAAATGAGTGGATCTCAGCTTTCTTATGATGGAAATATTATCTAATAAAATGAAATTCAATGGTGAAAAGAGTAAGGCTCTACATTTAGGCAAGAAAAACGAAATGCACAGGTACAGTATAGGTGGTACCTTGCTCAATAATAATAACTGTGAGAGGGATCATTGAGTCCTAGGGCACAACCATTTAAATTATGAGCCAGCAGTGTGCAGCAGCTGCCAAAAAAGCCAACACAGTTCTAGGCTACATAAACAGAGGTGTAGAATCAAGATCATGTGAAGTGTTAATATCACTTTATTTTACCTTGGTAAGGACACACTTGGGATACTGCATTCAGTTTTGGTTGCCACGATGTAGAAAAGATGCGGAGACTCTAGAAAGAGTGCAGAGAAGAGCAACAAAGAGGATTAGGGGACTGGAGATTAAAACATATGAAGAAGGGTTGCAGAAACTGGGTGTGTCTAGTTTAATGAAAATAAGGACTAGGGGAGACATGATAGCAGTGTTCCAATATCTCAGGAATTGCCACAAAGAAGAGGGAGTCAAACTATTCTCCAAGGTACTTGAGGGTCGAACAAGAAGCAATGGGTGGAAACTAATCAAGGAGAGAAGCAACTTAGAACTGAGGAGAAGTTTCCTGACAGTTAGAACAATTTATCAGTGGAACAATTTGCCTCCAGAAGTTGTGAATGCCCCAACACTGGATGTCTTTAAGAAGATGTTGGATAGCCATTTGTCTGCAACGGTATAGGGTTTCCTGCCTAGGCAGGGGGTTGGACTAGAAGACCTCAAAGGTCCCTTCCAACTCTGCTATTGTATTGTATTGTAAATACGAGCCTTGATATAATACAGCATAAAAGCAATGTCTGGCATTCTGTGATGTGATTTTCTAGACACGTAAACTGTATTTGGAGAGTGATAAAATCAGTGCTAGGTGAACATACAAAGAATTTTTCATATACATAGATTATTCAGCAATTCAAACATGCCTTCAAATTGGTAGTGACTTACACAGAAACTGAGCCATTACTGTCAATAAACTATGGTTTGTATGTTATGTATATTCAATCAACTCTGGCTTATTGAATGAACAATGATTAAAACAAATATTTAGATTAGCACAATATGTGATACTTTTATAATTGCACACATTTATAACGTATTGCCACATTTTAGCAAAATTGACATTAGACCAGGTATATTATTTTATGGTTGCAACCACAACTTCAAAGATTGTGTTGTTTTGGTGTAATTAGCATACAAATGTTTTCCTAACAAGCTCCTTTAGAAATTAATCTTTGTTCTGCTGCTGCTTATTCTCTGTAGTCATTTTTTTATCTTTACTTTGATTTGTCTCTGCTTTCATAAGTTTTAGAGCTATGTCCTTCTTCATAAACAGCCTGGTATCCTGTTTTGCATTTTCCCATGTAACTGCAGCTAAAACATTTGAGGATTTTTCCATTAATAATCCCCACACCCTTTTCCTGGCTAGTACACTGTTTAAGAAGAATGGAGGTCATTTATTCAAGAATAGAAAACAGTAATAACTAAGGAGAAAAACCAAGTACGCTAAAAGAAAGAAAATGTGAGTTTGTCAGTGCTGATTGATTTACTTTTATAAAATATTTTAAAATGCCCATATTAATAGGAAATACAGAATATACTGTATGTTCACTTTCTATTCAACTTTCAAAAACCTGTCTTTGCATTATCTAGGTCAGGGGTGTCAAACTCATGATGACATGTTGTTGTCACGTGATGCATCACAGCTTTCACCTGTTCGCAAAAATGGGAGTGGGCGTGGCCAGTGCATGATGCCTCTGGACCGCGAGTTTGACAGCCCTGATCTAAGTCCTCTGGTGTGCAATTTAAGAAAGCAAAGCTATTCAAATTTACCAGGATGTGATAGAAATGGACATCCTTATGTTATAAAGATGCATTTTTATGCATCAATGTGGCCTTCTCCAGTATCTCAGTTTTGAAAGAGCCCTTAATCTAGTTTCTCGTTGATTATAAACTATGTGGTATGGTGAAGTAGCTTCAAAGATATTAGGATATATATACACAACAGTTTCAAATCATAAGCTAGTAAATTCTTTATGATCCCAATTTTATTGGCAACAAGTGTAATTGTTATTTACTAAATGGGAAACTATGTTTACATATTGACTCTCAGCTTGTTTTTCTATTCAGGTAAATTTGTGACCATACAAACTGCTAATTTGTTCTTGGCTTTTGTATCTTGAACCTGGCTTGTCTTTTGGCTACCTTTATATGTAGATGCTATGAAAACATTTACACTGGAATTTAAAAAAAATATTCAAAATAATTCCTGACTTGGTATCTACATTACTAAGACTCCATTTTACATCTCTAATTCACCAGTGGAAACTAAAAAAGTCAGGATTCGTTATTTATGACTGAAAAAAACCTGTCTTGAAATTTGAGTTAAACAGAAGAGAAAAATTGTTTCATTATTGTTGCATATGACCTTTAGATTGGATTTATAGCTTGGCACTAAACATGGTTTGTTTTAATTATTGTTTATTGAATCAATTACAGTTGGATGGATTTACACATCTCATTGATTTAACTCATAAACCACGAGTTACTAACCAAGTAGTGGAATTCACACTCCTAATGGAATCTGTACAAGCCATAGTGGTGAAAGGAACACAATATTGTCTTCTTGCTCCCTTTCTAACTACAAAAAATATAGAAAACTGAAAAATTATTTCTTTGTGTGATTTTGGCCATAAAGCTAGTTAGGGAAGTGTCCTGCAGTGTCTAAAAATGGCAAGGTGACCATCCCTGACCTATAATACTTTTTTAAAAATACAAAAAAATGTTTAATGCATGGCACAAAAATGTCTGTGTTAAGGTTGCTTCTAAAGACATCATCTTTGGATAAAAAGGACATAAATCTATCAGTGGGTCACTATTCTTTTTATTGAATCTTTTAAAAAATCTAATTCATAGAATGATAGCGCTGGAAAGGACTTTATAGATCTTCTAGTCTACCCCCACTTCTCAAGACAGGAGTCTTATACCATCCCAGTCAAATATTGCCCAATCTATTTTTGAAAACTTCTAGTGAGGGAACACCCACCACCACATAGACTTATCGTTCTCACTGTCAAAAACTTTCTCCTTACTTCTAAGTTGTATCTCTCTTTGATAAGTTTCCACCCATTACTTCTTATCCTGCCCTTTGGAATTCTAGAGAATAAGTCAATCCTCTCTTTGTGACAGCCTTCAAGTACTGGAAGACAGTTATCATGTCCCCCTCCCCCGATTCTTCTGTTCAGTAGACTGGACATACCTAGGTCCATCAATCATCCATTATACCATTTAACCTCCAGATCTTTTATCATCTTTGTTGCTCTTCTCTGCACATTTCCTGAGTCTCAACCTCTTTTTTTGTATCATGGTGACCAGAACTGGATGCAGTATTCCAAGTATGGCCTCATCAGTGCAGTGTAAAGTGGTACTATCACTTCTCATTGTCTTGACATTATCCCTCTGTTGATGCAGTCTAAGGCTGCATTTGCTTTTTAGTAACTACAGCACCTTGCTGGCTCATATTTAAATGGCAATCCACTAGGACATCTAGATCCCTCTCACAGTTAATTTTGTTGAGCCAAGTATCACATATTCTATACCTATGCATTTGGTTTTTCCTGACTAAATGCAGGACCTCACTTCTCTCACCACTGAATTGCAGCCTGTTGGATAGGGACCCATATTCAAGTTTGTCAATATTCTTCTGGATCTTGAGCTTATCTTCCAAAGTATTAACTATTTTCCCCAGCTTGGTGCCATCTGCAAATCTGATCACTTCTGCTTCTATCCAGGGGTGGGATTGAAAAATGTTGGCAACCAGTTCTCTGCCTGATTGTTGGGTGGGTGTGGACATGGTGGGTGTGGTCTGTTTGGCCTCTTACACCTTGGCAGGGGGGCATTTTTGCCCACCCCAGGCTCTGGAGGCTTTCCTCGAGCCTCTGGGAGGGTGAAAATGACCTTCCCTAGGCTTCCGAGGCTGGAAACAGACCAGTTTTTGGACTTTCAGTACTTCCGGGAGGCCCATTTTTTGCCTTCCCAGAGCCTCCAAGTTGTCCTGCACTTACCTGGCATGATGAACAGGCTGCGTGGAGACTCCTGGGAGGGGGTGGGGTGGGGCCAGCCAGTCCTTGCAACTGCTGGTTCAATGAATCGGATGTAAAATTAACATCCAGTTCACCCGAACTGGTGTGAACTGGCTGAATCCCACCTCTGCTTCTATCCCCTTATCTAGCTCATTTATGAAGATGTTGAAGAGTAGTGGGCCCAAGACAGAAACTTGAGATTCCCTACTGCATACTTCCCTCCATGTAGACAGAATTCCATTAAGGACTACCTGCTGAGTATGAATTGTGAAATATTGTAAATAAATCTTTTGGATTTATTCTGTTTGCATTTATTTATTTATGTGATTCATTCTGCCTTTAATTTTTGGTCAACTTAAGGCAGTGTATATACCTAATCTCCTCTCTCCTATTTCCTCCCATAACAGCAGCCCTATGAGATGGGTTGGCAGAGAATGACTGACCTAAAATCACTCAGCTGAGTTTTATAGCAGAATTTGCTAGGTGGTTCATTTGTATTTAATATAAAATGTTATAACTACATTCAAAAATACAAATGTTATATCTGAAAGTTGTCAAGTTATTCAAATGCATTTTTCTTTTGTTTTCCCAAGTGAGTATGGAAAGAAACACCAAGAGGACATTCTATACATGCATCCACAGCAATATGATAATAGAATGCTTTCTTACTTTCTGCTGGCTCTGAAATATCTTTCAAGAGACCTGTAGGTTAAGTCAATGTTCTCTTCTCTTAGATTTGTTGACATAAGTGGATCTCAGGGGCCCTTGAGGGAGTAACTATTGCCTATGTTTTAGCTATGCTGAGTAGAATAAACTTTGTTTACTCTAGGTAGTACCAGGTTAAGATGAAGAGAAAGCAAGTGAAGTATTTTAAGATGTTTAGAAGTTTGCTTTACTTGAAAAGTTTCTTTGATATAAAAAGACTATTTAAAATCTAAGATATTTCTTTTATATTTTCTTCCTTCCTTCCTTCCTTCCTTTTCTTTCTCATACACAAACAGCTATCTAAATATACATGTAGGTATCTATATGCATATTATAATGAAAAGCTATAAGTATTTGCACACTATATAATTTAATAAACCACAATTGGTTGAATCCATGCAACACATGAAATCATACACCATTATATTACAACACATAATAATGGAGCTTTAAATACATGCTACTTCAGATAACATATCGTACAGGTTTACACGATGTGTGAACTAGTCCCTTTCTTTCAGTTTTGTTTGCAATGCTCTTACTAGTCCTGTATTACGTGAAAGAATAAGGCTCGGTGTTGATTGAGGCTGATGGACATTGAAGTTCACAACATTAGAATACCTATGATGCCCTTTTATAGTTGGAACAGGAATTTGAAAGAGGGAGGAATGAATGAATGACAGAGAAAGGATGGGAGGAAAGGGGGAAGGGGAAGAGGGAAATATAGGAAAGAAGGATGAGGAAAGAAAGAACAGTGAAAGGAGGGAAGGAAATTTCCAATGCTCTCTGTCATCTTCCCACAAGGAAACTCAATGGGGAAGCTAGCAGGAAGTTGGAAATATTCTCACTGCTCTTTTTTGCCTATTTGTAATAATTTTGTGTTTCTCTTTAGGCAAATAAATATTTCTGAAATGATGAGACAATGGGGCATGGTTTGTCAAGTTCCTAACCATGCCATGTTCTCTTATATTGCATTCTTTATCATTATGTTTTTGTCTATATGCACATTGTGCAATACCTTTATTTCAGGCTCATTTTTTCCAGCAGTCATGCCTTTATATGCTTTCCTCCTTTATTCAAAGTATCTTTCAGTTAATCTTTGCAACCATACTTTTTCATACTGCTTAATAGCGTAATTCTATACCTTTATGGCACATTATAACATAATTCTTTTCATACTGTTCTGAAGAATGTACACATTTTTTTCCTTTTCTTTTATGGGAGATAAATTTGATATATTTTCATACTCATAATTTCTCCACCTTCAATTACTCCACTTCCACCCAAATTTCTTTCACTTCTGCCATATTTTTCTTTTCTTCCATATTCATTTTTCTTTCAAGATTTACTCTTGTCAACAGCAAAACCTTATCTCCCCACAGTCAGAATGTCTGATCATTCTTGTGCTCTCTATATTATTCTCTCATCTTTCCCCATAAAAAATCCAAATCATGCTTTCAAATCTATATTTATTCATTTGCTGGGTGTATGTATGAACAGATATGCTTTAAACAAAAATATCCAAATTGGTTCTTATGCCAAGCAGATACATACCAGTCACCATCCCCATTCATTCTCGAGTCTTCAAATGGCCCAATTACTTCCTTATGCTTCTTTGTCCTGTTCATATGCATTTATATCATTCATGTTTTCCAGAAGCATCATTTTTTCTTTTGGATCATTTTCAGAGTGTTGAAGTTCTTTTCTCCAAAATTCCTTCTTAGTTCTTTCATTATAACCAATAACTGGAGTGTAACATGCAACTGTACCCTACCTATGGATTCCTACTTTCAGAGTCACTCACAGCATGCTAGGTAACACTAATTAATATTTTCTAACATAATTTGAAGCCTTATTGTTTATAATTATATTTATATTTTCATAAAAAATGTTATAGTCTTTGACCATAAATACAGTAGAATAAGTACAACATTCCACAGAGCAAGGTTATCTCTGCAGATAACCATTCTGTCCCAAGATCGTGACCTTCTCATGACATATGTTTGGATTAAATAGCACATCCATATTTTTACTTCCCTGCATGTATTTATTATCTTTACTCTGCAAGATCAGGGTATTTTCAATCAGATCTGTGGGTCTTCCAGTTGGCAAAGTTGAATCAACTGAGAGGCAAGAACAAAATTAGATGTTGTGATGTCAAGCATTGCTGGTAATCCCTGAAAGTAATAGTCATAGATTTCCCATTCGTTTGTGCCTAATTGGGCACAATAAAATAAAATATAGGATATGATCACATTGTTCCAATCTGCCTGCTGCACACCAATTGAGTGTCTGCATTTATCTGTGAGAGTATGTGTGTATATTTTTGTCTGAAAGAAAAATGTGAATTTTTGGACTATTAAATCTTGGGTTTGGGATAAAAATATGTTTTAAAACTCATTCTGTTTCCATTTAGCATAATTACTGAGTTAGAATTGGTGGTGCAATTTAAATGATAGCCAACTTTATATTAGAATCAGTTTTACCTCCCCATCTATTTAAAAAAGTAAAGGAAACACAGCGCATTGGACACAATACTGAAAATAACAAAGGGAACTCTTGTGGTTTTATCAAATAGTTGTGGCTTTTCAGCCTTAGAAGTTCACAGAATCATTTCTAATTCAGTTAGTGTAAAGAGTGATGTATTATTCAACATCTTGATTGTCTATTCCAATTTAGTCTGAACTGAACTGTATGATTGATTTGGTTGTCCACTTTGGTTAAGAAAATGAGAAGTAGTCCTATCATAAGTAATTGCATACTTTCAGTTCCCTCAGTCTGAGACAGGCATTAGTCATTTGGACTTCATGCTTAGACTTACCTGCTTGAGAGTCCTGTATTATACCAATTGTTTTCAGGCACTCCTTTATGCTGATTATGTTTAGATATATGCTGCATGAAGCATTATTTGATCTATATACCATTAAAACTCTCAACTTTTAAATATATATTTTGTAACCTTTAGTTGGGCAAAATGCTGCACCATATGGCAAAGCTTTCTCAATGGGCTAATTTACAGAATGCCAGGACCCATTACTTCTGAGGGAATGAAATATAAGACATTTTTTCCTGCTTCAGTGTTAATGCACTCCTGTTGTTCAGCATCATGGGGAATACAGGGGTGAGCTGCTGCAGGCTGGCATGATTTGGGTAATCCTATAGCTAAGGATCTACCCAGTTTGGCAAATTCACAAATGCCACCCCACCCCTCCCACCCCACCCCCGCCCTTAACAGGAGTATTCAAGCAGCCCGTTTAGGATGCCAGGTAAGTACATGGTTTGCATAGAGGGTGTGGGAGGCCAAACTCCTCCCACACCCTCTGGAAGGCAGGAAACAGGCCCGTTTCTGGCTTTCAGAGGGCCTCCAGAGCCCGGGGGAAGCTGTTTTCGCTCCTCCCGAAGGATTGAGGGGACCCCAGGGAAGGTGAAAAATAGGCCTCCTGGAGGTTCCCATTTCCAGCTTTCAGAGGGCCTCCAGAGCTTGGGGAGGCTGTTTTTGTCCTCCTGAAGGCTTGAAGAAAGTCTCCTGAGCTCGGGGAGGCTGTTTTTACCCTCCCGGTGGCTCGAGGAAAGCATCTGGTTGCCAGGGAGGGCAAAAAGTCCCCCACCTGCCATGGTGCAGGAGGCTGAATAGGCCATGCCCACCCAGCAACCGGGCAGAGAACCCATTGCTACCATTTTTGAAGCCCACCCCTGGTAGTCTACTGAAGTGTAGAGAAGGAAGGAAGACTATTGTACTTAGTCTTTTTTAATCCAGAGATTTAGAACATAGAAAACAAATTTGGCTTTGCAATTTCTGTTTATCACTTTCTGGACTAACATCTCCATCAATGGCATATTCCTACAGTTCTATGTAACTATTGAAATAAAAAACTAGCTGGAAATGGTTGAGTTCCAGAAGAACCAAGGCAGATGGCTTATAAGAAACAATACATGTTCTAGGTTCTAAGGGATATGTTGGAAGGTCTATAATTCCAGGCACTTTTGTAACTTCCAACAAGACTTGACCAGTCCAAGGAGGGTAGGCCAGTCCCAATCGACATTTATCTTATGCCTCCTGGAAACCCAATACTTATTTTTCTCCTGGAATATCATTATTTTATCCACATAAAAAACCTATTTTGTTTGGCCCCACCATTGACCCATCACTCTCATTGTTGTGAGAATCATATATTGTGCATTCTTTGAAGATGTCATTTTTCAAATGGTATGTAGGTAAGCTTTCCAGAATAAAGCTTTCTGTTTCTATGGCCTGTTCTAAGTGAGTATCACTTCTTCAACATGCATGTGTGTGCTCTAACAAATACTTCATAGCCAGCTACAAAGTATCCATTTATATCAAGGCATTGTATAATTAATGGTACTGAGTACTAGCAACAATATTTTGGCATTAACAAATACATGCTAAATCTATGCTAAGAGAAGAGAAAGTAAGCCTTTCTGAAAATCATTACTAAAGTTAAAGAATGCCTATGTATTTTGAGGCTTTGCAATATGAATAGGAATGCTAACTGCAAATCAAACATTAATGCATGATAATATTTATATTGCTTTTTGAACAACTGTCCATACTTGGTAAAATTGCAGAATGATAGTAAGCCAACCCTCTTAAACTTCCCTTTTACAAATTAAAACATATACATCTAGTAACATGCTAAAAAGGTACGCAGTGGCTCAGTGGCTAAGATCCTGAGCTTGTTGATCAGAAAGGTCAGCAGTTCGGTGGTTCGAATCCCTAGCGCTGCATAATAGAGTGAGCTCCAGTTACTTGTCCCAGCTTCTGCCAACCCAGCAGTTTGAAAGCATGTAAAAATGCAAGTAGAAAAATAGGAACCACCTTCGGCGTTTAGTCATACCGGCCATATGACCACAGAGACATCTTTGGACAGTGCTGGTCTTCGGCTTTGAAATGGAGATGAGCACCGTCCCCTAAAGTCGGGAACAACTAGCACATATGTGTAAGGGGAACCTTTACCTTTACCTTTTAACATGCTAAAATAACATTTGAATTAAGGTAATTATTCTAAAGAGAACAGAGTTTTTAATAGATGTATTATCTTTATTCTTCCTCTAGTCAGAGGAAACCTGATTTTGGAGTGAAGTGTACTATGTGCAAGGAAAAACAAAGCAAATGTATGTTGCCATGACCATTGCCATCATCATTATCACAATAATCATTCATCTTATTTTGCTGCTGCCTCTGCTTCTGTTTACCATACATGCAGGCAAATGGTTTTCATGGAAAAGGTTAGATATGCTAAAAGGAAGTTCCATTGCTTTAAGAGGAAGTAAGGCCTGACATCAACAGGAAGTTCTGTACTGTTCAGCTACTGTGACTCTCAAGAGGAAAACGCTGTGAAACAATTTGGCCGGTAATTTAAAGCTAATATGCAGGAAGGGAATATGTGCTGGTGTGTGTAGAAGAGAGGAAATGATAAATGCTACCTGGTATGACATGGACGAGAGATAGTGGAGCAAAAAAAAAGTACTTTGTTTTTCCTTAAGCTAGGTTTGAGCCTCTGATTTACCAAATGGAAAACAAAACAGAGAACAAATCACAGAATAAAAAAGTGTACTGGAGGTGGGAACACTAGAGATTGCAGCTGGACCGAGTTGAATTTATGGGGCAATATATCAGACACCTGACATTTTGCTATTAGAAGTCAAAGAAAATGCTCAGATTTTACTATTTAAAGCAAGGTTCCTCAAAAGAGGTCAATATTGACTTCGAAATATCCATGGGACTATTCATTGTTCTTATTGATATTGTTGTTATTCATAGTACTATGAGTTAAAGTACCTGCATTTATTAAATTGTTTTCATATAATAAATGGAGGTTGATGAACAGTCTGAAACTTCATGAGCAAGCCAATCAGCTGAAAAATTTGAGTACCTTTGACCTAAAGGTACAAAGGTATCTAAATGGATATATTTAAATGTTAAAACTATGTTGGAAATAAGTACTCCTGCTTTCCTCAAAACTGCAAAACATCTATTCACCTTTGTTGTTTTAATTAATCTTTTTACTTTTATGACAACCAATGTTTTGTGTTTTTTAAAAGGGTTTTAAGGATAGGAATAGGAATAAGTGGTCAACCCAGAGCAAACGGTTGATTAACTGATTTTTTTTTAACTTTGACTGAATGCTTAAGAATAGGAATAGGAGCATTTTATATCCTAGAAACCTTTTGTTCAACTTGTCACATCCTGCACATAAATGTTTTGGCTTTCTGTGATTCTCCAGAAAGGTTTGGAAGTTGAATTGCATTCCCCCTCATAGTTTCATCATTGGCCAACCCTGAATTAAAAGAGACTGGGCTGGAGGAAAGAGCAGGACAAGCTTATTATGGTCTATCCCATAACTTGGGAATGCTGAACCAACGTATGTGAAATACACCATAAGGCAAACCAGCGTGGATGGAGAACGTTAAACCAAAGTATTTTTATCCAAGACCATGAATAATGAAAGCATAAACATGTATACTCAAAACAAATTGCACTGAGGTATGGAAAAAATCCTTATAAATAACTTTAGGTTTGTATGTAGAGTTTTCTATGTTTTTTTTCCTTGTGGTTGATTTTCCTTCGTGAAAAGTGGAATTTTCGTACAGAATTCCAAGATTGCGAAAACTAAAACATGACACTTCCATGTTATTTCTGTATTTGTAATTTAAATTTTCACATTTATCAGAGTTTTGCCTGGATGGAATCATGGGGCAATGTGTAAGAGAAAATAACAACTTTGTTTATTTGATTGATTGATTGATTGGTTTGTGTGCTGCCCATTTTCTCTAGAGGCAACAGATTTAATTCAACAATATTTCATATTAATGTACTAATACGATCAACCTGAAATACAATGTAAAACTTTTAGAATCCATAGAAAACACAGGAAATCAAACTAATAAAAACATTGAAATAAGCTCAGAGAAAATATTTTATTTCATATTCTTGATGGAAGATTCATTTAAGCAATTGCACATGATACACACAAAAGGTCTCATTTTATAAATCTAATTTTGGCTACTACGAGTAGCTGCAAGAGGTCAAATTTGGGTAGAAGAAGAGAGAAGCAATATGCATGTACCGTACTGTCTAGTCAAAGTACTATATTATAAGCAAATCCTTTCTATAAGAAACA
Organism: Thamnophis elegans; assembly: GCF_009769535.1. Classification (NCBI taxonomy): domain Eukaryota; kingdom Metazoa; phylum Chordata; class Lepidosauria; order Squamata; family Natricidae; genus Thamnophis; species Thamnophis elegans. The sequence goes on from NC_045546.1 coordinate 26,779,454, forward strand.
AACCTTGAAATGAAAGACATCTGGCAAGTTTAAGAGAAGCTAAATTAAATTGATCTCCAATTAAGGATGGCCAGTAAAGAATATCTAGGACTTAGTTTGTAATTTAATTAGTATTATTTTGTGTTGGAAGGTTTGTAAGCAAAAAAAATGGAACTTTATCACCAGTTGCAATTTCTCTGGTTCAGGAAGTATCTAAATTACATCTAAATTGATATGAGGTCTCCTGGATGAAACTGTAATCTAATACTATGCCAAAAAACAATCTTTTAAAAAAGAGAAAATAAACTGGAAGAATGTGTATCATTCTATAGCTATTTATATCTTTATTTTTTTGGAACAGGAAAATCACTGATTCCTATCTTTATTTCTCTTTTTATAAAAACATCATTTCCCACTGCATTTCTCTGAGGTTTATTTTATTTCATTTCCCCATACAGGCAGACTTAGATTTAGTATTTGAAAGACCATGCTAAAAATAAGAGTAGTAAAGTAACAGAATAAGGACTGAGTCATAGATAAATACTAATATTCCCTTATTTGGTGGTGTGAATTTTCTTTTTGAAGTGTTTAAGCAATGATGAGTTCTTAACCATTTTGTCATTGATGATTGGCACTGTGGCTGAGTCTCCAAAAGAATATTTATTACCTCTTGATGTTTTATTATATACAGTGCATTTATTGGATTAATTTCAACATGCATCTGCCAGTTAGTGTGATTTAAATAGTCAAATGATGACAAAAATGGAGGATGAAATTATCCATTATTTTTTTTTCAGTCATTGGACAGATTGAAGTTCTGCCCAGATTTGGTGGATTTTTTTTTCATAAATAGAGCTATTGTTATTTTTTCTTTGTGTTATTGCTTCTGCCACGTCTATGCTCCTTTTTCATTCTAATTACAGTGGTGGAATTTGGTACTTTTCCTATTAACTTATAGAATGCTTCTCAAATTCAGTTACTGTCTGGGGAGATTGGATGAGAAGCAAAACATTTTCAAAGAAAAACAAGGAAGTCCAGTTGCCTCTTGAAAAAGCACCTTTGGGACAAATTCAGTTACTAATTTCACAAAATACTGTAGATCAGTTCAATTTCTCTCTTAGTGAGTTAACTCTTATATTTAAAGCATTGCCTTTCCTCCAGCCTCCATTCATTTGTTATTTCCGTTTATATCTTTTCCTGGAGACTTTTTCATTCATTAAGTTCCTGGAACTTTGGTTCCACTTGGAGGTCTAGCATGCCTATATATACTTTACTTTTGTATGTTGCTTCATATAACTGAAATAGACTTAAGCTTTTAGTCAGTTTTGCGAGTCATTATGCTAATCATTGGGACAAATTGCTGAACTATCTGATATTGTAACAAAATGAGAAAATAGAATGATTAGAGCTATAGCAAGGTTACAAGATTCTAACATTGCTAATGGCCTGTTCAAAGTTCAAAGACAAACCTATGGCAGTCAAAGTAGAATGGATCATGGAAACTTAAAAGGGGCTATTCATTTTTAAACCTGTTTGATGTTGGTTTGTTATCTTCCTGTTCAAACAAAGGTGTCTCAGAGTTCCAGGACCCAAATGTAAACATTGGCACATGAATGTAGTAGGATACTGTTTTTCTCCTCTATAAATTAAATGATGAAAAGTGTTGAATTGATAGCTATGGGAATTGAAAACCTTTATTTAAATACACATTGAAGGGTAGACAACTGTTCACACGGTTCTGTTTTGACAAGTTTTATCTTCTGATCATGGGTCTATTGAAGTGGGAAAGGGCAGGTCCATTTTTTAATAGTGACATCTATTAAGGATTATTAATGATGCCCCACGATTAATGTTGTTTGAAAAAAGGAACATCTGTAAGATTTCTTAAAATGGCACTTGTGCTTAAGCAGAAATAAATGATGAACAAAAATTTGTCAGGTAGATAGATTTTATAGATAGATAGATAGATAGATAGATAGATAGATAGATAGATAGATAGATAGATAGATATAGATAGAGACATAGAGACAGAGATGATAGACATAGAGATAGCATAGAGATAGCTAGCTAGCTAGCTAGCTAGCTAGCTAGCTAGCTAGCTAGATAGATAGATAGCTAGATAGCTAGATAGATAGATAGATAGATAGATAGATAGATAGATAGATAGATAGATAGATAGATAGAGCCAGAGATGATAAACATAGAGATAGAATAGAATAGAATAGAATAGATAGATAGATAGATAGATAGATAGATAGATAGATAGATAGATAGATAGATAGATAGATAGATATAGAGTCTGTCTTATTGGCAGTTCACTAGGAAAGAATTCTTGCAGTTAAGGTTGACAGTTGACACAGGTGCCCACTGTCACCTATAGAATTAAAGGAGGTGACCTAGTGCAAAGGTCCCCAACCTTTTTGGTTCCACAGACCAGCAGCATTTATGGCGGCTTCAGTGGTTTCAGTGGCCGGAAGGGAATGATTTCATGTATATAACCTAAATCTCATGAATGCACCAATGAAGCTTTGCACACTCACCCACCACTTTAGTGGCCCAGTTCCCAAAAGGCTGCAGCCCAGTAACATTCCAGGGGTTGGGGACCCCTGACCTAGTGCATACAAAATGTGCCTTCAGTAGTGATAATCATTATAAAATAATAAATAATAAAGTTGACAGCATCATAATGTTTACAATGGACTTTTATTAAGACAGTTGTGACCAGTTTTAGAGCAAAGAAAGCATAGGTGTCACTTATTAAGCAATTTGTTTTGTTAATATTTATAAGAAAAAAGATGAATTTCTAGTACTAAACTGCTGATACTTACAAAAAGATACTTTTGTCTCCCAAAAGGAAAAGCAAATCTTGCCTAACAAGGGGCACTGAGACATATGATGTTTATGCTATATTACTCCAGGATCAGTTATTTGTCACTGTTTGGCAATTGAGCTACTTATGCTGTAAATATCACTTGTAGGTGATACTGCTGTGAAGTGTAAATACAAATGATAATACTGTGAAGTTCATATTGTTTTTAAGGCCACTATAGTCCTGTGACTATTTCCTATTTTGGAAAGTTTAGCCTCACTCTGAATCTAGGTCTGCAGCCATCTTGGGAGATCTTTCAAGGGGAAAGGTATCTCTTTGACTTCCAAATTTAATTGTTCCCTCCCCCCCCAAAAAAGCAAAGTGAAGTGACTAAACAAGTTTCTGTAGCATCTTCTTCTGAACCTTCCAAAAGATGCAACTGTTTTAATGTTTCTCATTTTGTTTATAATCCTGTTTATGGGAAGTCTCTCTTCTGAATGTCATTCACATGCTATTTATCAAGGCGTGAAGTGACATTTAGGTGAATGGGACTGACAATAAAGGTGCATGTTTTGAAGGTCATGGTTTTCCTGCTTGTAACATCTCAGACCATCTTGAATTATAGAAGAACAAATCATTCAATACTAGGTAAAGTAAAACTAGACCGCCTACTTGAAGGGCCAGTTATGAAAATAATGTGAGCAGATAATATGAAAACTCCAATGCTTGGGAAATTTGAAGGCAAGAGCATATGAAATCTCCAAAACATTGACTAGAACGCAAAGTAACCAGGAAAACTCTGCAGAAAATGGAGCTTTTTTTAGTTATATACAATTGGCTAACATTTCCTTGACATCCTACCACTTTAAAGGATTTTAAAAACAGTTTTTTAAAAAGATTTATTGTCTTAATATGTTCACTGTGAGTTTTTTTTTTTCATTCAAGTAATACTGGGGGCTACATTCTCTCTTTATTGCTCATCTGGTTTCCATTGTAGTTGTAAAACGAGGACCTTTTCCCTTCCTGGCAAAGCTAGAAGAAACTTTGTGACATGAATTCCTTCTTCCAACTACTAAGCCTCCAGCATGGTTTCAATTATAGACATAAGTAGATTGGGAAATTCAGCCACCCCCACCCCCCTCTTTTCCTCACACATAACAGCTTTCCTTTTTTTTTTTGGTCCTGTCTCCTGCCACATGAAAAACAGAAAATTAGTTATTTTTCAGAAATTTCAATACTTTGTACATTTTGTACAAGAAAGAAAGTTACTGCAAAAGTTCAGTAAATATAAGTTCCTTTTCTCCCTGTCACTCCCTCCTCCTTCTCTCAATTAGATTAATGTTGCGATTTCTTTTCCACTAAGAACTGTTGCAGACAATTTAGGAGAAAATTATCTCAGTACTTAGTGTGCCATGATTATCATCTTAACCCCAGCTCTTGCTAGTACTGAGTCAGAGAGCTAAGCCACTTCTGGATTTTGATGTTACTGAAAAAGAACATTTTTGTCTTCTGCTTTCATGCAGTCAATTCACTGAGAAGTTTGGCTTTGCAGAAAATTGATGCCTAGCCTTTTAATCCTTGGAATTTGAGGTCAAGGTTTATAATTTTTGGTCATAAAGGAAATTGAGTGTCTGGTGGATGTTTCTTGACATCACAAAACCTGCACTTTAGTCATAAGAAGCAGGCTGTTCTGATGTAGAAGACTAAAGTTCGGGATGGCAAAACAGCAGGAAACAGTCTGCAGAGAAGGGGAGGAGCTCATTATCATGCTGGTGGAAATATAGGGCTGAATGCCAGATTTCATTACCAATCAAATGACAAATAAGACAAGAAAAGAGAGAGAGAGAGAGAGAGAGAGAGAGAGAGAGAGAGAGAGAGAGAGAGAGAGAGAGAGAGAGAGAGAGAGAGGGAGGGAGGGAGGGAATGAATCCAGGCGATTTTCACATGTCTTTCTCTCTTCCTGTATTTGCATATTCTGCATACAAGAAGATAGCTTTCACTATTAGATGTAATTCTTATTCCCATTGTTAAGCAGTTCACCATTAAAAAGGTCCTAAATCAGTAATGGTTTTCTGTTACCTTCGCTACTGGTTCGGAACTGGGAGCATGTGCACGTGAGTGTGCTCACTTCACATGTGCAGAGTGTCCATGATGACATCTGGGCAGGTGGGTGGAGCTTCCCGCCACCGCCACTAGCGGTTTACCTGAAGTGGGGCGAACCAGCAGAATACCACCTCTGTCTTAAATATGATGATTTGCAAATTTTTAAATTTGAAATATTTTGCTTTCTTGGTAGCTACATTACACTGATGATGGTTTTATGGAGAACAGACATATCCTGTCATTGTGTGGAACATGTTTAACAAGATTTCTAGACTCTTAATTGCAACTATCTTATCTTCTCCAAAATTAAAACTATCACCATTGTTTAGAGAACTAGGAAGATCATATCATATCTTAAGATTTGAGACATGAGTCCACAGCAAACTGAGATTACAGTATGTCAAAATAATGAAATCAGTATGGTGTTGCCATGACACTTCATCCTGACATAAGCCAGAAATTCCAGGTTTTGTTATTTCCATGTATAGATGCCTATGATTTTTAGATTTAGATTTAGATTTTATTAACATTTGTAGGCCGCCCTTTTCCCTGAGGGGACTCAGGGCGGCTCACATAAAATCAGGGAGGGGAAGTACAAACAGTAACATAGACACATATAATAAAAGTAATAAGCAACATACATTCATCATTTGGGAGGGGCGGCTATCCTTGTCCCCAGGCCTGACGGGCTAGCCAGTTCTTGAGGGCTGTGCGGAAGGCCTGGACGGTGGTGAGGGTATGAATCTCCACGGGGAGTTCGTTCCAAAGGGTCGGGGCAACTACTGAGAAGGCCCTCCTCCTTGTAGTTGCCAGCCGGCACTGGCTGGCTGATGGAATACGGAGGAGGCCCAATCTGTGTGATCTAATTGGTCGCAGGGAGGTGATTGGCAGGAGGCGGTCTCTCAAGTATCCAGATCCACTACCATGCAGGGCTTTATGAGTGACTAATAGCACCTTGAAGCGCATCCGGAGATCGACAGGTAGCCAGCGCAGCTCGCGGAGGATAGGTGTTATGTGGGTGAACCGCGGTGCACCCACAATCACTCGCGCGGCCGCGTTCTGTACCAACTGAAGTCGCCGGATGCTCTTCAAGGGCAGCCCCATGTAGAGCACATTGCAGTATTCCAGCCTAGAGGTCACAAGGGCCCGAGTGACTGTTGTGAGTGCCTCCCGATTCAGGTAGGGTCGCAACTGGCGCACCAGGCGAACCTGGGCGAATGCCCCCCTAGTCATAGCCGTCAGGTGGTGGTCAAACGATAGCTGTGGATCTAGGAGGACTCCCAAGTTGCGAACCCTCTCTGAGGGGTATAAAATTTGACCCCCCAGCCTGAGTGATGGAATATTGGTCGAATCTTTGGGAGGGAAACACAACAGCCACTCGGTCTTTTCTGGGTTGAGCACAAGCTTGTTAACCCTCATCCAGTCCCTAACGGCCTCAAGGCCTCGGTTCATCACGTCTGCCGCTTCATTGAGTTGGCACGGGGCGGACAGATACAACTGGGTATCGTCCGCATATTGATGGTATCTGATCCCGTGCCTGCGGATGATCTCTCCCAGCGGTTTCATGTAGATGTTGAATAGTAGGGGGGATAAGACCGAGCCCTGAGGCACCCCATATGTTAGGGGCCTAGGGGACGATCTCTGCCCCCCCACTAACACCGACTGCGACCTGTCCGAGAGGTAGGAAGAGAACCACCGCAACACGGTGCCTCCCACTCCCAACTCCCGCAGTCGTCGCAGAAGGATACCATGGTCGATGGTATCAAAAGCCGCTGAGAGGTCAAGGAGGACCAGGATGGAGGAATATCCTCCATCTCTGGTTCTCCAGAGATCATCGGTCAATGCGACCAAAGCGGTTTCTGTGCTGTAACCGGGTCTGAAGCCTGACTGGAAGGGGTCGAGATAGTTTGCTTCCTCCAAGGACCTCCTATGAGTTACAGTTTACCAACAAATCATGGTGTCTGAATGTCCAGAGGATTTACATTTGAAGTATAATTCATTTCGCATATTAAAGATGTGAAAAATATCCTTTTAGCCACATGTTATAAACCACATGGCATAAGCTGTATGGATACAAAAGCTTTTCACACAATATCATATTTTAAGCCGTATTTGCAGGGCTGTATCACAATATGGACCTTGTTTGTGAGAGGCTATCTGTGTGGTTTTACACATAAGTCCTCCATGATAATAGATCTGTCCTGCTAGATGCAGAGTGGGTTCACATGTATCATTAAGCCAGAGGATAGCTTGTTCAGTTTTAGTTTAGCATGCTAAGAGAATTACAGTGTTTATAGATCATAGCTTAATAGCAGGTTATGCACATGACACTTAGTTAAAATGTGGTTTTCCTGTTTGTAGCATATCGTATGAATATAGCCATTGTGGTTTAAAAACTTTGTCGTAGGGAATAATGTATTATATAAATGCAGTTATTTGTGTTTTGTTCCGAAATGGAGGTTAAACTATGGTTTAGGGGTTTTTTTGTACTGAACCAGCATGTACATTTTGCAAATATTATATTGATAAGATAAATCATAGATTACTTTCATGTGTAGGCAAGGCCAGAATCTAGTAATGTTGCTAAAAGTTTCAACATTTTTTCTGTTTTTTTAATAAGATGGCAGAGCCAAATGAATGTAAATATCATTGTAAACATGAAAATTCATCTATAAATTCATATTATCAATTCATCTATAATTATGATACATTTTCTGGAAAACTGTAATTTACGGAAACTTGCACAATTGTATGTATTGGTAAAATTTTAATTTAATGAGATAATTATTTAAGCAATCATATTTTCCATTGAAGTATATCTTGTACTTGAGCTAGGGCTGATTTTTTTTCCTGTAAGACAATTTATTTATTTATTTAAATGATTAGAAATATTATCACCCATCATATATGCTGAAACCATAACATAGAAACATAACTGAAAAGAATTGCATAAATGCTTGAAACCACTACTGTAAAACATAACTACAGACAATCTTGTTCTTGTAAAACAAAATCTATTCTCCTCAATGTGAAATAACTAGAGATAAGAACTTTCAAAAATCTCAGAGGAATTATTTCTTGCAAATCGTGTGGATTTTAAAAAAAAGAAAAATAGGAAAATATGGTGAGAAATTATGATACAAGAAATGTTTATTTTTATCGTACTTTACAAATAGGTGCCACTTTGTTCTTTAAAATATGATATGATAACTTGCTTTGCTTATGAAACTCTGGTGTATTGTATAGAAATGAAATGTATAAGTTGATTAACATTTACTTTAACTATCCTAATTTTTGCTTGTAACTATAGCTACAAGCTGCTTAATAATAATAAAGAAAGGGCATCCCTGTACTTTTTCTTATGTATGATAAGTAGGCGGGCAGAAGTTAAAATTAAAAACAAAATGAAAAATATCAAGTTTAAATGTCTTGGATCTCCATAATGGATATGAATGGGCTAGAGATTTCTCAGAGTGTAAGCCCACACTTCTTAAAGTTGGCAAATTTGAGAAATACTGTCCTATAGAAAGTATTATATTTCAGAAATAGGCTAAAAAAAGGCAATGAGACAGAATGCAATTTTTTCCACATAAAAAAGGTTTTCTAAAATCAGTATCATTCTCTGAATCTGAGCTACTTTTGATCTTATTTTTATCTTTGTGTCAGTATTTGGCATTTGTATTAAATGACATTTTTTCACTTTTTCAGGTATTAGGTTTTTTAATTTTGGTGTATTGCCAAATCTAGACCATTTTTTCACTTCTCATGTATTTCTGTATTGTATATATATATATTAAAAAATCATAAAGAAAATTTCATATTTCCCCCCAGACATCTGTCTAGAGATAAGTTGGCAAGAAAAAAACATTTAAGATATTGTTCCATTTTACAAAGTTGAACCACATACATGTTTCTATCTGCCATACATAGGCTTAGAAAAGGGACTTTATTTTTATCTAGCAACTAGCATTGTCCCGGTATTTATTTATAGGAGGAAAATGTCCGGAGCAAACATAATTTGTAGTGTTGGATTTTTCCCTTTACCAGAGGGAGCCGCCTTGTGGAATACTGTGAAGCCATTACCATGTCAACTCTACTGTGCTGTACAGTAGAAGTCATTTTATGGCAGTACAGTAGAAGCCATTTTAAGGCGCAATCGGCTGTATCTTAACAGAACACCCACGCCGAGGGGTGTTAGGGGTATCTTACCCCCCACATTATTTTTTTCCAGAGATTAAGTTATCTGTGTACCATTTGGTTGAAGTTGCTTGAGGCATTCCAGAGTTATCCTGGAACACACACACAAACACAGACACACTTTTATATATTTAGATTATTTTGATTCATATCAAGTATATGAAGTATACATCACAACTATATATTTTTTATTAATTATCAGTAAGTTTTATTAACAAATATTAATAATTATGGTTAATTCCTTTTCTCCTTCTTGTAGTTCCTATAGTACTGAAGAGCTGTGCAGAGTTTATTGAGACTCATGGAATTGTGGACGGAATCTATCGGCTCTCTGGTGTGACATCCAACATTCAGAAACTGAGGTGACAAAAGTGAATCCTGTTAAGCCTCTTATGCACTTTGTTTTTCATGATGGAGCAATAAATATAGATATGTGGATTGAACCTTGGTTTTTATTTAAAAATATAACTGTAGAATATGAAAGGTACCTACGAAATAAATTCAGAAACATCTTGAATGTCATTATATGGGAGTTTTCAACAAGACCTAAGTGATTTAAACCAGAGGTCTCCAACCTTGGCAACTTTAAGACTTGTGGACTTCAACTCCCAGAGTTCCTCAGACAGCTTTGAAATGATTCTGCAAGATGTATGCCATGTTGATATTACTACTAGTTGTAGTAATTTTATTATGGTCACAGAGAAGCATTACAAATAAATATTAAAAAATAAAATAAGATAAAATTTAATTTAATTTTAAAAGACAAGATAATATTTAACAACTGGTAGTAGATTTTCAGTGAGCAAAGCCTGCCTAACTCTGCAGACAGTAACAAAATCTAGCTACCTTCAAAGAGACATTGGACAGCAATTGAACATAAAAACAGGCCAGTGTTTCCCAGGTATTTTATCAGGTGAGGTGTTATGAGATGGGTTCGTGAGTAGATACAGCGATTAGAGTTTTAATAGTCCCTTGTCCACAGGGGCACAATCTCAGCTCATATGGATTTTTTTTTAATATCGACCCTCCAAGACTGCTGTGGGAAGTACATTGCAGCGTGTTAAAGTTAATACCCTTCGGACATTGGGGTCAGTTATAAGATGTAAATATTTTGCTGCTTTGCAAGAGGAGTTTCACGGAAACTCAAGGAAATATTCTTAGGAAGAGCAGACTGATCTTGTTGGGCTTCCAGATTTTTGATATGAAGTTTTTGGGAGTTGGTCCTAAGCCATACTGATTCATAACCCCCCTCTATAGGAAAAGAACTCAAATCTGCAGGGAAAAAAATGTTGATATGCTATTCAAACATTAGAATTGACACTGTTTGGAGGTGAAATTTTCATCATGTTCAGGGACTTTGAAAGATATTTAATTCTCCCAATTCTACTTTTTCAAACCTCATGTAATCATTTTTCATTGTTTTGTTTGATTTATTGTTGTCAAACAACAGATTCTTGATCTTTTATCTACATAAAGAAGTTTCATTCATTCCTTTTCAATCACTTTTTTACATGGTGGTGGTGGGGTACAAAAGTTGAAAGGCTTATTTTCCTCTATATATGTATCAGAGTGAAATCAACTTACCTTCGCTATTGGTTCACAAATATGAGTGCGCGCATCACAGGACCTTCGATTTCCGATGATTCGCTGTGACACATAATTTAAATTAGCTAGAAAGCAAGAAATCTGACAATTCTAGCTAATATAAATCCCACGTCACAGCTCATAGTCGGAAATACCGGTTCACGCGAACTGGTAGCAATTTTTTACTACTGGTTTGGGCGAACCGATCTGAACATGTAGCATTTCACCCTGATATATATCAGAGGTGGGTTGCTACCAGTTTACACTAGCTTGGGCGAACCGGTAGTGGTATTTTGTCCTTGGTCGTCCAAACCGGCAGCAACCCAGTATGGCCATGTCTCCAAACTGGTTCCCCGGTTGCTGATGCCGTTGCTGGCATGTTTTTACTATTTTTTTCATGTTCTGCACATGCGCAGAACAATTTACATTCAACTGCGCATGCACATGCGCACATGCACAAAGTGTGCACAAAGGAAACTGGCAGCAATGCCGGCAGCTACCCACCCTGATATGTATGTGTATGTATGACTATGAATCTGACCTTAGACAGATTTTGAAATTATGGCCAGTAGTTCAACTGTGGCTTATAATGGATTGTCTTCATGTAAGCGGCGTTTATATCACACTAATTATAGTATCTGAAACTAGAATATGCAGAATCCATGTAGTTCTCAAGGTTACGATAGGTTTCCATGGTGATTCTAGGTGCCAAGCAGATTTTCCATGGCTGACGTACAGTATTATATTATCAGATCTCTGTTACCAAATCATAATACTTTTTTTGTGATAACATGAAGATACAAATTTTGTTTCTATCTCATTCTGTTCATTAACCCCATTATGTTCCCTTCTCTGCTCTTGCAGACAAGAGTTTGGCTCAGATCAATGCCCAGACCTGACCAGAGAAGTTTACCTACAAGATATTCACTGTGTTGGATCACTTTGCAAGTTATACTTCAGGGAACTGCCAAATCCTCTTCTCACATATGAACTTTACAAGAAATTCACGGTGAGATATTTCTGTTCCGTTTTTCATTTTCATTGTGGATAAAGGAGTTATCACAGTTTTACAATGCATTCCATTTTTGTGTATGTAGTAACAAGAAAAAAAAATTCCTTCGTTTCCTCAAGTATGAGTTTCATCCTGTGCATCCTCCCAGGTTTTAACTTGAATCTAGGTTAAATGCATTTGTGATTATTTAGCCCAAAACACATAAATAAGAATAAAGTAGTCCAGGATTTCCCATTGTTTGCCATATGGCAATTTTTATTACAATGAAGGGAATTTTTTTACATAAGCAGAAATTTAAAAAAATTACTTGTAAATTAGACACATATACAATAGTTTTAATCTTTGCCTTACCTAATTCTTTATCCTTTCCCTGCCTTCTTTTTTTTAAAAAGAGGGTGGGGTACAGTCCCTAGCTTGTTACTTTAAGGCTAAATGCAAGCACTGAGTTGATTTGTATTTTTTAATGTTTAGTAAGGCCCCACCTGGAATGCTGCATCCAGGTTTGGTCACCACATTACAAAAAAGATGTTGCAACTTTGGAAAAAGTGCAAAAAAGAGCAAGTAAGATAATTAAAGGCCTGGAGACTAAAACATATGAAGAACTGTTGCAGGATTTGGGTTTGGCTAGTCTAGAGAAAAGAGGCACTAGGAGGGACATAACAGCAATATTCCAGTATTTGAGAGGTTGCCACAAAGAGGAGGGGGTCAACTTATTTTCCTTAGCACCAGAGGGCAGGGCAAGAAACAATGGATGGGAACTAATCAAGGAGAGGAGCAACTTGGAATTAAGAAAAACCTTCCTAACCTTCCTGAGGATAATTAGCCAGTGCAACAGATTGTCGTCAGAAGTTGTGGGTGCCCGGACCCTGCCCACTCTCTCGGCCTTCTGTAAGTCTATTCCGGCAGGCCTGGGGCTGTTGACCTCATGACTGAGGTCCAGCCCCACTAAGACTGAGTGCATGATGTGTTTTTTAACCTGCTTTCTTCTCTATTTTATATTTTTTGTATTCTTTTAGAGTTGTTTTTATGTAAGCCACCCGGAGTCCTTCGGGATTGGGCAGCATATAAATTCATTAAATTTACAATTTACAATTTTGCTTCATCACTGGAGATTTTTAAGAAAACACTGAAAAGTCAATTGTCTGAAATGGTATAGGATCTCCTGCTTGATCAGGGGGTTGGACTAGAAGACCTCCAAGATTCCTTCCCGTTCTATTCTGATTGATTATTGCTTATGCAAAACTTCATTTGCTTGAATAAGAGGAGTTTCTTTTAGGATACTCTACTCAAATTTTTTTGCAGTCTGGGAGATTTGTCAATCTTATGACAACTTTCCAGTCTGTGTGGTATCATCTAGCGCAGGCCATTTCATCATTGTGGAATTTATGAGATTGTACAGTATATGAATGGACTCTCCACAGTAACCAAGCTTTGCAATAGCCTAGATTTCTGAGACACACTCTGTGTGGAACTGCTGTTGAAGATGGTTCAGAATTTGCAATCTGTGCCAAAGGCAGATACAAACTTATAGACTACAGTACTTCATTAATGCAAGGCCACTTAATATAAATTCTTAATGAGCTGCGCTAGTTGGCTCTGATCAACCCCAACTCAGAGGATTAAAATTTAATATATAAAGCTGCAAATGGTTTAGGATTTGGTTAACCTCTAGGAATGCCTGTCCCTTTATTTTTGTTTCTGTAACATTAAACATCAGAAATACCCTGTTTTATGTATCATCCAATTACTAGAGGAAGGCTGGTTTCATAGGAATGTCAATCACAACTGTGGAACTTATTTTTCCTTAGAAATTAGATTGTTGCCAGTGTTGAGATAATGGCTAGTCTATAAAAAAGAAGGAACGGGGGGGGGGGGGGGAGAGAGACAAGGACGACATGCCACAATGAGAAGGGGATCAATTTATTTCCCAAAACACCAGAGGGCAGGACTAGAAACAATGGATGGAAACCAATCAAGTAAAGAAGCAACCTGGAATTAATGAGATTAACATGAGGACAATTAACCAGTGGAACAGCTTTCCTTTAGAAGTTGTGGGTGCTTCATCACTGGACGTTTTTGAGAAGGGACTGGACAGTCACTTGTCTGAAATGGATTATGGGTCTTTGGCTGGAGCAGGAGCAGAAGACCGTCAATGTCCCTTCCAGCTCTATTCTGATTGATGTTTGAGATTCAGTTGTTTCTTTGAGAGAGTGCCAAACTGAATGGTATTCTAGTTTGCAATGATGCATTTATTTATTTTTTTGACCCATGTAAAAGCAGAGGAGGTGTTATAAGAAAAATAGGTAGCTCCATTAGATGGTCAGCTGCCTCGCATGGCACCACTTGGAAGAAGGGTATCTATTGGCTTTGAAGACCATGGGCATCCTCTTCTGGGAAGGCAACATCTGCAAAATGGTGAATGTGGAATTGTGGCCTAACTCCCATCCTTTTTACATGTATGTGGTGTTGATGTACATACAAAAGAAATGGGGTCTGAATCACGACAGCATAGAATTGGGCTACTGCTGCATAAGTATATTTTATGAATGACAGAAACATCATAAAAATGATTTTCTGTCAAGCTGAGGGACTTGATCATAGGTTTGAACTAATTTGAATTGTTTACCGGTATATTCTATATAATTTATTTTTTTTCCAAGCAAAAGTTAATTGCATGCTAATTAAATGTGCACATTATCTTTACATGGCTTTGTATATATGCATTTATTGTATGGATGTGTGAGTGTGTGTATGTGTGTGTGTATGTGTGTATATATATGCATACACACACACACGTACACACACATGCATTTTCATAGCATACAATTTTCTAATATCTGAAATTTTGTGCACAGTATTTACTTGAAGAAATATATCACACTGTTTGGAGAAGGGTAATTATTTTCTGGTTTTCATTCTAATTTGAGGAATATGAATGAGGTCAATTCATATTAGAATATGATTTGAGCCTATTTAAAAATTGCAGTAAATCTATTTTGTACGTAATGGCTTTGGAAGAAATATTATGTTCTTTCTCGGTACATAGAACTACAGCAAGAAATCTGAGTCAAAAGTCCCTTTCAAATATTTTTGTTCATGGGTATTCTGTCAATGCTGTTTTGACTACTGGTCTGCAGCTGGTAAGGTGCATAAATCCTGACTTACAGTGCACCATTATTTTACACATAAATGTTAGAAAACATTCAAAATAAAAAGTAGAGCTTATTTATATTTCTGGAAAAGTAATGGTGAATGTAATTGAGAAATGACAGCAAATGATATATGATAAAGGATATCTATGATGTGATAATGATGATAATGAGTACTGATGTTTAAAAAAAATCAGTTGACGACATCTGTTATAAAAGTTGTTCTTATGCTATTTGCATAATTTAAGCAGAATATAAGTTTTCTGAAGACTGCATTCCCAATACATTTTCCTTCAAGTGAATATCATAGATATCAATCATGTACTAGGTCACTTTCCTCCTTCTGCTGGAAAAAGAAAAGAAAAAATGGGACAGAATTCTTGAAAAGTTGTGGACTGAGACTAGAAAAGAGTGGGATTTTCCACATTTCTATTATCTCGCATTAAAATCTGGAATTTCCTAGAAATTGGTACTCCAGAAAAATTCCAACTATAGAGCTATCCTCTGCATTATTGAATACTTTGCAGCTGAATTCTTAAGGTCAATGAGAATCTTTATAGTGTATAGAGATCTTTTTAGTTGAACTTTGATTTCATTATGTTTGGGGGGATTAGTCTATTATCCAAGGAGGGAGAAAGGACCAATCCACTGGTTAGGTCTTCAGATGTTCAAAGACTGCTATTACATCTCTTTTATTTGTAGACTAAACATATCTCAGTCTTTTTTCTATTCTTTATATGGCTTGGTTTTCCAGACTCCTTTTCATCTTGGTAGCCTTCCTCTGAACTAGTTCCAATTTATCATTGTGGTTATTTTTTAAATGATGATGCCCAGATTTGGGCACAAAATTCTAAATAACATCAGAATTGGATAGAGTAGAAGAATTATTGCCATTATGAATATGATAATCCATCTCAAGATAGAATTTACTTTTTTAAGCAGCTGGATCACACATTTTGCTCAATTTTAACTTGTGGTGAAGAAGGTTATCCAGATCCTTTCAATACATATTTCTACCAAACCAATTTCCCCTCCCAATTGTTGGAAGAAAAATCCATCTAGTTCAGTTCCAAGTTGGAAGAAAGACGCTGGAAACATGGAAGCTGATTGGAAAGATGGTTTATTGCGGGACAGGACCACATGGGTTTCAAATCCTGGGCATCTGAACATATGGAGCGGAGAGTGAGAAATATTTATACCGTCTCTTGGGCTTTGAACTTGAGCTTCCTGTTCCTGTGCAAGAATATGTATTCTATTGGCTGTAGTCAGATTCCCATGTTGAGTCATGTTTGTCTGAATCAAGTTTGGTTGAACCCTGAGCTGATGTAATGTCCCCAGGTGATTTTGCAATGCAGTGAGTGCTGCTGCTAGATAATCCTATAATATCCTGGAGGGTCATGCCTTAATCCCATCACCTTGGAGCTGAAGGTCTTTTGTTTTGTAGATAGGTTAGCCCAGTCCTTCTCAATGGGCACCAAATATCTATTAGAGGCAGGGTATTGAAGCTCTTGAGTTTCTGTCTCCCTTAAGATTTCTATTTCTCTTTTAGGGGAAATATTCTGCCTTTTTAATATTTCCTAAAGTATTTCATTCTTTTAGGACAGGGGTGGGTGCTAACTTTCTACACTATATTTATATAGATCTTCTCCCCATTAAATTGCATTCTATTCATCCATAATACTGCCCCCTGGGTAAGCTTTCTCTCTTTGAAGGGAATATATATCATAGTTTAACTAACGAGAGGTTTACATGGCATACATTTGCCTCTTTGCTGTTCTGTCAATCAAGTTTTAAGATTTCTCAAGATTAGTTCCTCTGCCTCATAAAACACTGTTTACAAAAGTGTGTGTGTGTGTGTGTGTATGTATATATGTATATATATATGTATGTATGTATGTATGTGTGTATATATATATATATATATATATATATATATATATATATATATATATATATATATACATACATACACACACACATACATACACAGTGCTTTATATATAGTGACATATATATAGTCACAGTACAGAGGCTAGAAACAAAGGTTCAACACTTACTATCAATGTGGTAGCCCTTCATTTAAAAAGTTGCCTTCAGCCTGATCTACCTATTATCTGCCACAATCAGATAATATTGTGGCATTATAATGGTCTTAGCTGAATTGCTATTCATCTCCTCTTATTCTGCCTATAAAGTGGGATCAAACAGTATGGGCTTTACTTATTGTGCTCCTGTGAGAACAATGCGAAAGCTTTGATACCTTAAATAATTAATTTTATGGTCCTTTGGTGCAAGCAGAATAGACTAGCTCTTGTCAGATTTTATACTTACATTCCTAAGGTGCTCATTATTGTATGTATATACAATATAATGCAGTGCAAACCATACAACAACCTCTGTGCAGGCACTTAATTATGATAGTTAATGTTTAATGCAGCATAGTCTTATGTTCCCACATGGCCCAGCACTCTTTATTGGATCTCTCTTTCAAAATACAGGTAATAGGAATGCCAAAGTTTTTCTTTCTGCAATGCGTCTAAAATAATGCATTTCTTTTTGATGGTGATTTTTCACCCTTCTTCCTGGTCTTTTAAATAGATATATCAGAATTTAAAAATGAAACGAATTTTTAAAGAGCTTATCTCAGGAAACAAAATCCTAGACCACTGATGGTGAACCTTTTCAGCACAAGTGCTGAAAAGGGAGCGTACGCAACCCGGAGGAGGAGGTGCCCAGGGTGCATGCGCATGTCCAAAAATGAACTTCTGGTTTCTGGCACACATATGTGTGCCAGCCAGCTAGTCTTCTGGATTTCTGGTGCGCATGCATGCGCAACAGTCAGCTGCCTGGCACATGCTTATGCAGCAAAATGGAAGACCAGCTCTTCCAGTTTCCAACACTGCTGCACGCACGAAGGCCAGCTGGGTGTCACCCGTGCATGCATGCCAGAAACCTGGAAGACGAATGGGTGTCAGCCACTTTGGGCACACGTGCCATAGGTTTGCCATCCTGGTTCTAGACTGAACTGTCTATTTCTGCTCAGCCTATTCCTAATTTGAAGGACTTTGAAGGAGTTTCAGTTTAAGCAGCCATCATCTTCCTTTATTCTTATCAATACAGATGTTGGCGAATCGTTGATCTTTAGTAAAATGTTGCACTACTGTCTTATAATTAAAGTTCTAATTTGGTAGGCGAAATTAATGAGGAACCCCAAAATATTTGTCTGCAACAGAATGGGGGAAGGTCACTCCCAAGCAGCTCTGAGTTGTATATGACCTCTAATCACAGACAGTCCAAATAAAAAGCAAAATTGCATCCCTTCAGGAATGGCTGCATTCTGATTGTGTATGAATATGCATTTTCTTCTCTCAGGAAGCCTGCCACAAAGTACAACTCTAAGCCAAACTTACACCTTCTTTTAAATGCAAATAGCACCTGCAGGGAGAATTGGTAATCATCTCCTGTGAACAAAGATCATGAGCAGAGGTGAAAAAACCCCAGTTTGAAATGGTTATATTAGTGATGGGAACAGATTCTTCACAGGAGCCCAAAGATGACATTTCTGTTCAGTTCTTGAAGGTCATATCCTGTACATGTAGAAGATTCATTTCCAGTCTTTGACAGATCCAGATAATAATAAGAGAGCCAATTCAAGTTGTTATGGACAAATGGACAAATAAACCTACTCTGAAGCTGTTTTATTTGTCCTACTACTGTATATCCAGTATTTTTTAAAAAAATACTTTCTAGCCAACATTGTAGTGGGACGTGATGGCTCAGTGGCTAAGATGCTGAGCTTGTTGATCAGAAGGTCAGGAGTTCAGCGGTTCGAATCCCTAGTGCTGCATAATGGAGTGAGCTCCTGTTACTAGCCGCAGCACATCCCCACTAGTGTTGACTGACAACTTCCCCTCCCCCTGGAAACAGGCAATTGATCACAAGCTGGGCTCTTATGGGCTCTCAACGGTATTCTTAATGTCCCTAGGCTTTGATCAAGCAAAGCAAGTAGTAATTAATAGAATGAAGGACATGGAGTTTCAAAAAGAACTAAATTAGGTTGCCTCTCCACAGTAGGGACAGAATCAAACAGGGTGTGTGGGAATCGGCAAGATATCTGAATGACCTGATCTTCCCAAAACAACGAATAGCTTTCTTCAGAGCCAGATTTAACATTCTTCCTTCAGCATCCTCCAGGGCAGGTATAAGAGAATATCTATAGCAGAACGGGTTTGTATATGTCGTAAAGGAGAAGTTGAAGATATCTCACATGTTCTATTACACTGTGAGATATACAGAGCTTGTAAGTCTGCACATATTCTCCCCTTATTAGAGAGATTGCCAGGGAGGGCAGAGAATTTTTATCTAGGCTTTCTCCTCCTGGACACTAACCCAGTTACCACGTATGCAGTGGCAAAGTTCTGTGCTGCTGCAATGTCCATAAGAAAAAAATTGGCTACAGAAGTATAGTTGTCATCTTGTACCAATTATCTGGGCATATCTCTAACAATCTTTGGACCATTGTATTTACTCCTATACTTAACAGCGCTGCACCCGGGTAAACCAGGGCGTGACCCGAACAATCTGACAACATTTATGTTATTTTCCATTTTTAACATCAATATCTTTTAATTATATCTTAATGTCAGTCTTTTTTTTAACATAGTGTAAAAACTAATGTGTATTGCTGGTCTTTGACCGTAATAAAGATTTACTTACTGACCCAGCACATCAAAAATGCAAGTAGAAAAATAGAGATCACCTGGGAATGTAACAGTTCTCCATTTAGCATGCCAGCCACATGACCACGGACACATCTTTGGACAACCCTGGCTCTTTGGCTTAGGAACGGAGATGAGCACTGCCCCCTAGAGCTGGAAACAACTAGCACACATATGCAGGGGAACCTTTACCTTTACCTTAGCCAGCATTGTGTTCAATGGTCTCATGTAATCTGAAAAGTGCCATTTTATGCAGAAAACTGATTGAGGTGGTGACTTCTTTGGCATTCATAATGTGATCATTAGGAAAACAATGTCCTTCCCTAATATACTAATTGATATGTCACCATATCATTTGAAAAATTTGTATATTGCTCATGACAAATAGTTCTTGGCAGGTCTATTTTTTGTGCAATTTCTTAATCCCCTTGAATGTTAATGATCAACATCACACTCAATTTTTTTTTTAATTCCCCAAATGTCATTATTTCCTAATACATATTACAATTATTTTACTGACACAACTTGATGGAAGGCTGCTGCTGGTTTTCTGCAGACATCATTATTTCCATGTCTGTTTATTTTGTGTATCAGTTTGGTAACGATATTGTGAACAAGATTGTTTTTGCCTTCAAGAAATAGTTGTGAACTAACTGAATACTTTTTGATTTCTTTTTGTTGATATCTTTTCAGGAAGCAGTCTCGTGCCTCTCTGAGAAAGAGCAGTTGGCCCAGATTCATAATGTTATCCAGGAACTTCCACCCTCACATTATAGGTAAAAGAGAAAACTTAGTAGCTATTGTGGGTTGCAGGTAGATAAAATCAGAAAAATATGCTTTATGCTGAGGTTGCTCTGTTTTTAACTAGTTGAAAGACTGGATAGTCCACTAATACTCTACTAATCAAACAATTGCTCAACAACTTAGCTATATTTTTTCAATATATTTTAAATGAAACAGACAGGATGTTATATTATCACAACAAATCATCTCTGTACCCCATCTATCCAAACCATCTTTTTCCCAGCCACGTTCTTCCAGTGCTTTTGTTTCATGGTTACTCATCTATTACTGAAGTTTATTACTGTATTCAGGTCTCTATCATATCATTTTGAAATTCCAGGAAGCCTTTTATTGTCAATCAAAATATTTTCAATCATAAAACGCTTTTTGTTTTGAGTCTCTGCTGTATAAGCATTGTTGTAGATAATTGCACAACCAGCTGGCTCCTCAGTCACACGTACCTTCAAGATAATTCAGATAAGGTTTTACATAGGTTTAATGTATTTTGTGTCTTCTCCTCATTCAGTTTCAGATGTTCAGTGGGAGGAACATTGTGGATTTGTGAGGTCCCAATGCCCCCCAATAGAGATAAGTAAGAGTAAGAAGAAGAAAATAAATATTTCAATGAAAGTGGGGTGGGGTGAGTACTTAACTAGTGTATTAGTAGCTAATGTAGTAGGCCACAATGAGGATTTGTGCTGCAATCCTCAAACACAATTGGAAATGGTGTTAAATTTGTAATTTTTAATGTGACATAAGATGTGACATAAGATGGGAAATATGATTATAGACAGTGGTCATATTAGCTGCAGTTTATTAAAAGTTTTTAATTAAAAATAATGAAAATGTAGTGTCTATTCTTAAACATCTTTACTTTGGCCGCTTTCACTTTTTAGATAGAACATAGCAAACCACTCAAAGGCCAGTATAACTAAGAAAATATCTACATTTATTGGTGACTGTAAATCCTTTATGGACTTTTTGCATTTAAAAAAAGTCTGAACATGATTTATAGATTTGATGATTAGACACTAGAAATTATAGAAAGAAGGGGGTCACAATGTAAAGTCAATTTATAACTATACTTGTAACTGCTATTAAGAAGATTTATTCATATATTTATTATTAATGAAATTTGTATACTCATCTGTCTCACCCAAATTTGTATACTCACCCATCTTACTCTGGGTGGCACACAATTGAATAAAAACCACAGATATAAAAAT